>NC_053137.1:28021847-28374537 GCF_016808335.1 Panicum virgatum
ATTCGGGGTGCATTCGGTACTGTTTTGGTTGCCTTATGAAACTCGGTGCAAAACGGGCCGAACTAGTGTAAAAGTTTGTGGCACGAGTCGCGTTGGAATTTTCGCAACGAACGCACCCGATCCACCCGATCGGACACCCAAACTGATGTTTTGGTGCGTTTTGTACTATTTATGTGCATTCGGGACCATTTGGTTGCCTTACGAACTCGGTGCAAAACAAGCCGAACAGTGCAAAAGTTCGTGCCATAAGTCGCGTCGGAATTTTTTGCAATGAACGCACCGCTCCTCCCCATTGGACCCCAAACTGACGATTTTGGTGCGTTTCGTACTATTTGGGTGCATTCGGGACCATTTGGTTGTTTTATTAAACTCGGTGCAAAACGAGCCGAACTAGTGCAAAAGTTCTGTGCCACGAGTCGCGTCGGAATTTTTCGCAATGAATGCACCCGATCCACCCCATTGGACCCTAAAACTAATGTTTTGGTGGGTTTCAGACTATTTAGGTGCATTCGGGACGTTTGGTTGCCTTACGAAACTCGGTTGCAAAATGGGCTGAACAAGTGCAAAAGTTCGTGCCACGAAGTCCGCGTCGAAATTTTTCGCAACGAACGCACCCCGACTCCACCCTATTGGGACCCTAAACTACATTTTGGTCCATTTCGTACTATTGTGTGCATTCCGAGCCGTTTGGTTGCCTTACGAAATTCGGTGCCAAAACGGGCCGAACTAGTGCAAAAGTTAGTGCCACGAAGTCACGTCGGAATCCTTCCCAACGAACGCACCCGATCCACCCCATTGGACCCTAACTGACGTTTTGGTGGATTCGTCCGATTTGAGTGCATTCGGGACTGTTTGGTTCCCTTACGAAACTCGGTGCAAAACGGGCCGAACTAGTGCAAAAGTTTGTGCCATGAAGGCGCCGTCGGAATTTTTCGCAACGACGCACTCGATCCACCCCATTGGACCCTAAACTGACGTTTTGGTGCGTTTCGTACGATGCGGGTGCATTCGGGACTGTTTAGGTTGCCTTACGAAACTCGGTGCAAAAGGGCCCGAACTAGTGTAAAGTTTGTGGCACGAAGTCGCGTTGGAATTTTTCGCAACGAACGCACCCGATCCACCCGATCGGACCCCAAACTGATGTTTTCGTGTGTTTGTACTATTTATGTGCATTCGGGACCATTTTGGTTGCCTTACGAAACTCGGTGCAAACGTGCCGAACTAGTGCAAAAGTTCGTGCCACGAAGTCGCGTCGGAATTTTTGCAATGAACGCACCCGATCCTCCCCATTGGACCCCAAACTGACTTTTTGGTGCGTTTCGTACTATTTGGGTGCATTCGGGACCATTTGGTTGTTTTAGGAAACTCGGTGCAAAACGAGCCGAACTAGTGCAAAAGTTCGTGCCACCAAGTCGCATCGGAATTTTCCGCAATGAACGCACACGATCCACCCCATTGGACCCTAAACTGATGTTTTGGTGGGTTTCAGACTATTTAGGTGCATTCGGACGTTTGGTTGCCTTACGAAACTCGGTGCCAAAATGGGCTGAACAAGTGCAAAAGATTCGTGCCACGATGTCGCGTCGAAATTTTCGCAACGAACACACCTGATCCGCCCCATTGGACCCTAAACTGATGTTTTGGTGCGTTTCGTACACTTGTGTGCATTTGAGACTGTTTGGTTCCCTTACAAAACTCGGTGCAAAACGGGCCGAACTAGTGCAAAAGTTCGTGCCACGAAGTCGCGTCAGATTTTTTCGCACATGAACGCACTCGATGCACCCCATTGGACCCCAAACTGACGTTTTGGTGCGTTTCGTACTATTTGTGTGCATTCGGGACAATTTGGTTGCCTTAGGAAACCCGGTGCAAAACGGGCCGAACTAGTGCAAAAGTTAGTGCCACGAAGTCGCGTCGGAAGTTTTCACAACGAACACAACCCGATCCACCCCCATTGGACCCTAAACTGACGTTTTGGTGGCATTTTGTACTATTTGGGTGCATTCGGTATCGTTTGGTTGCCTTACGAAACTTGGGGCAAAACGGGCCGAACTAGTATAAAAGTTCGTGCCACAAAGTCGCTTCAAAATTTTTCGCAACGAACGCACCCGATCCACCCCATTGGACCCTAAACTGTCGTTTTGGTGCATTTGTACGATTTGGGTGCATTCGAAACTGTTTGGTTGCCTTACGAAACTCGGTGCAAAACAGGCCGAACTAGTGCAAAAGTTCGCACCACGAAGTCGCATCGGAATTTTACGCAACGAACGCACCCGATCCACCCTATTGGACCCTAAACTGACATTTTGGTTCATTTTGTACTATTTGGTGTGCATTCGGAACCGTTTGGTCGCCTTACGAAATTCGGTGCCAAAACGGGCCGAACTAGTGCAAAAGTTAGTGCCACGAAGTCACATCGGAATTCTTCCCAACGAACGCACCCGATCCACCCCATTGGACCCTAAACTGACCGTTTTGGTGCATTCGTCCGATTTGGGTGCATTCGGGACTGTTTGGTTCCCTTACGAAACTCGGTGCAAAACGGGCCGAACTAGTGCAAAAGTTCGTGCCATGAAGTCGCGGCGGAATTTTTCGCAAGGGAACGCAACCGATGCTCCCCATTGGACCCCAAACTGACGTTTTGGTGGCGTTTCGTACTATTTGTGTGCATTCTGGACCATTTGGTTGCCTTAGGAAACCCGGTGCAAACGGGCCGAACTAGTGCAAAAGTTCGTGCCACGAAGTCGCGTCGGAATTTTTCACAACGAATGCACTCGATCCACCCCAATGGGACCCCAAACTGACGTTTTGGTGTGTTTTGTACTATTTGGGTGCATTCGGGACCATGTGGTTGCCTTACGAAACTCGGTGCAAAACGGGCCGAACTAGTGCAAACGTTCGTGCTACGAAGTCGCGTCGGAATTTTTCGCAACGAACACACCCGATCCACCACATTGGACCCTAAACTGACATTTTGGTGGGTTTCGTACTATTTGGGTTCATTCGGTATCGTTTGGTTGCCTTACGAAAACTCGGTGCAAAACGGGCCGAACTAGTGCAAAAAGTTCGTGCTACGAAGTCGCTTCGGAATTTTTCGCAACGAACGCACCCGATATTCCCCATTGAACCCTAAACTGACATTTTGGTGTGTTTTCGTACTATTTGGGTGCATTCGGGAATGTTTGGTTGCCTTACGAAACTCGGTGTAAAACGGGCCGAACTAGTGCAAAAGTCCGTCCACCGAAGTCGCGTCAGACTTTTTGCAACGAACGTACTCGATCCACCCCATTGGACCCTAAACTGATGTTTTGGTGCGTTCGTACGATTCGGGTGCATTAGGTACTGTTTGGTTGCGTTATGAAACTCGGTGCAAAACGGGCCGAACTAGTGTAAAAGTTAGTGGCACGAAGTCGCGTTGGAATTTTTTCGCAACGAACGCAACCCGATCACCCGATCGGACACCAAACTGATGTTTTGGTGCGTTTTGTACTATTTATGTGCATTCGGGACCATTTGGTTGCCTTACGAAACTCGGTGCAAAACAAGCCGAACTAGTGCAAAAGTTCGTGCCACGAAGTCGCGTCGGAATTTTTTGCAATGAACGCACCCGATCCTCCCCACTGGACCCCAAACTGACGTTTTGGTGCGTTTCGTACTATTTGGGTGCATTCGGGACCATTTGGTTGTTTTATTAAACTCGGTGCAAAACGAGCCGAACTAGTGCAAAACTTCGTGCCACGAAGTCGCGTCGGAATTTTCGCAATGAATGCACCCGATCCACCCCATTGGACCCTAAACTAATGTTTTGGTGGGTTTCAGACTATTTAGGTGCATTCGGGATGTTTGGTTGCCTTACAAAACTCGGTGCAAATGGGCTGAACAAGTGCAAAAGTTCGTGCCACGAAGTCGCGTCGAAATTTTTCCCAACGAACGCACCCGATCCACCCTATTGGACCCTAAACTGACATTTTGGTTCATTTCGTACTATTTGTGTGCATTCTGAGCCGTTTGGGTTGCCTTACGAAATTTGGTGCAAAACGGGCCGAACTAGTGCAAAAGTTAGTGCCACGAAGTCACGTCGGAATCCTTCCCAACGAACGCACCCGATCCACCCCATTGGACCCTAAACTGACGTTTTGGTGCATTCGTCGATTGGGTGCATTCGGGACTGTTTGGTTCCCTTACGAAACTTAGGGCAAAACGGGCCGAAACTAGTGCAAAAGTTCGTGCCACAAAGTCGCTTCAAAATTTTTCGCAACGAACGCACCCGATCCACCCCATTGGACCCTAAACTGTCGTTTGGTGCATTTGTACGATTTGGGTGCATTCGAAACTGTTTGGTTGCCTTACGAAACTCGGTGCAAAACAGGCCGAACTAGTGCAAAAGTTCGCACCACGAAGTCGCATCGGAATTTTACGCAACGAACACACCCGATCCACCCTATTGGACCCTAAACTGACATTTTGGTTCATTTTGTACTATTTGTGTGCATTCGGAACCGTTTGGTCGCCTTACGAAATTCGGTGCAAAACGGGCCGAACTAGTGCAAAAGTTAGTGCCACGAAGTCACATCGGAATTCTTCCCAACGAACGCACCCGATCCACCCCATTGGACCCTAAACTGACGTTTTGGTGCATTCGTCCGATTTGGGTGCATTCGGGACTGTTTGGTTCCCTTACGAAACTCGGTGCAAAACGGGCCGAACTAGTGCAAAAGTTCGTGCCATGAAGTCGCGTCGGAATTTTTCGCAAGGAACGCAACCGATGCTCCCCATTGGACCCCAAACTGACGTTTTGGTGCGTTTCGTACTATTTGTGTGCATTCGGGACCATTTGGTTGCCTTAGGAAACCCGGTGCAAAACGGGCCGAACTAGTGCAAAAGTTCGTGCCACGAAGTCGCGTCGGAATTTTTCACAACGAATGCACTCGATCCACCCCATTGGACCCCAAACTGACGTTTTGGTGTGTTTCGTACTATTTGGGTGCATTCGGGACCATATGGTTGCCTTACGAAACTCGGTGCAAAACGGGCCGAACTAGTGCAAAAGTTTGTGCTACGAAGTCGCGTCGGAATTTTTCGCAACGAACACACCCGATCCACCACATTGGACCCTAAACTGATATTTTGGTGGGTTTCATACTATTTGGGTTCATTCGGTATCGTTTGGTTGCCTTACGAAACTCGGTGCAAAACGGGCCGAACTAGTGCAAAAGTTCGTGCTACGAAGTCGCTTCGGAATTTTTCGCAACGAACGCACCCGATATTCCCCATTGAACCCTAAACTGACATTTTGGTGTGTTTCGTACTATTTGGGTGCATTCGGGAATGTTTGGTTGCCTTACGAAACTTGGTGCAAAACGGGCCGAACTAGTGCAAAAGTCCGTGCCACGAAGTCGCGTCAGACTTTTTTGCAACGAACGCACTCGATCCACCCCATTGGACCCTAAACTGATGTTTTGGTGCGTTCGTACGATTCGGGTGCATTCGGTACTGTTTGGTTGCGTTATGAAACGCGGTGCAAAACGGGCCGAACTAGTGTAAAAGTTTGTGGCACGAAGTCGCGTTGGAATTTTTCGCAACGAACGCACCCGATCCACCCGATCGGACACCAAACTGATGTTTTGGTGCGTTTTGTACTATTTATGTGCATTCGGGACCATTTGGTTGCCTTACGAAACTCGGTGCAAAACAAGCCGAACTAGTGCAAAAGTTCGTGCCACGAAGTCGCGTCGGAATTTTTTGCAATGAACGCACCCGATCCTCCCCACTGGACCCCAAACTGACGTTTTGGTGCGTTTCGTACTATTTGGGTGCATTCGGGACCATTTGGTTGTTTTATTAAACTCGGTGCAAAACGAGCCGAACTAGTGCAAAACTTCGTGCCACGAAGTCGCGTCGGAATTTTTCGCAATGAATGCACCCGATCCACCCCATTGGACCCTAAACTAATGTTTTGGTGGGTTTCAGACTATTTAGGTGCATTCGGGATGTTTGGTTGCCTTACAAAACTCGGTGCAAAATGGGCTGAACAAGTGCAAAAGTTCGTGCCACGAAGTCGCGTCGAAATTTTTCCCAACGAACGCACCCGATCTACCCTATTGGACCCTAAACTGACATTTTGGTTCATTTCGTACTATTTGTGTGCATTCTGAGCCGTTTGGTTGCCTTACGAAATTCGGTGCAAAACGGGCCGAACTAGTGCAAAAGTTAGTGCCACGAAGTCACGTCGGAATCCTTCCCAACGAACGCACCCGATCCACCCCATTAGACCCTAAACTGACGTTTTGGTGCATTCGTCCGATTTGGGTGCATTCGGGACTGTTTGGTTCCCTTACGAAACTCGGGGCAAAACGGGCCGAACTAGTGCAAAAGTTCGTGCCACAAAGTCGCTTCAAAATTTTTCGCAACGAACGCACCCGATCCACCCCATTGGACCCTAAACTGTCGTTTTGGGGCATTTGTACGATTTGGGTGCATTCGAAACTGTTTGGTTGCCTTACGAAACTCGGTGCAAAACAGGCCGAACTAGTGCAAAAGTTCGCACCACGAAGTCGCATCGGAATTTTACGCAACGAACGCACCCGATCCACCCTATTGGACCCTAAACTGACATTTTGTACTATTTGTGTGCATTCGGAACCGTTTGGTCGCCTTACGAAATTCGGTGCAAAACGGGCCGAACTAGTGCAAAAGTTAGTGCCACGAAGTCACATCGGAATTCTTCCCAACGAACGCACCCGATCCACCCCATTGGACCCTAAACTGACGTTTTGGTGCATTCGTCCGATTTGGGTGCATTCGGGACTGTTTGGTTCCCTTACGAAACTCGGTGCAAAACGGGCCGAACTAGTGCAAAAGTTCGTGCCATGAAGTCGCGTCGGAATTTTTCGCAAGGAACGCAACCGATGCTCCCCATTGGACCCCAAACTGACGTTTTGGTGCGTTTCGTACTATTTGTGTGCATTCGGGACCATTTGGTTGCCTTAGGAAACCCGGTGCAAAACGGGCCGAACTAGTGCAAAAGTTCGTGCCACGAAGTCGCGTCGGAATTTTTCACAACGAATGCACTCGATCCACCCCATTGGACCCCAAACTGACGTTTTGGTGTGTTTCGTACTATTTGGGTGCATTCGGGACCATATGGTTGCCTTACGAAACTCGGTGCAAAACGGGCCGAACTAGTGCAAAAGTTTGTGCTACGAAGTCGCGTCGGAATTTTTCGCAACGAACACACCCGATCCACCACATTGGACCCTAAACTGATATTTTGGTGGGTTTCATACTATTTGGGTTCATTCGGTATCGTTTGGTTGCCTTACGAAACTCGGTGCAAAACGGGCCGAACTAGTGCAAAAGTTCGTGCTACGAAGTCGCTTCGGAATTTTTCGCAACGAACGCACCCGATATTCCCCATTGAACCCTAAACTGACATTTTGGTGTGTTTCGTACTATTTGGGTGCATTCGGGAATGTTTGGTTGCCTTACGAAACTTGGTGCAAAACGGGCCGAACTAGTGCAAAAGTCCGTGCCACGAAGTCGCGTCAGACTTTTTTGCAACGAACGCACTCGATCCACCCCATTGGACCCTAAACTGATGTTTTGGTGCGTTCGTACGATTCGGGTGCATTCGGTACTGTTTGGTTGCGTTATGAAACGCGGTGCAAAACGGGCCGAACTAGTGTAAAAGTTTGTGGCACGAAGTCGCGTTGGAATTTTTCGCAACGAACGCACCCGATCCACCCGATCGGACACCAAACTGATGTTTTGGTGCGTTTTGTACTATTTATGTGCATTCGGGACCATTTGGTTGCCTTACGAAACTCGGTGCAAAACAAGCCGAACTAGTGCAAAAGTTCGTGCCACGAAGTCGCGTCGGAATTTTTTGCAATGAATGCACCCGATCCTCCCCACTGGACCCCAAACTGACGTTTTGGTGCGTTTCGTACTATTTGGGTGCATTCGGGACCATTTGGTTGTTTTATTAAACTCGGTGCAAAACGAGCCGAACTAGTGCAAAACTTCGTGCCACGAAGTCGCGTCGGAATTTTTCGCAATGAATGCACCCGATCCACCCCATTGGACCCTAAACTAATGTTTTGGTGGGTTTCAGACTATTTAGGTGCATTCGGGATGTTTGGTTGCCTTACAAAACTCGGTGCAAAATGGGCTGAACAAGTGCAAAAGTTCGTGCCACGAAGTCGCGTCGAAATTTTTCCCAACGAACGCACCCGATCTACCCTATTGGACCCTAAACTGACATTTTGGTTCATTTCGTACTATTTGTGTGCATTCTGAGCCGTTTGGTTGCCTTACGAAATTCGGTGCAAAACGGGCCGAACTAGTGCAAAAGTTAGTGCCACGAAGTCACGTCGGAATCCTTCCCAACGAACGCACCCGATCCACCCCATTGGACCCTAAACTGACGTTTTGGTGCATTCGTCCGATTTGGGTGCATTCGGGACTGTTTGGTTCCCTTACGAAACTCGGGGCAAAACGGGCCGAACTAGTGCAAAAGTTCGTGCCACAAAGTCGCTTCAAAATTTTTCGCAACGAACGCACCCGATCCACCCCATTGGACCCTAAACTGTCGTTTTGGGGCATTTGTACGATTTGGGTGCATTCGAAACTGTTTGGTTGCCTTACGAAACTCGGTGCAAAACAGGCCGAACTAGTGCAAAAGTTCGCACCACGAAGTCGCATCGGAATTTTACGCAACGAACGCACCCGATCCACCCTATTGGACCCTAAACTGACATTTTGTACTATTTGTGTGCATTCGGAACCGTTTGGTCGCCTTACGAAATTCGGTGCAAAACGGGCCGAACTAGTGCAAAAGTTAGTGCCACGAAGTCACATCGGAATTCTTCCCAACGAACGCACCCGATCCACCCCATTGGACCCTAAACTGTGGTTTTGGTGCATTCGTCCGATTTGGGTGCATTCGGGACTGTTTGGTTCCCTTACGAAACTCGGTGCAAAACGGGCCGAACTAGTGCAAAAGTTCGTGCCATGAAGTCGCGTCGGAATTTTTCGCAAGGAACGCAACCGATGCTCCCCATTGGACCCCAAACTGACGTTTTGGTGCGTTTCGTACTATTTGTGTGCATTCGGGACCATTTGGTTGCCTTAGGAAACCCGGTGCAAAACGGGCCGAACTAGTGCAAAAGTTCGTGCCACGAAGTCGCGTCGGAATTTTTCACAACGAATGCACTCGATCCACCCCATTGGACCCCAAACTGACGTTTTGGTGTGTTTCGTACTATTTGGGTGCATTCGGGACCATATGGTTGCCTTACGAAACTCGGTGCAAAACGGGCCGAACTAGTGCAAAAGTTTGTGCTACGAAGTCGCGTCGGAATTTTTCGCAACGAACACACCCGATCCACCACATTGGACCCTAAACTGACATTTTGGTGGGTTTCATACTATTTGGGTTCATTCGGTATCGTTTGGTTGCCTTACGAAACTCGGTGCAAAACGGGCCGAACTAGTGCAAAAGTTCGTGCTACGAAGTCGCTTCGGAATTTTTCGCAACGAACGCACCCGATATTCCCCATTGAACCCTAAACTGACATTTTGGTGTGTTTCGTACTATTTGGGTGCATTCGGGAATGTTTGGTTGCCTTACGAAACTCGGTGCAAAACGGGCCGAACTAGTGCAAAAGTCCGTGCCACGAAGTCGCGTCAGACTTTTTTGCAACGAACGCACTCGATCCACCCCATTGGACCCTAAACTGATGTTTTGGTGCGTTCGTACGATTCGGGTGCATTCGGTACTGTTTGGTTGCGTTATGAAACTCGGTGCAAAACGGGCCGAACTAGTGTAAAAGTTTGTGGCACGAAGTCGCGTTGGAATTTTTCGCAACGAACGCACCCGATCCACCCGATCGGACACCAAACTGATGTTTTGGTGCGTTTTGTACTATTTATGTGCATTCGGGACCATTTGGTTGCCTTACGAAACTCGGTGCAAAACAAGCCGAACTAGTGCAAAAGTTCGTGCCACGAAGTCGCGTCGGAATTTTTTGCAATGAACGCACCCGATCCTCCCCACTGGACCCCAAACTGACGTTTTGGTGCGTTTCGTACTATTTGGGTGCATTCGGGACCATTTGGTTGTTTTATTAAACTCGATGCAAAACGAGCCGAACTAGTGCAAAACTTCGTGCCACGAAGTCGCGTCGGAATTTTTCGCAATGAATGCACCCGATCCACCCCATTGGACCCTAAACTAATGTTTTGGTGGGTTTCAGACTATTTAGGTGCATTCGGGATGTTTGGTTGCCTTACAAAACTCGGTGCAAAATGGGCTGAACAAGTGCAAAAGTTCGTGCCACGAAGTCGCGTCGAAATTTTTCCCAACGAACGCACCCGATCCACCCTATTGGACCCTAAACTGACATTTTGGTTCATTTCGTACTATTTGTGTGCATTCTGAGCCGTTTGGTTGCCTTACGAAATTCGGTGCAAAACGGGCCGAACTAGTGCAAAAGTTAGTGCCACGAAGTCACGTCGGAATCCTTCCCAACGAACGCACCCGATCCACCCCATTGGATCCTAAACTGACGTTTTGGTGCATTCGTCCGATTTGGGTGCATTCGGGACTGTTTGGTTCCCTTACGAAACTCGGGGCAAAATGGGCCGAACTAGTGCAAAAGTTCGTGCCACAAAGTCGCTTCAAAATTTTTCGCAACGAACGCACCCGATCCACCCCATTGGACCCTAAACTGTCGTTTTGGTGCATTTGTACGATTTGGGTGCATTCGAAATTGTTTGGTTGCCTTACGAAACTCGGTGCAAAACAGGCCGAACTAGTGCAAAAGTTCGCACCACGAAGTCGCATCGGAATTTTACGCAACGAACGCACCCGATCCACCCTATTGGACCCTAAACTGACATTTTGGTTCATTTTGTACTATTTGTGTGCATTCGGAACCGTTTGGTCGCCTTACGAAATTCGGTGCAAAACGGGCCGAACTAGTGCAAAAGTTAGTGCCACGAAGTCACATCGGAATTCTTCCCAACGAACGCACCCGATCCACCCCATTGGACCCTAAACTGACGTTTTGGTGCATTCGTCCGATTTGGGTGCATTCGGGACTGTTTGGTTCCCTTACGAAACTCGGTGCAAAACGGGCCGAACTAGTGCAAAAGTTCGTGCCATGAAGTCGCGTCGGAATTTTTCGCGAGGAACGCAACCGATGCTCCCCATTGGACCCCAAACTGATGTTTTGGTGCGTTTCGTACTATTTGTGTGCATTCGGGACCATTTGGTTGCCTTAGGAAACCCGGTGCAAAACGGGCCGAACTAGTGCAAAAGTTCGTGCCACGAAGTCGCGTCGGAATTTTTCACAACGAATGCACTCGATCCACCCCATTGGACCCCAAACTGACGTTTTGGTGTGTTTCGTACTATTTGGGTGCATTCGGGACCATATGGTTGCCTTACGAAACTCGGTGCAAAACGGGCCGAACTAGTGCAAAAGTTTGTGCTACGAAGTCGCGTCGGAATTTTTCGCAACGAACACACCCGATCCACCACATTGGACCCTAAACTGACATTTTGGTGGGTTTCATACTATTTGGGTTCATTCGGTATCGTTTGGTTGCCTTACAAAACTCGGTGCAAAACGGGCCGAACTAGTGCAAAAGTTCGTGCTACGAAGTCGCTTCGGAATTTTTCGCAATGAACGCACCCGATATTCCCCATTGAACCCTAAACTGACATTTTGGTGTGTTTCGTACTATTTGGGTGCATTCGGGAATGTTTGGTTGCCTTACGAAACTCGGTGCAAAACGGGCCGAACTAGTGCAAAAGTCCGTGCCACGAAGTCGCGTCAGACTTTTTTGCAACGAACGCACTCGATCCACCCCATTGGACCCTAAACTGATGTTTTGGTGCGTTCGTACGATTCGGGTGCATTCGGTACTGTTTGGTTGCGTTATGAAACTCGGTGCAAAACGGGCCGAACTAGTGTAAAAGTTTGTGGCACGAAGTCGCGTTGGAATTTTTCGCAACGAACGCACCCGATCCACCCGATCGGACACCAAACTGATGTTTTGGTGCGTTTTGTACTATTTATGTGCATTCGGGACCATTTGGTTGCCTTACGAAACTCGGTGCAAAACAAGCCGAACTAGTGCAAAAGTTCGTGCCACGAAGTCGCGTCGGAATTTTTTGCAATGAACGCACCCGATCCTCCCCACTGGACCCCAAACTGACGTTTTGGTGCGTTTCGTACTATTTGGGTGCATTCGGGACCATTTGGTTGTTTTATTAAACTCGGTGCAAAACGAGCCGAACTAGTGCAAAACTTCGTGCCACGAAGTCGCGTCGGAATTTTTCGCAATGAATGCACCCGATCCACCCCATTGGACCCTAAACTAATGTTTTGGTGGGTTTCAGACTATTTAGGTGCATTCGGGATGTTTGGTTGCCTTACAAAACTCGGTGCAAAATGGGCTGAACAAGTGCAAAAGTTCGTGCCACGAAGTCGCGTCGAAATTTTTCCCAACGAACGCACCCGATCCACCCTATTGGACCCTAAACTGACATTTTGGTTCATTTCGTACTATTTGTGTGCATTCTGAGCCGTTTGGTTGCCTTACGAAATTCGGTGCAAAACGGGCCGAACTAGTGCAAAAGTTAGTGCCACGAAGTCACGTCGGAATCCTTCCCAACGAACGCACCCGATCCACCCCATAGGACCCTAAACTGACGTTTTGGTGCATTCGTCCGATTTGGGTGCATTCGGGACTGTTTGGTTCCCTTACGAAACTCGGGGCAAAACGGGCCGAACTAGTGCAAAAGTTCGTGCCACAAAGTCGCTTCAAAATTTTTCGCAACGAACGCACCCGATCCACCCCATTGGACCCTAAACTGTCGTTTTGGTGCATTTGTACGATTTGGGTGCATTCGAAACTGTTTGGTTGCCTTACGAAACTCGGTGCAAAACAGGCCGAACTAGTGCAAAAGTTCGCACCACGAAGTCGCATCGGAATTTTACGCAACGAACGCACCCGATCCACCCTATTGGACCCTAAACTGACATTTTGGTTCATTTTGTACTATTTGTGTGCATTCGGAACCGATTGGTCGCCTTACGAAATTCGGTGCAAAACGGGCCGAACTAGTGCAAAAGTTAGTGCCACGAAGTCACATCGGAATTCTTCCCAACGAACGCACCCGATCCACCCCATTGGACCCTAAACTGACGTTTTGGTGCATTCGTCCGATTTGGGTGCATTCGGGACTGTTTGGTTCCCTTACGAAACTCGGTGCAAAACGGGCCGAACTAGTGCAAAAGTTCGTGCCATGAAGTCGCGTCGGAATTTTTCGCGAGGAACGCAACCGATGCTCCCCACTGGACCCCAAACTGACGTTTTGGTGCGTTTCGTACTATTTGTGTGCATTCGGGACCATTTGGTTGCCTTAGGAAACCCGGTGCAAAACGGGCCGAACTAGTGCAAAAGTTCGTGCCACGAAGTCGCGTCGGAATTTTTCACAACGAATGCACTCGATCCACCCCATTGGACCCCAAACTGACGTTTTGGTGTGTTTCGTACTATTTGGGTGCATTCGGGACCATATGGTTGCCTTACGAAACTCGGTGCAAAACGGGCCGAACTAGTGCAAAAGTTCGTGCTACGAAGTCGCGTCGGAATTTTTCGCAACGAACACACCCGATCCACCACATTGGACCCTAAACTGACATTTTGGTGGGTTTCATACTATTTGGGTTCATTCGGTATCGTTTGGTTGCCTTACGAAACTCGGTGCAAAACGGGCCGAACTAGTGCAAAAGTACGTGCTACGAAGTCGCTTCGGAATTTTTCGCAACGAACGCACCCGATATTCCCCATTGAACCCTAAACTGACATTTTGGTGTGTTTCGTACTATTTGGGTGCATTCGGGAATGTTTGGTTGCCTTACGAAACTCGGTGCAAAACGGGCCGAACTAGTGCAAAAGTCCGTGCCACGAAGTCGCGTCAGACTTTTTTGCAACGAACGCACTCGATCCACCCCATTGGACCCTAAACTGATGTTTTGGTGCGTTCGTACGATTCGGGTGCATTCGGTACTGTTTGGTTGCCTTATGAAACTCGGTGCAAAACGGGCCGAACTAGTGTAAAAGTTTGTGGCACGAAGTCGCGTTGGAATTTTTCGCAACGAACGCACCCGATCCACCCGATCGGACACCAAACTGATGTTTTGGTGCGTTTTGTACTATTTATGTGCATTCGGGACCATTTGGTTGCCTTACGAAACTCGGTGCAAAACAAGCCGAACTAGTGCAAAAGTTCGTGCCACGAAGTCGCGTCGGAATTTTTTGCAATGAACGCACCCGATCCTCCCCACTGGACCCCAAACTGACGTTTTGGTGCGTTTCGTACTATTTGGGTGCATTCGGGACCATTTGGTTGTTTTATTAAACTCGGTGCAAAACGAGCCGAACTAGTGCAAAACTTCGTGCCACGAAGTCGCGTCGGAATTTTTCGCAATGAATGCACCCGATCCACCCCATTGGACCCTAAACTAATGTTTTGGTGGGTTTCAGACTATTTAGGTGCATTCGGGACGTTTGGTTGCCTTACAAAACTCGGTGCAAAATGGGCTGAACAAGTGCAAAAGTTCGTGCCACGAAGTCGCGTCGAAATTTTTCCCAACGAACGCACCCGATCCACCCTATTGGACCCTAAACTGACATTTTGGTTCATTTCGTACTATTTGTGTGCATTCTGAGCCGTTTGGTTGCCTTACGAAATTCGGTGCAAAACGGGCCGAACTAGTGCAAAAGTTAGTGCCACGAAGTCACGTCGGAATCCTTCCCAACGAACGCACCCGATCCACCCCATTGGACCCTAAACTGACGTTTTGGTGCATTCGTCCGATTTGGGTGCATTCGGGACTGTTTGGTTCCCTTACGAAACTCGGGGCAAAACGGGCCGAACTAGTGCAAAAGATCGTGCCACAAAGTCGCTTCAAAATTTTTCGCAACGAACGCACCCGATCCACCCCATTGGACCCTAAACTGTCGTTTTGGTGCATTTGTACGATTTGGGTGCATTCGAAACTGTTTGGTTGCCTTACGAAACTCGGTGCAAAACAGGCCGAACTAGTGCAAAAGTTCGCACCACGAAGTCGCATCGGAACTTTACGCAACGAACGCACCCGATCCACCCTATTGGACCCTAAACTGACATTTTGGTTCATTTTGTACTATTTGTGTGCATTCGGAACCGTTTGGTCGCCTTACGAAATTCGGTGCAAAACGGGCCGAACTAGTGCAAAAGTTAGTGCCACGAAGTCACATCGGAATTCTTCCCAACGAACGCACCCGATCCACCCCATTGGACCCTAAACTGACGTTTTGGTGCATTCGTCCGATTTGGGTGCATTCGGGACTGTTTGGTTCGCTTACGAAACTCGGTGCAAAACGGGCCGAACTAGTGCAAAAGTTCGTGCCATGAAGTCGCGTCGGAATTTTTCGCAAGGAACGCAACCGATGCGCCCCACTGGACCCCAAACTGACGTTTTGGTGCGTTTCGTACTATTTGTGTGCATTCGGGACCATTTGGTTGCCTTAGGAAACCCGGTGCAAAACGGGCCGAACTAGTGCAAAAGTTCGTGCCACGAAGTCGCGTCGGAATTTTTCACAACGAATGCACTCGATCCACCCCATTGGACCCCAAACTGACGTTTTGGTGTGTTTCGTACTATTTGGGTGCATTCGGGACCATATGGTTGCCTTACGAAACTCGGTGCAAAACGGGCCGAACTAGTGCAAAAGTTCGTGCTACGAAGTCGCGTCGGAATTTTTCGCAACGAACACACCCGATCCACCACATTGGACCCTAAACTGACATTTTGGTGGGTTTCATACTATTTGGGTTCATTCGGTATCGTTTGGTTGCCTTACGAAACTCGGTGCAAAACGGGCCGAACTAGTGCAAAAGTTCGTGCTACGAAGTCGCTTCGGAATTTTTCGCAACGAACGCACCCGATATTCCCCATTGAACCCTAAACTGACATTTTGGTGTGTTTCGTACTATTTGGGTGCATTCGGGAATGTTTGGTTGCCTTACGAAACTCGGTGCAAAACGGCCGAACTAGTGCAAAAGTCCGTGCCACGAAGTCGCGTCAGACTTTTTTGCAACGAACGCACTCGATCCACCCCATTGGACCCTAAACTGATGTTTTGGTGCGTTCGTACGATCCGGGTGCATTCGGTACTGTTTGGTTGCCTTATGAAACTCGGTGCAAAACGGGCCGAACTAGTGTAAAAGTTTGTGGCACGAAGTCGCGTTGGAATTTTTCGCAACGAACGCACCCGATCCACCCGATCGGACACCAAACTGATGTTTTGGTGTGTTTTGTACTATTTATGTGCATTCGGGACCATTTGGTTGCCTTACGAAACTCGGTGCAAAACAAGCCGAACTAGTGCAAAAGTTCGTGCCACGAAGTCGCGTCGGAATTTTTTGCAATGAACGCACCCGATCCTCCCCATTGGACCCCAAACTGACGTTTTGGTGCGTTTTGTACTATTTGGGTGCATTCGGGTCCATTTGGTTGTTTTAGGAAACTCGGTGCAAAACGAGCCGAACTAGTGCAAAAGTTCGTGCCACGAAGTCGCATCGGAATTTTCCGCAATGAACACACCCGATCCACCCCATTGGACCCTAAACTGATGTTTTGGTGGGTTTCAGACTATTTAGGTGCATTCGGGACGTTTGGTTGCCTTACGAAACTCGGTGCAAAATGGGCTGAACAAGTGCAAAAGTTCGTGCCACGAAGTCGCGTCGAAATTTTTCGCAACGAACACACCTGATCCGCCCCATTGGACCCTAAACTGATGTTTTGGTGCGTTTCATACTTTGTGTGCATTTGAGACTGTTTGGTTCCCTTACAAAACTCGGTGCAAAACGGGCCGAACTAGTGCAAAAGTTCGTGCCACGAAGTCGCGTCAGAATTTTTCGCAATGAACGCACTCGATGCACCCCATTGGACCCCAAACATACGTTTTGGTGCGTTTCGTACTATTTGTCTGCATTCGGGACAATTTGGTTGCCTTAGGAAACCCGGTGCAAAACGGGCCGAACTAGTGCAAAAGTTAGTGCCACGAAGTCGCGTCGGAAGTTTTCGCAACGAACACACCCGATCCACCCCATTGGACCCTAAACTGACGTTTTGGTGCATTTTGTACTATTTGGGTGCATTCGGTATCGTTTGGTTGCCTGACGAAACTCGGTGCAAAACGGGCCGAACTAGTGCAAAAGTTCGTGCCACAAAGTCGCTTCAAATTTTTCGCAACGAATGCACCCGATCCACCCCATTGGACCCTAAACTTACGTTTTGGTGCATTTGTACGATTTGGGTGCATTCGGAACTCTTTTTTTGCCTTACGAAACTCGGTGCAAAACAGGCCGAACTAGTGCAAAAGTTCGCACCACGAAGTCGCATCGGAATTTAACGCAACGAACGCACCCGATCCACCCTATTTGACCCTAAACTGACATTTTGGTCCATTTCGTACTATTTGTGTGCATTCGGAACCGTTTGGTTGCCTTACGAAATTCGGTGCAAAACGGGCCGAACTAGTGCAAAAGTTAGTGCCACGAAGTCACGTCGGAATCCTTCCCAACGAACGCACCCGATCCACCCCATTGGACCCTAAACTGACGTTTTGGTGCATTCGTCCGATTTGGGTGCATTCGGGACTGTTTGGTTCCCTTACGAAACTCGGTGCAAAACGGGCCGAACTAGTGCAAAAGTTTGTGCCATGAAGTCGCGTCGGAATTTTTCGCAACGAACGCACTCGATCCACCCCATTGGACCCTAAACTGACAGTTTTGCTGCGTTCGTACGATTCGGGTGCATTCGGGACTGTTTGGTTGCCTTACGAAACTCGGTGCAAAACGGGCCGAACTAGTGTAAAAGTTTGTGGCACGAAGTCGCGTTGGAATTTTTCGCAACGAACGCACCCGATCCACCCGATCGGACCCCAAATTGAAGTTTTTGTGTGTTTTGTACTATTTATGTGCATTCGGGACCATTTGGTTGCCTTACGAAACTCGGTGCAAAACGGGCCGAACTAGTGCAAAAGTCTGTGCCACGAAGTCGTGTCAGACTTTTTCGCAACGAATCCACTCGATCCACCCCATTGGAGCCTAAACTGACGTTTTGGTAAGTTCATACGATTTGGGTGCATTCGGGACTGTTTGGTTGCCTTACGAAACTCGGTGCAAAATGGGCCGAACTAGTGTAAAAGTTCGTGCCACGAAGTCGCGTTAGAAATTTTCGCAACGAACACACCCGATCCACCCCATTGGACCCTAAACTGATGTTTTGGTGGGTTTCATACTATTTTGGTGCATTCGGGACGTTTGGTTGCCTTACGAAACTCGGTGCAAAAATGGGCTGAACAAGTGCTAAAGTTTGTGCCACGAAGTCGCATCGAAATTTATCGCAACGAACGCACCCGATGCACCCCATTGGACCCGAAACTGACGTTTTGGTGCATTTGTACGATTTGGGTGCATTCGGAACTGTTTGGTTGCCTTACGAAACTCGGTGCAAAACAGGCCGAACTAGTGCAAAAGTTCGCACCACGAAGTCGCATCGGAATTTAACGCAACGAACGCACCTGATCCACCCTATTTGACCCTAAACTGACATTTTGGTCCATTTCGTACTATTTGTGTGCATTCGGAACCGTTTGGTTGCCTTACGAAATTCGGTGCAAAACGGGCCGAACTAGTGCAAAAGTTAGTGCCACGAAGTCACGTCGGAATCCTTCCCAACGAACGCACCCGATCCACCCCATTGGACCCTAAACTGACGTTTTGGTGCATTCGTCCGATTTGGGTGCATTCGGGACTGTTTGGTTCCCTTACGAAACTCGGTCCAAAACGGGCCGAACTAGTGCAAAAGTTTGTGCCATGAGGTCGCGTCGGAATTTTTCGCAACGAACGCACTCGATCCACCCCATTGGACCCTAAACTGACATTTTGGTGCGTTCGTAAGATTCGAGTGCATTCGGGACTGTTTGGTTGCCTTACGAAACTCGGTGCAAAACGGGCCGAAGTAGTGTAAAAGTTTGTGGCACGAAGTCGCGTTGGAATTTTTCGCAACGAACGCACCCGATCCACCCGATCGGACCCCAAACTGATGTTTTGGTGTGTTTTGTACTATTTATGTGCATTCGGGACCATTTGGTTGCCTTACGAAACTCGGTGCAAAACGGGCCGAACTAGTGCAAAAGTTCGTGCCACGAAGTCGCGTCGGAATTTTTTGCAATGAACGCACCCGATCCTCCCCATTGGACCCCAAACTGACGTTTTGGTGCGTTTCGTACTATTTGGGTGCATTCGGGACCATTTGGTTGTTTTAGGAAACTCGGTGCAAAACGAGCCGAACTAGTGCAAAAGTTCGTGCCACGAAGTCGCGTCAGAATTTTTCGCAATAAACGCACCCGATCCACCGCATTGGACCCTAAACTGATGTTTTGGTGGGTTTCATACTATTTAGGTGCATTCGGGACGTTTGGTTGCCTTACGAAACTCGGTGCAAAATGGGCTGAACAAGTGCAAAAGTTCGTGTTACGAAGTCGCGTCGAAATTTTTCGCAACGAACACACCTGATCCACCCCATTGGACCCTAAACTGACAGTTTTGGTGCGTTTCGTATTTGTGTGCATTTGAGACTGTTTGGTTCCCTTACAAAACTCGGTGCAAAACGGGCCGAACTAGTGCAAAAGTTCGTGCCACGAAGTCGCGTCAGAATTTTTCGCAATGAACGCACTCGATGCACCCCATTGGACCCCAAACTGACGATTTGGTGCGTTTCGTACTATTTGTGTGCATTCGGGACCATTTGGTTGCCTAGGAAACCCGGTGCAAAACGGGCCGAACTAGTGATAAAGTTAGTGCCACGAAGTCACGTCGGAATTCTTCCCAACGAACGTACCCGATCCACCCCATTGCACCCTAAACTGACGTGTTTTGTGCATTCGTCCGATTTGGGTGCAGTCGGGACTGTTTGGTTCCCTTACAAAACTCGGTGCAAAACGGGCCGAACTAGTGCAAAAGTTTGTGCCATGAAGTCGTGTCGGAATTTTTCGCAAGGAACGCAACCGATGCTCCCCATTGGACCGCAAGATGACGTTTTGGTGTGTTTCGTACTATTTGGGGGCATTCGGGCCATTTGGTTGCCTTACGAAACTCGGTGCAAAACGGGCCGGACTTGTGCAAAAGTTCGTGCCACGAAGTCGCGTCGGAATTTTTCGCAACAAACGCACCCGATCCATCCCATTGGACCCTAAATTGACGTTTTGGTGGGTTTCGTACTGTATGGGTGCATTCGAGACGTTTGGTTGCCTTACGAAACTCGGTGCAAAATGGGCTGAACAAGTGCAAAAGTTCGTGCCATGAAGTCGCGACGAAATTTTTCGCAACGAAGGCACCCGATCCACCCCATTGGACCCTAAACTAATGTTTTGGTGGGTTTCATACTATTTAGGTGCATTCGGGACGTTTGGTTGCCTTACGAAACTCGGTGCAAAACTGGGCCGAACTAGTGCAAAAGTTCGTGCCACGAAGTCGCTAAGAATTTTTCGCAACGAACACACCTGATCCACCCCATTGGACCCTAAACTGACGTTTTTGTGTGTTTCGTACTTTGTGTGCATTTGAGACTGTTTGGTTCCCTTACAAAACTCGGTGCAAAACGGGCCGAACTAGTGCAAAAGTTCGTGCCACGAAGTTGCGTCAGAATTTTTCGCAATTGAACGCACTCGATGCACCCCATTGGACCCCAAACTGACGTTTTGGTGCGTTTCGTACTATTTGTGTGCATTCGGGACCATTTGGTTGCCTTAGGAAACCCAGTTCAAAACGGGCCGAACTAGTGCAAAAGTTCGTGCCACGAAGTCGCGTCGGAATTTTTCACAACGAACACACCTGATCCACCCCATTGGACACTAAACTGACGTTTTTGTGTGTTTCGTGCTTTGTGTGCATTTGAGACTGTTTGGTTCCCTTACAAAACTCGGTACAAAACGGGCCGAACTAGTGTAAAAGTTCGTGCCACGAAGTTGCGTCAGAATTTTTCGCAATGAACGCACTCGATGCACCCCATTGGACCCCAAGCTGACGTTTTGGTGCGTTTCGTACTATTTGGGTGCATTCGGGAGCATGTGGTTGCCTTACGAAACTCGGTGCAAAACGGGCCGAACTAGTGCAAAAGTTCGTGCTACGAAGTCGCTTTGGAATTTTTCGCAACGAACACACCCGATCCACCACATTGGACCCTAAACTGACGTTTCGGTGGGTTTCGTACTATTTGGGTTCATTCGGTATCATTTAGTTGCCTTACGAAACTCGGTGCAAAACGGGCCGAACTAGTGCAAAAGTTCGTGCTACGAAGTCGCTTCGGAATTTTTCGCAACGAACGCACCCGATATTCCCCATTGGACCCTAAACTGACGTTTTGGTGTGTTTCGTACTATTTGAGTGCATTCGGGACTGTTTGGTTGCCTTACGAAACTTGGTGCAAAACGGGCCGAACTAGTGCAAAAGTTCGTGCCATGAAGTCGCGTCAGACTTTTTCGCAACGAACGCACTCGATCCACCCCATTGGACCCTAAACTGACGTTTTGGTGCGTTCGTACGATTCGGGTGCATTCGGGACTGTTTGGTTGCCTTACGAAACTCGGTGCAAAACTGGGCCGAACTAGTGTAAAAGTTTGTGCCACGAAGTTGCGTCAGAATTTTTCGCAATGAACGCACTCGATGCACCCCATTGGACCCCAAACTGATATTTTGGTGCGTTTTGTACTATTTATGTGCATTCGGGACCATTTGGTTGCCTTACGAAACTCGGTGCAAAACAAACCGAACAAGTGCAAAAGTTCGTGCCACGAAGTCGCGTCGGAATTTTTTGCAATAAACGCACCCGATCCTCCCCATTGGACCCCAAACTGACGTTTTGGTGCGTTTCGTACTATTTGGGAGCATTCGGGACCATTTGGTTGTTTTAGGAAACTCGGTGCAAAATGAGCCGAACTAGTGCAAAAGTTCCTGCCACGAAGTCGTGTTGGAATTTTTCGCAACAAATGCACTCAATCAACCCCATTGGACCCTAAACTGATGTTTTGGTGCGTTTTGTACTATTTGGGTGCATTCGGGACCATTTGGTTGCCTTACGAAACTCGGTGCAAAACGGGACAAACCAGTGCAAAAGTTCGTGCCACGAAGTCGCGTCGGAATATTTCACAACGAGCACACCCGATCCACCCCATTGGACCCTAAACTGATATTTTTACTGCGTTCGTACAATTTGGGTCCATTCGGGACTGTTTGGTTCCCTTACGAAACTCGGTGCAAAACGGGCCAAACTAGTGCAAAAGTTGGTGCCACGAAGTCGCGTCGGAATTTTTGCAACGAATGCACTCCGATGCAACCCCATTGGACCCCTAAACTGACGTTTTGGTGCGTTTCGTACTATTTGGGTGCATTCGGGACCATTTGGTTGCCTTACGAAACTTGGTGTAAAGCAGGCCGAACTAGTGCAAAAGTTCGTGCCACGAAGTCGCGTCGGAATTTTTCACAATGAACGCACCCGATCCATTCCATTGGACCCTAAACTGGTGTTTTGGTGGGTTTCATACTATTTGGGTGCATTCGGGACGTTTGGTTGCCTTACGAAACTCGGTGCAAAACGGGGCGAACTAGTGCAAAAGTTCGTGCTACGAAGTCGCTTCGGATTTTTTCGCGACGAACGCACCCGATCCACCCCATTGGACCCTAAACTAACGTTTTGGTGCGTTTCGTACTATTTGGATGCATTCGGGATCGTTCGGTTGCCTTACGAAACTCGGTGCAAAACGGGCCGAACTAGTCCAAAAGTTCGTGCCACGAAGTCGCTCCGGATTTTTTCGCAACGAACGCACCCGATCCACCCCATTGATCCCTAAACTGACGTTTTTACTGCGTTCGTACGATTTGGTTCTATTCGAGACTGTTTGGTTCACTTACGAAACTCGGTGCAAAACGGCCAAACTAGTGCAAAAGTTCGTGCCACGAAGTCGCGTCGGAATTTTTCGCAATGAATGCACTCGATCCATCCCATTGGACCCTAAACTGACGTTTTGGAGCTTTTCGTACTATTTGTGTGCATTCGGGACCATTTGGTTGCCTTATGAACCCCATGCAAAACGGGCCGAACTAGTGCAAAAGTTCGTGCCACGTAAGTCGCGCCTGAATTTTTCGCAACTGAACGCACCCGATCCACTCCATTGGACCCCAAACTGATGTTTTGGTAGGTTTCGTACTATTTGGGTGCATTCGAGATGTTTGGTTGCCTTACAAAACTCGGTGCAAAATGGGCTGAACAATTGCAAAAGTTCGTGCCACGTAGTCGTGTTGGAATTTTTCGCAACAAATGCACTCGATCCACCCCATTGGACCCTAAACTGACGTTTTGGTGCGTTTTGTACTATTTGGGTGCATTCGGGACCATTTGGTTGCCTTACGAAACTCGGTGCAAAACGGGACAAACCAGTGCAAAAGTTCCTGCCACGAAGTCGCGTCGGAATTTTTCACAACGAACGCACCCAATCCACCCCATTGGACCCTAAACTGATGTTTTTGCTGCATTCGTACAATTTGGGTCCATTCTGGACTGTTTGGTTCCCTTACGAAACTCGGTGCAAAACGGCCAAACTAGTGCAAAAGTTCGTGCCACGAAGTCGCGTCGGAATTTTTCGCAATGAATGCACTCGATCCATCCCATTGGACCCTAAACTGACGTTTTGGAGCTTTTTGTACTATTTGTGTGCATTCGGGACCATTTGGTTGCCTTATGAAACCCCACGCAAAACGGGCCGAACTAGTGCAAAAGTTCGTGCCACGAAGTCGCGCCTGAATTTTTCGCAACGAACGCACCCGATCCACCCCATTGGACCCCAAACTGATGTTTTGGTAGGTTTCGTACTATTTGGGTGCATTCGAGATGTTTGGTTGCCTTACGAAACTCGGTGCAAAATGGGCTGAACAATTGCAAAAGTTCGTGCCACGTAGTCGTGTTGGAATTTTTCGCAACAAATGCACTCGATCCACCCCATTGGACCCTAAACTGACGTTTTGGTGCGTTTTGTACTATTTGGGTGCATTCGGGACCATTTGGTTGCCTTACGAAACTCGGTGCAAAACGGGACAAACCAGTGCAAAAGTTCCTGCCACGAAGTCGCGTCGGAATTTTTCACAACGAACGCACCAAATTCACCCCATTGGACCCTAAACTGATGTTTTTCTGCATTCGTACAATTTGGGTCAATTCGGGACTGTTTGGTTCCCTTACGAAACTCGGTGCAAAACGGGCCAAACTAGTGCAAAAGTTGGTGCCACGAAGTCGCGTCGGAATTTTTGCAACGAAGGCACCCGATGCACCCCATTGGACCCCAAACTGATGTTTTGGTGCGTTTCGTACTATTTGGGTGCATTCGGGACCATTTGGTTGCCTTACGAAACTTGGTGCAAAGCAGGCCGAACTAGTGCAAAAGTTCGTGCCACGTAGTCGCGTCGGAATTTTTCACAATGAACGCACCCGATCCATTCCATTGGACCCTAAACTGGTGTTTTGGTGGGTTTCATACTATTTGGGTGCATTCGGGACGTTTGGTTGCCTTACGAAACTCGGTGCAAAATGGGCCGAACTAGTGCAAAAGTTCGTGCCACGAAGTCGCTCCAGAATTTTTCGCAACGAACGCACCTGATCCACCCCATTGATCCCTAAACTGACGTTTTTACTGCGTTCGTACGATTTGGGTCCATTCGGGACTGTTTGGTTCACTTACGAAAGTCGGTGCAAAACAGGCCAAACTAGTGGAAAAGTTCGTACCACGAAGTCGCATCGGAATTTTTCGCAACGACTGCACCCGATGCACCCCATTGGACCCGAGACTGTCATTTTGGTGCGTTTCGTACTATTTGTGCGCATTCGGGACCATTTGGTAGCCTTAGGAAAACCGGTGCAAAACGGGCCGAACTAGTGCAATAGTTCGTGCCACAAAGTCGCGTCGGAATTTTTCACAACGAATGCACTCGATCCGGCCCATTGGACCCCAAGCTTATGTTTTGGTGCTTATCATACTATTTGGGTGCATTCGGGGCCATTTGGTTGCCTTACAAAACTCAGTGCAAAACGGGCCGAACAAGTGCAAAAGTTCGTGCCACGAAGTCGCGTCGGTAATTTTTCGCAATGAACGCACCCGATCCGCCCCATTGGACCCTAAACTGACATTTTGGTGCGTTTTGTACTATTTGGGTGCATTCGGGACCATTTGGTTGCCTTACGAAACTCGGTGCAAAACGGGACGAACTAGTGCTAAAGTTCGTGCCACGAAGTCACGTCGGAATTTTTCACAACGAACGCACCCGATCCACCCCATTGGACCCTAAACTGACGTTTTGGTGCATTCGTACGATTTGGGTGCATTCGGGACTGTTTGGTTCCCTTACGAAACTCGGTGCAATACGGGCCAAAATAGTGCAAAAGTTCGTGCCACGAAGTCGCGTCGGAATTTTTCGCAACAAACGCACCCGATCCATCCCATTGGAACCTAAACTAACGTTTTGGTGCATTTCGTACTATTTGTGTGCATTCGGGACCATTTGGTTGCCTTATGAAACTCGGTGCAAAACGGGCCGAACTACTGCCAAAGTTCGTGCCACAAAGTTGCGTCGGAATTTTTCGCAACGAATGCACTCGATCCACCCCATTGGACGCCAAACTGACGTTTTGGTGCGTTTCTTACTATTTGGGTACATTCGAAACCATTTGCTTGCCTTACGAAACTCGGTGCAAAATAGGACGAACTATTGCAAAAGTTCGTGCCACGAAGTTACGTCGGAATTTTTCGCAACAAACGCACCCGATCCATCCCATTGGACCCTAAACTGACGTTTTGGAGCGTTTCGTACTATTTGTGTGCATTCGGGACCATCTGGTTGCCTTATGAAACCCCTTGCAAAACGGGCCGAACTAGTGCAAAAGTTCGTGCCACGAAGTCGCGCCGGAATTTTTCGCAATGAACGCACCCGATCCACCCCATTGGACCCTAAACTGATATTTTGGTAGGTTTCGTACTATTTGGGTGCATTCGAGACGTTTGGTTGCCTTACGAAACTCGGAGCAAAATGGGCTGATCAATTGCAAAAGTTCGTGCCACGTAGTCGCGACGAAATTTTTCGCAACGAATGCACCCGATCCACCCCATTGGACCCTAAACTGACATTTTGGTGCATTTTGTACTTTGTGTGCATTTCAGACCATTTGGTTGCCTGACGAAACTCAGTGTAAAACGGGCCAAACTAGTGCAAAAGTTCGTGCTACGAAGTCGCGTCAGAATTTTTCGCAACGAACACACCAGATCCACTCAATTCGACCTTAAACTGACATTTTGGTGCGTTTCGTACTATTTGGGTGCATTCGGTATCGTTTGGTTGCCTTACGAAACTCGGTGCCAAACGGGCCAAACTAGTGCAAAAGTTCGTGCTACGAAGTCACTTCGGAATTTTTCGCAACGAACGCACCCGATCCACCCCATTGGACCCTAAACTGACGTTTTGGTGTGTTTCGTACTATTTGGGTGCATTCGGGACTGTTTGGTTGCCTTACGAAACTCGGATGGAAAACGGGCCGAACTAGTGCAAAAGTCCGTGGCACGAAGTCGCGTCAGACTTTTTCACAACGAACGCACCAAATCCACCCCATTGGACCCTAAACTGACTGTTTTGGTGCGTTCGTATGATTCGGGTGCATTCGGGACTGTTTGGTTGCCTTACTAATCTCGGTGCAAAACGGGCCGAACTAGTGTAAAAGTTGGTGCCACGAAGTCACAGTTGGAATTTTTCGCAACGAACGCACCCGATCCACCCCATCGGACCCCAAACTGATGTTTTGGTGCGTTTTGTACTATTTGTGTGCATTCGGGACAATTTGGTTGCCTTACGAAACTCGGTGCAAAATGGGCTGAACAAGTGCAAAAGTTCGTGCCACGAAGTCGCGTCGAAATTTATCGCAACGAACACACCTGATCCACCCCATTGGACCCTAAACTTACGTTTTGGTGCGTTTTGTACTTTGTGTGCATTTGAGACTGTTTGGTTCCCTTACGAAACTCGGTGCAAAACGGGCCGAACTAGTGCAAAAGTTCGTGCCACAAAGTTGCGCCAGAATTTTTCGCAATGAACGCACTCGATGCACCCCATTGGACCCTAAACTGACTGTTTTGGTGCGTTTCGTACTATTTGGGTGCATTCGGTATCGTTTGGTTGCCTTACGAATCTCGGTGCCAAACGGGCCAAACTAGTGCAAAAGTTCGTGCTACGAAGTCACTTCGGAATTTTTCGCAACGAACGCACCCGATCCACCCCATTGGACCCTAAACTGACGTTTTGGTGTGTTTTGTACTATTTGGGTGCATTCGGGACTTTTTGGTTGCCTAACAAAACTCGGTGGAAAACGGGCCGAATTAGTGCAAAAGTCCGTGCCACGAAGCCGCGTCAGACTTTTTCGCAACGAACGCACCCAATCCACCCCATTGGACCCTAAACTGACGTTTTGGTGCATTCGTACGATTCGGGTGCATTGGGGACTGTTTGGTTGCCTTACTAAACTCGGTGCAAAACGGGCCGAACTAGTGTAAAAGTTGGTGCCACGAAGTCACGTTGGAATTTTTCGCAACGAACGCACCCGATCCACCCCATCGGACCCCAAACTGATGTTTTGGTGCGTTTTGTACTATTTGTGTGCATTCGGGACAATTTGGTTGCCTTACGAAACTCAGTGCAAAACAAGCCGAACTAGGGAAAAATTTCGTGCCACGAAGTCGCGTCGGAATTTTTTGCAATGAACACACCCGATCCTCCCCATTGGACCCCAAACTGACGTTTTGGTGCGTTTTGTACTATTTGGGTGCATTCGGGACCATTTGGTTACCTTAGGAAACTCGGTGCAAAACGAGCCGAACTAGTGCAAAAGTTCATGCCACGAAGTCGCATCGGAATTTTCCGCAATGAACACACCCGATCCACCCCATTGGACCCTAAACTGATGTTTTGGTGGGTTTCAGACTATTTAGGTGCATTAGGGACGTTTGGTTGCCTTACGAAACTCGGTGCAAAATGGGCTGAACAAGTGCAAAAGTTTGTGCCACGAAGTCGAGTCGAAATTTTTCGCAACGAACACACCTGATCCACCCCATTGGACCCTAAACTTACATTTTGGTGCGTTTTGTACTTTGTGTACATTTGAGACTGTTTGGTTGCCTTACGAAACTCGGTGGAAAACGGGCCGAACTAGTGCAAAAGTTCGTGCCACGAAGTTGCGTCAGAATTTTTCGCAATGAACGCACTCGATGCACCCATTGGACCCCAAACTGACGTTTTGGTGCGTTTCGTACTATTTGTGTGCTTTCGGGACCATTTGGTTGCCTTAGGAAACCCGGTGCAAAACAGGCCGAACTAGTGCAAAAGTTCGTGCCACGAAGTCACGTCAGAATTTTTCACAACGAATGCACTCGATCCACCCCATTGGACCCCAAACTGACGTTTTGGTGCATTTTGTACTATTTGGGTGCATTCGGGACCATTTGGTTGCCTTACGAAACTCGGTGCAAATCAGGCCGAACTAGTGCAAAAGTTCGTGCCACAAAGTCGTGTTGGAATTTTTCGCAACGAACGCACCCGATCCACCCCATTGGACCCTAAACTGACGTTTTGGTGCATTTTGTACTATTTGGGTGCATTCTGGACCATTTGGTTGCCTTACGAAACTCGGTGCAAAACGGGACGAACTAGTGCAAAAGTTCGTGCCACGAAGTCGCGTCGGAATTTTTCACAACGAACGCACCCGGTCCACCCCATTGGACCCTAAACTGATGTTTTTACTGCGTTCGTACGATTTGGGTCCATTCGGGACTGTTTGGTTCCTTATGAAACTCGGTACAAAACGGGCCAAACTAGTGCAAAAGTTCGTGCCACGAAGTCGCGTCAGAATTTTTCGCAATGAACGCACTCGATGCACCCCATTGGACCCCAAACTGACGTTTTGGTGCGTTTCGTACTATTTTTGTGCATTCGGGACCATTTGGTTGCCTTACGAAACTCGGTGCAAAACGGGCCGAACTAGTGCAAAAGTTCGTGCCACGAAGTCGCGTCGGAAATTTTCACAACGAATGCACCCGATCCACCCCATTGGACCCTAAAGTGACATGTTGGTGCGTTTTGTACTTTTTGTGCATTTGAGACCTTTTGGTTGCCTTACGAAACTCGGTGCAAAACGGGACGAACTAGTGCAAAAGTTCGTGCCACGAAGTCGCGTCGGAATTTTTCACAACGAACGCACCCGATCCACCCCATTGGACCCTAAACTGATGTTTTTACTGCGTTCGTACAATTTGGGTCCATTCGGGACTGCTTGGTTCCTTATGAAACTCGGTGCAAAACGGGCCAAACTAGTGCAAAAGTTTGTCCTACGAAGTTGCGTCGGAATTTTTCGCAACGAACACACCCGATCCACCCCATTGGACCCTAAACTGACGTTTTGGCACGTTCGTACGATTCGGGTGCATTCGGGACTGTTTTGTTGCCTTACGAAACTCGGTGCAAAACGGGTCGAACTAGTGTAAAAGTTGGTGCCACGAAGTCGCGTTGGATTTTTTCGTAACGAACGCACCCAATCCACCCCATCGGACCCAAACTGATGTTTTGATGCGTTTTGTACTATTTGTGTGCATTCGGGACCATTTGGTTGCCTTACGAAACTCGGTGCAAAACAAGCCGAACTAGAGCATAAGTTCTTGCCACGAAGTCGCGTCGGAATTTTTTGCAATGAACGCACACGATCCTCCCCATTGGACCCCAAACTGACGTTTTGGTGCATTTCATACTATTTGTGTGGATTTGGGACCATTTGGTTGCCTTAGGAAACTTGGTGCAAAACGAACCGAACTAGTCTAAAAGTTCGTGCCACGAAGTCACGTCGGAATTTTTGGCAACGAATGCAGCCGATCCACCCCATTGGACCGTAAAATGACATTTTGGTGCGTTTCGTACTATGTGGGTGCATTCGGGACCATTTGGTTGCCTTACGAAACTCGGTGCAAAACGGGCCGAACTAGTGCAAAAGTTCGTGACACGAAGTCACGTCAGAATTTTTCAAAACGAACTCAGCCAATCCACACCCATTGGACAGTAAAATGATGTTTTGGTGCGTTTTGTACTATTTGGGTGCATTCGGGACCGTTTGGTTGCCTTACCAAACTTGGTGCAAAATGGGCTGAACTAGTGCAAAATTTCATGCCACGAAGTCGCGTCGGAATTTTTCATAACGAACGCACCCGATCCAACCCATTTGACCCTAAACTGATGTTTTGGTGCGTTTCATACTATTTTGGTGCATTCGGGACCATTTGGTTGCCTTACGAAACAAAGTGCAAAACAGGCCGAATTGGTGGAAAAGTTCGTGCCACGAAGTCGCGTCGGAATTTTTCGCAACGAACGCACCCGATCCACCCCATTGGACCCTAAACTGACGGGTTGGTGCGTTTCGTACTATTTGGGTGCATTCGGGACCGTTTGGTTGCCTTACGAAACTCGGTGCAAAACGGGCCGAACTAGTGCAAAAGTTCGTGCCACGATGTCGCGTCGGAATTTTTCGCAATGAATGCACCCAATCCAACCCTTTGGACCCTAAACTGACGTTTTGGTGCGCTTCGTACTATTTGGGTGCATTCAGGGCCGTTTGGTTGCCTTACGAAACTTGGTGCAAAAGGGGCCGAACTAGTGCAAAAGTTCGTACCACGAAGTCGCGTCGGAATTTTTGCAATGAACACATTCGATCCACCCATTGGACCCTAGACTAACGATTTGGTGCGTTTCGTACTATTTGGGTGCATTCGGGACCATTTGGTTGCCTTTTGAAACTCGGTGCAAAACGGGCCGAACTAGTGCAAAAGTTCGTGCCACGAAGTCACGTCAGAATTTTTCGAAACGAACTCAGCCAATCCACCCCATTGGACCGTAAAATGATGTTTTGGTGCGTTTCGTACTATTTGGGTGCATTCGGGACCGTTTGGTTGCCTTACCAAACTCGGTGCAAAACGGGCCGAACTAGTGCAAAATTTCATGCCACGAAGTCGTGTCGGAATTTTTCAGAACGAACGCACCCGATCGAACCCATTTGACCCTAAACTGATGTTTTGGTGCGTTTCATACTATTTTGGTGCATTCGGGACCATTTGGTTGCCTTACGAAACTAAGTGCAAAACGGGCCGAACTAGTGGAAAAGTTCGTGCCACGAAGTCGCGTCGGAATTTTTCGCACCCCATTGGACCCTAACTGACGTTTTGGTGTGTTTCATACTATTTGGGTGCATTCGGGACCGTTTGGTTGCCTTACAAAACTCGGTGCAAAACGGGCCTACTAGTGCAAAAGTTTGTGTCACGAAGTCGCATCGGAATTTTTCGCAACGAATGCACCCGATCCACCCCATTGGACCATAAAATGACGTTTTGGTGTATTTCGTTCTATTTGGGTGCATTCGGAATCATTGGGTTGCCTTACGAAAGTTGGTGCAAAACGGGCCGAACTAGTGTTAATGTTCGTGCCACGAAGTCGCGTCGGAATTTTTTCGCAACGAACGCACCCGATCCACCCCATTGGACCCTAAACTGACGGGTTGGTGTGTTTCATACTATTTGGGTGCATTCGGGACCGTTTGGTTGCCTTACGAAACTCGGTGCAAAACGGGCCGAACTAGTGCAAAAGTTCGTGCCACGAAGTCGCTTCGGAATTTTTCGCAATGAATGCACCCAATCCAACCCTTTGGACCCTAAACTGACGTTTTGGTGCGCTTCGTACTATTTGGGTGCATTCAGGGCCGTTTGGTTGCCTTACGAAACTTGGTGCAAAAGGGGCCGAACTAGTGCAAAAGTTCGTACCACGAAGTCGCATCGGAATTTTTGCAATGAACACATTCGATCCACCCAATTGGACCCTAAACTAACGTTTTGGTGCGTTTCGAACTATTTGGGTGCATTCGGGACCATTTGGTTGACTTACGAAACTCGGTGCAAAACGGGCCGAACTAGTGCAAAAGTTCGTGCCACGAAGTCACGTCAGAATTTTTCGAAACGAACTCAGCCAATCCACCCCATTGGACCATAAAATGACGTTTTGGTGCGTTTCGTACTATTTGGGTGCGTTCGGGACCGTTTGGTTGCCTTACCAAACTTGGTGCAAAACGGGCCGAACTAGTGCAAAATTTCATGCAACGAAGTCGCGTCCGAATTTTTCACAACGAACGCACCCGATCCAACCCATTTGACCCTAAACTGATGTTTTGGTGCGTTTCATACTATTTTGGTGCATTCGGGACCATTTGGTTGCCTTACGAAACTCAGTGCAAAACGGGCCGAACTAGTGGAAAAGTTCGTGCCACGAAGTCGCGCCGGAATTTTTCACACCCCATTGGACCCTAAACTGATATTTTGGTGTGTTTTGTACTATTTGGGTGCATTCGGGACTGTTTGGTTGCCTAACGAAACTCGGTGCAAAACGGGCCGAACTAGTGCAAAAGTTCGTGTCACGAATTCACATCGGAATTTTACGCAACGAACGCACCCGATCCACCCCATTGGACCCTAAACTGACGTTTTGGTGCGTTTCGTACTATTTGGGTGCATTCGGGGCTGTTTGGTTGCCTTACGAAACTCAGTGCAAAACGGGACGAACTAGTGAAAAGTTCGTGCCACGAAGTCGCGTCGGAAGTTTTCGCAATGAATGCACCCGATCCACCCCTTTGGACCCTAAACTGACGGTTTGGTGCGCTTCGTACTATTTGGGTGCATTCGGGGCCGTTTGGTAGCCTTACGAAACTCGGTGCAAAACGGGCCGAACTAGTGCAAAAGTTCGTACCACGAAGTCACGTCGGAATTTTCGCAACGAACGCAACTGATCCACCCCATTGGACCCTAGACTAACGATTTGGTGCGTTTCGTACTATTTGGGTGCATTCGGGACCATTTGGTTGCCTTTTGAAACTCGGTGCAAAACGGGCCGAACTAGTGCTAAAGTTCGTGCCACGAAGTCACGTCGGAATTTTTGGCGACGAACGCAGCCGATCCACCCCATTGGACCGTAAAATGACATTTTGGTGCGTTTCGTACTATTTGGGTGCATTCGCGACCTTTTGGTTGCCTTACCAAACTCGGTGCAAAATGGGCCGAACTAGTGCAATATTTCCTGCCACGAAGTCGCGTCAGAATTTTTCAGAACGAACGCACCCGATCCAACCCATTTGACCCTAAACTAATGTTTTGGTGCGTTTCATACTATTTTGGTTCATTCGGGACCATTTGGTTGCCTTACGAAACTTAGTGCAAAACGGGTCGATTTGGTGGAAAAGTTTGTGCCACGAAGTCGCGTCGGAATTTTTCACACCCCATTGGACCCTCAACTGACGTTTTGGTGTGTTTCATACTATTTGGGTGCATTCGGGACCGTTTGGTTGCCTTACAAAACTCGGTGCAAAACGGGCAAACTAGTGCAAAAGTTCGTGTCATGAAGTCGCATCGGAATTTTTCGCAACGAATGCACCCGATCCACCCCATTGGACCCTAAACTGACGTTTTGGTGCATTTCTTTCTATTTGGGTGCATTCGGAATCATTGTGTTGCCCTATGAAAGTTGGTGCAAAACGGGCCGAACTAGTGTAAAAGTTTGTGCCACGAAGTCGCGTCAGAATTTTTCGCAACGAACGCACCTGATCCACCCCATTGGACCCTAAACTAACGATTTGGTGTGTTTCGTACTATTTGGGTGCATTCGGGACCATTTGGTTGCCTTACGAAACTCTTTGCAAAACGGGCCGAACTAGTGCAAAAGTTTGTGCCACGAAGTAGCATCGAAATTTTTCGCAATGAATGCACCCAATCCAACCCATTGGACCCTAAACTGACATTTTGGTGCGCTTTGTACTTTTTGGGTGGATTCAGGGCCGTTTGGTTGCCTTAAAAAAATTGGTGCAAAAGGGGCCGAACTCGTGCAAAAGTTCGTACCACGAAGTCGCGTCGGAATTTTCGCAATGAACACATTCGATCCACCCAATTGGACCCTAAACTAACGTTTTGGTGCGTTTTGTACTATTTGGGTGCATTCGGGACCATTTGGGTGCCTTACGAAACTTGGTGCAAAACGGGCCAAACTAGTGCAAAAGTTCGTGCCTGAATCCACCTCATTGGACCGTAAAATGACGTTTTGTTGCGTTTCGTACTATTTGGGTGCATTCGGGACCGTTTGGTTGCCTTATCAAACTCGGTGCAAAACGGGCCGAACTAGTGCAAAATTTCATGCCACGAAGTCGCGTCGGAATTTTTCAGAACGAACACTCCCGATCCAACCCATTTGACCCTAAACTGTTGTTTTGGTGCGTTTCATGTTATTTTGGTGCATTCGGGACCATTTGGTTGCCTTACGAAACTCAGTGCAAAACGGGCCAAATTGGTGGAAAAGTTTGTGCCACGAAGTCGCGTCAGAATTTTTCACACCCCATTGGACCCTCAACTGACGTTTTGGTGTGTTTCAAACTATTTGGGTGCATTCGGGGCCGTTTGGTTGCCTTACAAAACTCGGTGCAAAACGGGTCGAACTAGTGCAAAAGTTCTTGTCACGAAGTCGCATCGGAATTTTTCGCAACGAACGCACCCGATCCTCCCGATTGGACCCTAAACTGACGTTTTGGTGCGTTTCGTTCTATTTGGCTGCATTCGGAATCATTGAGTTGTCTTACGAAAGTTGGTGCAAAACGGGCCGACCTAGTGTAAAAGTTCGTGCCACGAAGTCGCATCGGAATTTTTCGCAACGAACGCACTCATTGGACCCTAAACTGACGGTTTGGTGTGTTTCGTACTATTTGGGTGCATTCGGGACCGTTTGGTTGCCTTACGAAACTTGGTGCAAAACCGGCCGAACTAGTGCAAAAGTTCGTGCCACGAAGTCACGTTGAAATTTTTCGTAATGAACACAACCGATCCACCCCATTGGACCCTAAACTAATATTTTGGTTCGTTTCGTACTATTTGTGTGCATTCGGGACTGTTTGGTTGCATTACAAAACTCGGTGCAAAATGGGCCGAACTAGTGCAAAAGTTCGTGCCACGAAGTCGCATCGGAATTTTTCGCAACAAACGCATCCGATCCCACCCATTGGACCCTAAGCTGACATTTTGGTGTGTTTCGTACTATTTGGGTCCATTCAGGACCGTTTGGTTGCCTTACAAAACTCGTTGAAAAACGGGCCGAATTAGTGTAAAAGTTCGTGCCATGAAGTCGCTTCGGAATTTTTCGCAACGAAGGCACCCGATCCACTCCATTGGACCCTAAACTAACGTTTAGGTGCATTTCGTCCTATTTGGGTGCATTCGGGACCGTTTGGTTGCCTTACGAAACTCGGTGCAAAACGGGCCGAAGTAGTGCACAAGTTTGTGCCATGAAGTCGCGTCGGAATTTTTCGCAACGAACGCATCCGATCCACCCCCATTGGACCGTAAACTGACGTTTTGGTGTGTTTCATACTATTTGGGTGCATTCGGGACCGTTTGGTTGCCTTACCAAAATCGGTGCAAAACAGGCCGAAGTAGCGCAAAAATTTGTGCCATGAAGTCGCGTCGGAATTTTTCACACCCCATTGGACCGTAAACTGATGTTTTGGTGCGTTTCATACTATTTGGGCGCATTCGGGACCGTTTGGTTGCCTTACAAAACTCGGTGCAAAACGGGCCAAACTAGTGCAAAAGTTTGTGCCACAAAGCCGCGTCGGAATGTTTCGCAATGAACGCACCCGATCCACCCCATTGGACCCTTAACTGACATTTTGGTGCATTTCGTACTATTTGGGTGCATCTCTCTAGTTCCCATGGCCCAGAGTCGACCAACTCCTCGAATCACCCCCATGAGTCGGCTTAGGAAATCGGGCGGACATAAATTCTAAATGAACGGGATTCGCAGTACACCTACCGATCCGCTTCGATCCTAGATTTGCTGAAGCCGCTCGCCTAGATCCGCATCCACTTCCTTGAGGTGAGAACGCCAAGGGTTCTCAGGAAGCTTCTCCTGTCGCAGAGAGCGCAAAGGGCTCTCCGCCTAGGAGGAACTAGGGTTGGGGCCTTCTCCGTGAGGAGGGATCAACGCAGTAGGCCACGGGATGTGGTCAGGGCTCTCACCAACTCCATGCCCCCACCCAAGCCGTGGCCATCTCTCTGGTTCCCATGGCCCAGGAGTCAACGGCAAGGGAACCGCATGGGCGGATGAGGACACGCCTGCTGCACCTGGTCTAGTGTGGGGAACGTGTGTTGCGGGCCTTCCTGTCGAAGACGAAGACCTTGCTGACGCGGTGGCTCCAGCAAAATCACGCTGGAGAGATGGCGGTGGCGTCGCTGTCGGGCTCTCGTAGGGAGAGAGACGAACAATCCTTTTTCTTCTTTCCTCATATAGAAAAAAAACTGAAATGACGATCCAAATAAACCTAGATTAATTATTCTACAGGAAAGGGAAAATATTGTATAACCCTAACAAAGTAGTAGATCTACTAGAGTGAGAAGCAGGGGCCAGAGGCAGTGGTGGGGGGGGGGGGGTCTCGGTGCGAGGGGGAGGTCCGCCCGAGTCGCCCGTCCTATGCAACGCGAGTGGCTCTAGGAGTAGAGAATTTTGCACGCTAGCCTTTACCAGCCGTGTTTATAGCTTGATTGGACAGCCCAGCCGATTCAGATATGTGATACTATGCTGACTACGTGGTTAGCAAATATATAACTTGGACTATGCTGACTATTTCCCAATTTGCCTCTCTCACCAGTCTGAATCACAAACGTAAGAAAATATTTATACAAGCAAGTGTGGCTAATGAAGAGTGACCAAGATTATAAATCAAATCCCACTATATTTTTCTCCATCCTCCTATGAAATCAACATAGTTAATTTACAATTGTGCACTATATTTTACTTGCACTACTGCCTTGGCCATAAGAAAAACCTCAACGGACATGAAGATTACTCATCAAGTTATTGAGTAGCTTTGATAAGCATTTAATATATCATTTTTCTTTTAATATTTTAAATTAATGAACAAGTTGCAAATGTCATAATATGCAGATAGAGATGAACGTTGTCCAGCCAATGTTTCTCAACCTCTAATTCGTTATCTCTTCCCATACCTTCACCATTTGTTCAGTTCGCATCGTGGTAGCTTCTACCACCAGTAAAGTTGGATGGAATTAATAATTCATTATGTGCAGTTGCACTTCTATTAAATCCGTCACTTTGGTACTGACATGATCATGATGGGTTTGCACCCAAAAGTCAGTGACACAATGAATGACATATAATGCATAAGAAAAAAATACGATAGTGATGTATTGATCACCTGTAAATCTGCAAATTGTGAAACTAGTTAGAAAGAGTTGTATCATTCAGAGAACCCACGACTCTGAACATTTCACTCTTGAGTCTCATCTACAAAAGGTACAATTCAGCTGAGTTTGTTCTATTTTTCTAAAATACAAACTTGGGGCATTTGTACAGGTGCAATAGGCGTAACAATTGATAACTATCTTCTTATTAACTCTATAAAGTGCATTGCGATTATAACCTTTTTGGCTCCAGTTGGAAAGATCTGAGCATAGGTCCAATTTGTTACAGTCTGCAAACACATATTGAAACCATTTTTGATTTATTGATGTATTACAGAATGGTATCTTGAAACAAGAGATGAATCAAATGAATAAAAAAATGATATATATGTCCAGGGAAATCAAACTTATACAAGAAAACTTCCAACGTAACTAATATTATGGGCACCCGCACTACTCAAGCAAGGTCCTCGACGGGGATTTGTTTAGTTGGTTTTCCATTTTGTTAGCTAAGTTAAAGATGAGTTTGGGATAAATTTCTGTGAAACAGATCAGTTTTTATTAATTTGGTAGGATTGGGTGTAAAGGGGAGAAGATTGTCAGGTTTAGTTTCTTCTTGTTGTTAAGCAGTTTTCTTGGCTCCTTGTCCCAGTTAACTGTGCCTATAACAGCATACTATGTGTGCGAAAAAACATAGACTTTATAACACTGGAATAATTATTGCTCATCAGAACTAATCATCAACCATGAAAACAAGACAACATTATCTTCGCCCCATTTTGGAATTGTTTAATACTGGTATTTTGTATCATACTCTAAATGTTGATGCCATTAGTTAAATTAATTTCGTATTGATGTTCACTTTACAATCTTATGTTTCAACAAAAATTTTGATCAACTTTTGTTCCTTTTCTCTTTTCCTCAAGATTCAGGTAATGGACGAGCAGAATAGGGCAGTGACATTGGAGATGGGGTAGTAGCAGGCATTTTGGGAAGACAGTAACAAGCCAGGTCAAATTATTTGGTTAAGGTGAGAAATACCAAGGATATTTTAACTAATTGTCCAAGTGACCAGCCCAACAAGTCAAATTTTGAACACTCATAAATATCCAGGGCAGGCCTCTTAACAGCCCATACAGACGTATTAGCTTTGGGTTGCCAAGCAAGAAAATTGGTGAACAGTGGTATAAGAAAGGTCTCCATATTAATATTCAGGAATAAGCGCAAAAAGTACATGTTGATGAAGAATAAATCTACCTGTTGCACACGAAAATAAGTATCAACATTCTTATCCATTTGTACAGCATCCAAGTCCAATGTTTGCTAAATGCTCACGTATAGTGTATGTGCTCTAGTATATTATGCAGCTTTGAAGGCCTCCTTCGAAATATAGGTTCCAGACGGAAAGAATAACTACCATTTTTTAACTTTTTAGCATCGTACATTTCATTCCATGCTTGAACTATCTCATCAATGTTGAAGCTTAATCCTGTATAATAGAGAAAAAAATCACTTGCATTAAAAACATACCTGTAAACCTAACTAAGAGGATATAGCACTCTATCATCCTGGCAAAAGGTGGCTTCGAAACTGATTGCAGTTTTTTTGAGTAGTTGCAGTTTGTAGTATAGCATGAGTGAATTACACATAGAATCTGAATAATTTCCATCATAAATAGTTTTCATGTCATACAGCAGTTAGTTCTAGAATGTAGCATATCACGAATTGTGTCACATGTTTTTATCATAGGGCATAGCTTACCAGTGATAAGATTGATTGTCTTTGCTAGTAGCAAGTTACATCCTAACAAGGATAAATCATATATAATTTGTTTTTTCCTGGCTAACATATTTGTCTTTACATACAGGAAAAGAGAATGTACCATGCTAGCCCTATACTTTAAATATCAGGTAGTCATTTCATCTGTACTTGTACAACTTTTCAAAGATTCAATTTGTTAGTTAAGGCCAGTGCCGATATACAATATTCAATGAAATAGATTGAAGAAATAGAGCACTAAAAGTGGTAGTACTGACATGATCATCTCCCATCCTATTTTTGATTCCTAAAATATTACTATATTAGCATAACTCATACATATACATGGTCGAGGGTAGATAATGTAATACAGCAAGAAAATAATTGCACATGAGAAGGCACAAATGGATGTCGTACCTTCTTGATTGTTCCCATTCACACAGTGGTTCTTTACCATCACACTGATATCTGCTACAGAAGCGCCTCCGACCTTAAATTTTTCAATGGCTTCTTGTAGACTTTCTTCCCAGCTAGAAAGTCCTAACTTGAATTCTACTACTGAGCGTTCATAAAGAATTGTACCCCATGAAATGTTTAGCTGTGAGCGCATGTTTGAGGCTTGTTTAAAGGCTTCATCTGGTGATAAATCCTTTCCCTGCTCACTCAAACCTAGTTTATCCGCTACTAACTTCCCCTTCCTTGATTTAGCAAGCCCTTTTACTCGCAAATATTCTATTCCTTCCCACATCTCCATCCCCTTTTCCATGTTGTCTTCAGCATGATTGAAAAGTTCTAATACTTCAGTTCCCATTTCTACTTTACATGTATGAGCATAACGCCAAGAAAGCTTTGCTTGCTCAAACTGTTGCTGTCCGAGTGCAATAAGACCTTCATAAAAATCTGGCTTCACATCTACAGAATCTTCAAATTTCTTTCCAGCTTTGACATATTCAGTGCATGCCCAATCATATGCAGACTTGATTTGGGCAAGTATTGACTCTTTCGAAGCATCTTCAGATAAAATTAATCGCTTCCTTGCACGGGACATGTGGACATTGCCCCAATTGAACAATGCTAGAGCTGCCATTTCCTGAAACTTCGCTTCTGCAACTTGAAATATTTCCTGTGCTTCTTCACTTGTGATGATGTCTTCCATTGCCTCATAGTAAAGTCGTATACCAAGATCACGAAGATCAACACATGCATCAGAATCGAATCCAGCGTGGTTCTTGAATAGGAGAGCAAACTGCACCATCCAGTCATCAGAGCAAGAGTTCCTTTCATCTTCCTTCCTTGAGCTTCCACACTCAGAGGTGCTATAGTGATTCTGTTCTCGTGCCGCAAATGAGGACATTGGCATGATCAGATCCCTAGTAATCTCGCGCTCAGGACTAACCTCTTTTATATGCAACCGAACTGGTACTTGTGGATAGAGATCCTCAACCCACCTTAAATCTTCGGTTGATGTAATTGTCACCAAGTCACCCTCTTTGTCCATAAATTTCAGAAGAAATGACTTGAGGTGCGGGTTGTACTTATACCGAGCTATGTCCATTACTTGTAATAGACTACAATTTTCTGGAATTAAAACAATCCGTATGTCATCTCCATGAACGAACTTAAATTTCTTCTTCACCCCTTCTCTAACATCTTCGTGATTCTCTTTAGTATACTTTGCATGCTTGTCTCTACCATGATTTGCTGTTTTGATGGTAATTGGCTTTTCTGGCATATACCTCTCATACTTTTCCTCCAAATAGTGTTTCCCTTGGTTGCCATTGGTGTACCTCTCATATTTTTCTTCTGTATACTTCTCTTGCTTGCTATGACTACCAACCTCAAAATGCTTTTTATGCCTTCCCACACTGCTCATTTGATTCTGTGTGATATGTTTACCCTTTTCAAGCTGAATGCCTTTCACCAGTATTTCTTTGAGATGCTTTTCATGGTTGTCTTGGCCATACCTCTGTTTTGGGTTCATTTCTTCCATAACCCTTGAAGAATGCTGTTGTTGCTGCCCTTCATTAGTCACACCTGGCCTGTAATGGCCATTCCTGCTTTTGGTCTCTTCTAGATGCTTTTCATGCTTGTCCTGGTCATGCGTCTCCTGCATCTTGCCAGCGTCATTTCCATCCTGGGTTAAATCATTCCCTTTATGGTTCTCTTCACTGCTATCTGCTTTGTCGTCATCCTCAATATTCTCATGATCCTCTTCATCTTGAATCATCTCCCACACCTCTTCCTCGACTATAGAATTTCTAAATTTTCGGGACACCCTCCTCTGTATCCTCTCTTTTACAATGTTGATCGCTGGTTCATCTGCCGATGCAACCTGTTTGTCCAATAAAACGTTCAGCTGCATCACATCTCTAATGCTCTCATGGAGTTCCAACGCTGTCACATTGTTTGGTTCTAAGCTCAGAACATTTTCCACATCCACACAAGCTAGATCTAGCCTATCCAATGCTTCGAAACACCGTGCCCTTTTCAATAATGCCTTTGTATACTTTGGTGATGCCTCTAATGCTGAATTGCATTCGTCAATTGCATGATGGTACTCCTCCGGATTCATGTGCATGTAACATGCTGCAATATTACAGTGCAGGAAGGCGATATCATTATGGCCCTCTGGCAAGAGCTTGACCGCTTTGTCAAACTTGAATGCTGCCCCCTCATAGTCCCTTTTCTGGAATAGCCTCGTCCCCTCCTCCTTCAATTCGAAAGCCAGCCCGATGAAGACAGCATCATCCTCGTCCACTGCTGCTTGTGGACTCTGTTCACCGCTGCATCCGCTGGTCCTTGAGTTGCTCCTACTGAAAACCTTTGGGCTTCCGATGTTACTCTTTGATCCGGATTCACTTAGTTTCTTCTTCTTTGGTGTCATCCCCATACCTCGAATTATGCCAGCCTCCACTCCACTATCTTGCGTATTGCCAAGTAAATGGTTGGTTCCGATGATATAAACTTGAAACTTGTCTTTGACGCTTGTTCTCTTCTTCAGAAATCAGGATACATTGTAACCCTCTCTTTTATTTAGATAAATTTGCAGCAGGAACAATAAAGAAATTGAGATAGGAGATATGGGAGAGACTGGGCAACAAGTATTCGCACCTTCCTCTTTCCCATTCAAATGGGAAGCTTAGCCTACCCGGGCAATTCCATCGAGGATACACTGTAAAGAATGATACATAAAATAGACGGAAAATTGGTGGGTGTTGTCCAAAATTTGAGAAGAAAACAAAACTAAGGGTCTGCAAAAAGGAATGGGGAAAATGACAAAGCAAGGCATGAGGAAGCATGCTACGGCAATGGAGCAGGGGAAGGGTGTGGTTGAGCACAAGGGAAGCCACACACTTTTTGGACATCATCAGGGTGGCATCTAGCCATGACCATTCATGTTTCCTTTTTTTGGGTTGCCTCTAAAGGGAAAAATGTGTGGGCATTATTGTTTGATGGCAAAAAGTTCCAAGTCGTTAGAACTATGGGGCAAAAGCATACTTTGTGGGCATGGAAATCCATGGTGGCTAATTTTAGCACTTTCTAACAATAGGTTTAATTTCCGAAGAGTAAGAGGTGTTTATTGTTTCGGCTTAATCATCATCTCAATGCACCATGGGCGCAAAGCACTCAAACATCCTTTAGTTTTCCTTCTCCTTTTCTCCCAGAAATGCGAATATAAATGTAGCTTGGTTACTGAACTGTAATTGCAGGTTTTGCAACAATAAGTGATCTCAGGTGTGAAGACCAGACATATAGGAGCTACAAATACCAAGTCCATTGACATGGCACATAGAGGTGATGCGACATGTTAGGGCTTTGCTACGGTACTTCAAAGTAACCGTGATCATTCATTTAGTTAGATCTAGATGGTTTACCTACTAAGAGAAATAAGTGATATATATATTTATGTTTTTTATTTTGAGAAACTGAAAACTTAGGGATAATATTTCCATCTCACATTCTCCCTGAATGTAACACCCAAAATCAAATTTTGTTTGAATTCAAAATAATATTATTCAATTGATCCTTGTGCTTTGTAAAAAGAAAAAGCTATTTTTTCTTCTATTTTCTTCTCCAAGCCGGCCCATCTCTTTCCTCCCTCTCTTCTCTTTTTCTCCAAATGGCCCAAGCCCACCTCCTTCTCTTTTCCCTCACTTCCTACACTCGTCCCACCATTCTCTCGGCCCAGCCAGCCCAACAGCCTGCCACGGCCCAACTCACCTCTCCCTCCCTCTCTCTCACCGCCAGCCGAGGCCGACCTGTCGAGGTCATCCCCAACCTCCAGTCACCTAGCCTCTCTGTGCCACGTGCCGCCGACCAGCTGCCTCCCTGTGCACACTTGCCTACCTCTTCACCACGGCCCACCTTGAATGCCATCATTATGGCGCCACAGCCCCCTCACCTCCCCTTCCGTTTCCTCTCCCGCTGATAACAGTCGCTCGCCATCAGTGACCCTGACGGCCGGTCACCACTGAGCTCGCCGCCCCTTCCTCAGCCACTAGCAGCTCCGCTCCTCTCCAATGTCCTATATAAACAGCACCCGAGCCCGCCAAATCTCCTTTCTCCCTTCCCTTGCTTGCTGAGCTCCGCCGTGCTGTCGATCTCCCGCTCTGCCACACCCTCATCGCTCTTGACCGCCAACGGAGTTTTGCATCATTGTGGGGAACATCTCTGGCTGCTTCTCGTCTTATTTTGCGCATTCTTGCCTCGGGGATTGCTCACCGGCGACCCCATCCACCCCTTGCTGCCGAACACCCCCTCTGCCATTCGAACTCGCCGTCTCGGCCCCACCATCAATTTGCCCGTGTTCTCCTCTCCCTCCCGGACCTTTTCCCGAGTCAAATCGAGCGCCGGAACACTGTTCTAGCGGGCTCTCTATGTGGCCCTATCTAGCTCATGTATGGCATGCACTGTGTTGTGAACCTTGTGCTTCCCGTGTTGGCCCCTCTTCTTGTCACTACTATTGGCACTTGCCATTTTGGCTAATCTGCTTGGGATGGGACTGGATCCAGACCCCTCCGGTGGTGACGTCTATTCAAGGTACTCTAAACACATAGGCACCACTAGCACTTGTCGAGGACAAGAGCTCGCATTAGTTTCATATTTAAGGGCGAAGGTCCTCATCATATGCTACCGTTGTATTAGTTATTTACTTACACGATCCTCATCATCTGCTTGCGGCCGTGCTAGGGTGTGATAATTTTGTGTGGAAGGTTGATCCACCATTGGAGTATAGGTTGGATCTTCGTATTCTACAGTATGGTGTGCCTTTTCCTTAGGCGGTGTTACCACCACCTCCTCATACGAGGTGCTCTGGTCAGACGACAAACCACCATCATCAATTTTAACCGGACTCGAGTTGCGCCATTCTTCAGTAGGCTTGGCCGCCATTGGAAGCTTTGAACAACAGAATATATGAAAAGTACAAAAGAGTATAAGGAAAATGTAGAATCAAAGAGATCATTTATATATTCATGGTATAAAATATTTCTAACTCTAAAAAAATAGAGTGAGGCCGGCCAGCCACGTGGCGGCTTTGTTTATTCTTTGATGTACATCATAGAGTGTCAAAATAATTCATTCATACTACAAAATTTGTATTAAAAATAAATACGTTGTCTCACAATTATTTTTTTCACCCTCTTCAGTTTTCTTACATATTCACAATTACTCCCATATCCTTGAACTTTGTTACGAAAAAGAATCTACAATGTCGACATTATCACTCACTCTTTTGTCTCTCTATGTATGTGTCTACGTATTTGTCTCTTGCGAATGAGAGAAAGAAAGAATGGAGACATCGCAGATTCTTTCTTATAATCAAATCGAGGACTCATCATATTTTCAACTTTAATTAATCACTAACTTAGATTATAAGCAAAGTACAAAAGAGAATATTGAAGTACAAAATTGTAACCATTTCATGTCCTCAATCATTATAAACCTATTGTAACAATTTCATGTCCTGAATCTATGTATAGCTCAAGAACACCTAGAACATTTATGTGTCATTTAATCTAGATTTAAATCTAAGGTTCAAAATTTCTGAGAAATGTCCATGGTCATGTTGACAAAGTTGTAGAACTTATTCCAAGGAGTTCAAACCATTTTATTTTACATTTTTAGGATTTTTTTACAAATTTATATCAATTTTACAAGTTTCCTATTTTAATTTCAAACTTGAGTTGCATTTTTTAAATACCAAGGAGTCCCTCCTTTTAAAATCCTAAAAGAACCTGTGAAGTAATAATCCTAAAGGCCAATCCTAAAATCCTAAGTTTGAGTTTGCATTTTTTAGATTTTTCTACAAATTGATATCAATTTTACAAACTCGTTGAAATGGATTTTGTAAACCCTAAACCCTAAATAGGGGCTCACCACCGGGGCCAACAGGTCAGTGGGTACCCCGGCTAGCCCCACGCTTGCCATGGCCAATGGCCATGGCCATGGCCGGACGGAGGCAATTGGGCCGTTTGGGACACTTCAGGTGTCTAGCTATTAGAACATAAGGTTTTGTGTGCATTTTGTGTGCTTATCCTTGTTTGATAGTTAAAAACTTTCAGTGCAAATTAAGGGCATATGTGTAATTACGCAAAATTACTAGCCCCTTTTTGCAAAAAGTTTTAATTTAGGGAGTATTTTCAAAATTGTGAAGGGCCTTCTTGCAAATATGCTAGTAATCATTACTTTGCAGCTTTATTGCATTTCAGCCCAAACCTGATGTGAATTTACAATCAAAAAGTGTTTTTCCTTTATTAAATCAAACTCTTTCAAACTTTTTAAAATACTTCAAAATCCTTTGATCTACTAAAAATTTGCACAACATGAAAGTTGTAGATCTTAAAAAATGAACAACTTTCATTTTGGACACTTTTTCATTTGAGCCCTAGATGAGTGGCAAATTTTAGTTTTCAGTCGAGTCCTTAAACTTTTTTATATTTACAAATGAGTCCTCAATCTCCTTCAAGCTCCAGCCTCGCCAGAGCTGCGCAGGCCGCCACCGCCGCCGCCTCTGGACTGCCACCTGGCCTGCCCTCTTCCTCATGGCCCCACCTCTCCCCTCGCTGGTTCCCTCCCCGCTCTCCACACCACTCCACCAGATCGCCGCCCCTGTTTTGCTACTCCGGCGAACTCGGACGCTGCTGGAAATGCCTTCCCAAACCACCCCCTCCTCCACGCGTCAAGCACAAGCTCCGCCGCTACTAGCACCGCCTTTGCTGGTCACCAAATGTCCGTGCCACGCCACCCCGAGGTTTCCCCATCGCACCACCTCGCCAGCCCGCCGCGGTTCTACCTCGCTGCCACCGGATTCTTTCCCTGGACGCACCTATCCTCTCCAGAAATGCTCTCTCATGCTCATCTCCTCCTCTTCGGACTATAAATTGCCCCGACACTCTCCAATTCCAGCTAAACCCCACCGCCCTTCCCCTCCAACTCCGGTCGCCACCTCTGACCGCCGTCGCACTCCTCCCTCCGGCCACCTCTGCTAGCTCCCAAGCACACCTACAGGTGCGCCATGCCCCGCTGAGCCTCCCTGACCCCTTGGCCCTCGCTGCCGGTGATCGTCGTCACCGGATTTGGCCGGTCAAACCTCTCCCCAGCCCTGATTACGGCCAAGGGCCTATTTGCAAACCCCAAAAACAGAAGCTCCGAACTTTGATTCGGAAGACCCAAAATTCACTGACCCTACAGACATTTCTACAGGCAAGCCAAGGAGCATAATCCTATTATTTCAAATTATGCATCTTATCATTTTTATTTACTTGTGCATTTAAGTTGTTGGAGTTGAATGAAAACCTTAGATGCATAATCTTAGTTACCTATAGTTTGAACACTAGAAACCGAGTTCGACTAGATACTATGCTAATAGGACCCATAAAAGTCGAGTGATTGCCTGTCACTCGCGAGCTTTATAGGAGTTGATTGTTTACCATCTTGCAGTCACTATAAGGATCATGGACGGATTTGTTGAAGTCCGTCTATGTTGATGAACTTTGTGACACCTCTGGTGTCAGTTTAACCAAAACCAGTCAATTAACATAACTTCACACACAAATGAGCTAAGAAAACTTAAATAAGAATCCTATGTCTAGTTCTTGCAAACTTGTGTGTAAATGTATGTGTGTATGTGTTTGAGTGCATTGTGTTTGAAAAACAATAATTGGTACCTTTTTAAACTTGACTTGACATGTGTGGATATAAAACTTGTTCCTTTAATATTCCTGAACTTTCATGCTCAACTGGTCACAAAAATTTAGAATAAAGACACACCCATATTTTTGGAGCACATAGTTTAATTTAAAAAGACTTTTTGCTAATTCAAAATTTAAACAAATCAAATCAACAAGAGTTCTATTTCTAGTGTTAAGGAAGTTAAAATAACTTCAAACCAATGCAAAGAAGCCTATGAAAATGAATAGGCATATTCACCATGTCGTGTTAAACAAAAGTCTAGTTGAAGCCTAGGAGTAAAAGTGCCAAAATTCACATGAAATGATAAGTACTTTAAATGGCAGTTTTTGAAATAATTAAATAACTCTCAAACCATTGCTCTAATGAAAAAGTTCCTAACACGAAAGTTGTAGATCTCGAAAAACTGAGAAAAAGTGGTATTCAACACTTTTTCATTTGAGGGCCATAAGAGGGAGAAAATTTGAAATTACAGAGATGGGTTTTGGAACTTTGATCAATTTACGAATTTGCCCCTGCCTGCATCTCTCTCCTCCCTCCTCGGTTTTCCCTGCACCACGCCCACCGGCGGCGCCGTACGCAGCCGGCGCCACCTAGCCGGCCACGCGCCGCGCCCTACTAGCTCTGCACCTCCCCCAACACGAGCTCCCCCAGCCCGCTTCTCCCTAGCTCGGCGTCGAGCTGCCACGCACCCCCGCGCGCGCCCTGCTCGCCACGACGTCGATGGCCCTCGCCGTTCCCTGGCCATGCGCCCACTCCATCCCGATCGCCCTCCCCCAACTCGCTCTCCCCAGTTCGCTCTCCTCCCTCTGCCTGCGCCTATAAAAGGGGGTAGGGCTCCCCTGCACGCGCGGACAGCATGTGCCTACCATTCCCAACTCCGGTGAGCTCGGCTCACCGTGGTACCACCCCCTCCGCCCCACATTCTCCAATACATGCTGCGCACGGCCTCCTCGACCCCGTACTGCACCTCCCCGACCCATCCCTCTCTGCCCAGGCCCGCCGGAATCGCCCAGGACGGTCGCCGGACCCCATGGCCGCCGTCTCCCCTAGCTCGCAGTGGAGCTCCTAGCTCGGGCCTCCCTCCTCTCAAATCGACTAGCCAACGAGTTTCACCACCTCCCAACAAAGCTCCTCAGCCCAGTTATGTCCCTGCTCACCCACCGGAGCACCGCCGCCGCCGCTCACCGTCGCCGCCGTTCCTGCTCCGCGTGGAGAGGCCGCCTCTGACCGGCCCGCACCCCACCGAGTGGCTTCCTAGGTTTGCCTCAGCCCCCTTGTGCCCCTCCCCCACCTAGCCCACGCCGACGGCGAGGGAGCTCGGCGCGCCCTTCCGTCCCCTGCTCTGAATCCTAGCCAGGGACCTCGTTTGAGAAGAACCAAAACCTCCAGGGACTAATCTGCAAAATGTGCTTAAACTTCAAAACAGCAAACTTCAAAAATTCCAAAAAAATCATATAAAAATCAGAAAAATGCAAACTAAAATGTTCTGGAATCCTTGAAACAAGATCTACGAGTTTTGTTACATAAACATGTTCAGAATCTGTCTACATTTTAATATAGGAAAAAGGTTAGATTAAATAGACTCTAAATGTTCTAGGAGTTTGGTTCAGTAACTATGCTTGATTTTTGGATATGTTGAACTTAGTACTGTTAGAAGAGCCTGGTAAAAATATGAGCTCTGTTTGAAATCTTTTGCTTGCTCAAATGGTCAAGATTCCTAAATCTACTCGACGGTGATTACGAATTGGTGCCCGCAAATACTATCACTCCGGAGAGTGTCTCTCGTAATTATACTGACTTGAATCAAGACCCATACCAATGTTCGGAATAGCCCAAGGCTACTTTTGAACAGTGCCCAAGAAGGCAAGCCCCAGTGCATAGTCCCATTATTTTACGCATTATATTCATCTTACTATTTTTGTATATGTTGTAATATTTTTATTGTGCATTTACATTTTCTAGGAGTTGATCGAAAACCTTAGGTGCATGATCCCTAGGTACCTATGTTTGATACCCGGATCTTTTTATCGACTAGCTGCCATGCTAACTAGGTACGGTAAAAGTCGAGAGGTTTCCTGCCTCTCGTGAGCAAATAGGAATTTTACTGACTTTAATTCCTACTGAAATATAAGGACAACGGGCGGGGTTGTGTAGTTGTGATACCCCGCTGGTGTAGTAAAAAATGGCTAAGGTCGCAGTGTGTGGCTCATTTCGTTAAACGTTTGAAAGTACTAGCCACATGCCGAGAAATATGGTAATCGGTAAGCTTAAGTACCTGATTGGACCAGTGAGTGGAACGATCTCGCACCCTCCGGGTAGAAGTAGGTTTTTTTTTGTCCGGACGTACGGGTGCAGAGACGTTGGGCTCTGTAGTCGGGGAGGGTGTGCCGGATCCACGGACTAGAAAGAAAGGGGGAAAGTTGTGTGGGTGACTTGGTTCCCATACGTGTGGTCTAGGTTCCCCTGGCCAGGTTGAAATTCGATTCGGAATCGTCCGCCTCTCACGGCATGAGATTGCATAATGGTTTTGGTCACACAGAGTAACAAGTGGAACATGATGATGATAATACTGCTGGTTGATTAAATGGTTGCTCTACCATGTTTGCGTAGAGTTAGATGCAAATTTAGAACGGTTAATCTAACTAGAAGATGGCTAAGTTAAAATCTGAAAATAAGGATTAACTCTTAGTGGCGTTTTTGGCAAAACAAACCCCACTAACCAAAAAGCCTTGCATATCTAGTTATCGGACTATGTTATATCCGGTGACGAGTCAGTCTTGCTGAGTATTAGTATACTCAGCCTTGCTTGTGGCACTGTTTTTCAGGTACTAACTTTGAAGACATGTTCGTGAGTCTTACTTGGCCGTGTACCTTTCCTCCGGGCTGGTCTGTTGAGTGGGATGGCCCTTCAGCTGGTGCTGACCACCCTCCCGCTGGGTGATGCTTTCGTACGGGCTTTATCGATGCGTCACACTTTTTGCTAGTAGTCGTTTACTCCTTCCGCTGCAATAATAAGACATGAATAATTTGTGTAGTTCAGACTTCTGTAGTACTTTGCTACTCTGAACATGGTTTGTAACAAATTTCCTTTCCGCTGCAAACTCTGAGATGTATGAAATGTTCTGTGTTGTAATCTCTGGGCTCACCTTCGTGTGAGTGTTGTCTGTGCGATCCTTGAATAGCGTGGCTTTAATCGAGGCTTCACTCGAGGAACTACCGGTGCGTGCCAATTTGGGTCAGAGTTGCTTAGCAACAAAGATCAGTGCACCCGGGCCCAGTAGTTTTGGGTGGTTCCGCCACAGCTGGCATCAGAGCTCGCAGACAGCCTACCAGAGATGACAACCTTGTTTTCTAACAACAAACTTAAAACTTGACTTAAAAACTACTTAAGTCTTTGAAAGAGTTTAGGATCTCCAAGGACAAGTCTAGAACGTAAAGCCCTAGGGGATCTTATGGGTATAATCAGGTGGCTTATGTTGTATGGCTAACTTCCAGCACTTTACTTTTTAGTATTTAAATTCCGTAATTTAAATTCTGCAACTACTTCGTCGCCGCGAAGGTATGCTTACTCAGTCAGCTGAGGGAGTCTGACCTTCCCGTCGGTGATGCGAGCCGAACGCTGGAGCTCAAGCAGTGGCCTACTTGAGGTGCTGCCCATATACCAACTTTGGTTGATTATATGGGGAGTAATGGTTCGAAGTTGGAATTCAATTCCCCGTCAAAGACGGTACTCAGTCAATACGTTGTTTCAATAACGTATGCTTAACGTTGTCCATACGATGGTAATTGTATGGATGCTGGTTCTATAGTGATCGGTAATGTATGGGAACACTTTCGTGAGTGCTGACACGAAAGGTTCATTTTATATACTGTAAATCTTCTGCAGGTACGCTAACTCGAAATCGAATCCTAGGCCAGATATCTATATCGAGTAGCTATATAGCGAGAGACGTATTATGTATGCCACCGAAGCTAACCACGTAAGACCAATGTTACTTGGCAATTCTTTTCCTTGGTGAGGATGGATAGGTCCTGCATTCATCCTCAAATCATCAGCAAAGAAATGTTTAAAAGAAATCCCAATAAAAAAGGTTACAAATCCATCATTAAGGATCATCTAGGTAATCTGTAAAAATCTGGAATTCTGGATTCCTCGAATTTTGAAAATATGAAGATTATCTCAAAATGAGTTTGGTCTGTAATATGAAATGTAGCTACGTAAAATTCCAAGCTTCTGTAAAAATATGAGAATTTTTGAAGCTTCCCACCTTAGTGTTTTTAAATTTATAATAACCTTCTGCAAATCTGTCCACTCGGAGTAGTCTGCCTAAACTAAATTTTTCGACCACCTTAAGATGCTTATCTGAAAAATTGTTCAACACGAAAGTCGTAGGTAACTTGATGAAGAACTCACTGTAAAATTGTGAATTATCTTTGTCAAGTGGTTTGGTAGATATGGTCAAATTACTCTTTCTCTGGACAATCTGTTTGCTGGTTTCACATCACTTCCAAACCTTGAGCATTTCACCTTGTTAGGATCTGAACTGGCCTTAGTGTTGACTAGATGAAGTGTTCATCATTATCTTAGGCATCTTCTGTAATATTTTGAGAATTTTTTTACCAAGTAGATTGTCTTTGGTGAAGAAAACACTAGCTCTCTGTTCGCTGAATTTTCTGGACATACAGTAAGGAAGACTTTTAAGAAAAAGACCATCATAGGGTTTGATCTAGACCTAGCCTTGACTAGAAAAATTGTGCACACTTATCTTAGGAATTCACTGGAAAAATTGGAAAATTTTTGAATACCTAAATCTAGAGTTATGAAATTATAATGTTACCTCTAGTACAATCGAACTCTCATTGTCCAATTTATATCCTACGGGATATTGCTAAAATTTTCACCCTTGTAGATGACTCTTCTTTAATGTGAGTTGAATAACCAAGTGGTCACAAATTTCATAATCTAGGTTCTCACAAATTTTCAAATCCATGAAGCTAGTATACTTCAAGCTATAGGCGAAACACTATCGCCCGGCCTGCTGAAAAACAGCCAGAATAGAGAAGCAAGGACTGAATATTTCAACCATTTTAACCATTGTTCAAGCCTTGGGGTTGAATACCAAAGTTGCTCCAAACATCCTAAGCTACATGCCTACAAAATTTCAACTTCATTGGATATATATAGCAGGAGTTATGCCCTAAATACCGAGACTCTGTCTAGAAAACTAGAGGTGAAGTAATGGAATTTTTCGACCATCTTACTCTTAGAATTGGATTCTGAGTTGACTACCAAAGTTGTAGCACGTGAAATTATTTAGTTGCTGTCAAAATTTCAGAAAGTGTCGATTAACCAAAAGAAAGTTACGAATTTCTTTGTTACGACTAACGCTGCACAAACTGGTTACACAACATTTGTTGTGTTCTTCTGTGTTGCACACTTGTTCATAGCATCTTGGAAGCTATACGAATCATATCGCTGATGCTTGAACTCATATATTTCAGATGGTGAGAGCAACCCATAGTACTCTAGATAATTTCGGTGCCAGTGGTAGCGGATCGCAGCCACCACCACCCGGCCTTGAGGAATTACTTGCCACCCAAAATGAGTTGCTTCGACAACTTGTTCAGGGACAACAAGCGATTTCTCATTTTTTGCAGCAACAACACTTTCAACTAGATGGGCACAAGGTCCACCAATCTCCAGTTGTAGATTATCAAGAGCTCCAGGAAGAGACATAAGAAATAAAGGATGTTCACTCGGACTCCCTAATGCCGCCATCACAACTTCCGATGAAACATAAGGATGACCAAGTAAAGTGTCTGACCCCCAAGCATGGCTCAAGCAATATGGACTTGACTGGATGGGAAATTACATGCACAAAATTCGTTCCCCGTGGTAAAAGGCAAACCCGCAATGCTATTGCTGCCAACACAGTCTTAAGAGCAAGAACTCGCTCGCCTGTCCGTGAAACCATGGACCCAGCTAGGTGCACTATACCCGAGAATGGTTCAGTAGATATGCCAGTGATGACATCCTTACGATGCAAACATCACAGTGGTCCGAGTGAGACGAACCGTTGTTTCATCTATAGAAGTCCTACCCACTTTGCTCGAAGATGCCCTCAAGCCACACAGCAAAATCAGGAGCAAGGTTCTAGCCAAACAAATAAAAGCATGCGCAAAAGATTGTGTGATGAGCGTAAGAAACAGGTGGATCAGGTCGAACTAGGAAGGATCAATTTCACCACTCTTGAAGAAATTCATGATGGTACCCATCATACCTTCCCTATTTCCAACTCACCTGGCTCTCTAGTTAGCATATCAAGGATGAGTAATGTGTTGATTTGATTTCTAAATTCAGGTCAACAGAAATATAAAGAACTTGCATCACTTTCTTGGTCAGTACACTGCATTGCAACATGTGCAGCGCATGCCCACGCACATACTCAGCACACTTGTGTGTACCACATTATGTGCATAAACCATGTGTACCATCACACCATGAACCGCACATCCACTAGCTTACCTCAGGACAAATGCACCAATCCGTGTGCATATTTCTTAGGAGTATGGGTCGTTGTATCCGTATATTACATCGACACAAACTTAACTCCCATGGGTGCTTTAACTCATTTAACCACATATCTGCATTGCCACAATACACCAGAAAAAAATGATATGTTGGTATTTCCACAATACGTCACGACTTTGAACAATGGTGCATCTCTCTCGAATCAAGTACCAACTCAATCGAATAAAATCCACCTTGCACAAGAATGTCTTGAGAAAAGTTTGCTGCTGCCGAAGAATAAGATCTCCATACTAGAAAGCTGTTAGATATAAGTGGACCGGCAGGTACAGAAGAGAAACCCAATTTTTTTTGACCTGATCAACTACCTCAAAATAAGTTGAGCCTGTGGAAAAAAATGTATTAAAACAAATCTCCTTACTTCTGTAAAATTTTGAAATTTTTGAAGAATTGTAACCCTCAAAATTCAGTCTTTTGGTAAACCCCTATGATCCTGTCAACTTGTAGCAGTCTGGCCACATGAAATTTTTCGACCCAATTAAACGCTTTTCCTAAGAAAACGTTCAACATGAAGGTTGTAGATAACTGAGTATAGAAGATACTGTAAAATTTTGAGAATTTTTAGTCATTATATTTGGTACTTATAGTCAAAATACTTGCCCTCTGTTCAGTCTGAAATCTGGGTCAACCTTTAGGCAAACACTTAAGGATTTGACTATCTTAAGCTCTGTTTCTGAGTTGGAGTTGACTAGAGGAAATGATCAAAATTATCTTAGGCACCCCCAGTAAAAATTTGAGAATTGTTTGACCTTGGATTCCTCAGTTATGATCAATTCTATCAACTACCCAGAATCTGTCCTGAGAAAATCGTCAAGCACAAGCTCTTCTTAATAATGGAGAAGCCTAAATGTTTTACTACGATAAGGATATAATTTTATCGTTTGAATCTCCATAGTGGATAAAATGAATCATTATCTCTGAAAACCAGTTCTTGATAGGTCACCCCTTCCAAAGCTTTCCAATCACTTGGGTATTAACGAAGTATATCAAGACCCTAGGCAAATTTCTCGCTAAGTATATCTCATAATGCTATACCGAGACCACTTATAAATACCCGTTACACTCCAACTTTTGCTGATTATGGATTTCATGATTGGTTTGCCAAGCACCTCCCCAAGGCCTAATTCCATATGGATCATTATCGACAACCAACACCTTTTCTTCAATTACACACTATTCATACTACCAAGAAGTGTGCCGGTATTCAACTTGATCAAATTGTGGTCTACATATCGCACCACATACATTTAATTCCAATAATGATGCTCAACTCCTAGCACGCTTTTTGGGGAAATCCCTTGCAATCTTCTCCTGTCACCAAACTGATCCGAAGTTCAGCTTATCATCCTCGAACCGACGGCCAAACTGAAAAGTGGACCGAATCTTAAAAGACATGCTAAGATCTTACATAATTCATTATGACAACCACGAAGACAATTGCCCATTCTTAACAGAGTTCTCACCCAGCTATCAAGCAAGCTTGAAAATGGCACGAATTAAAGCATCGTATGATCAAAGGTGTCAAACTCCACTGAGTTTGTCACAAACCGAAGACCACTAAATATTTGGACCAGACTTGGTAATCAAGGCAGAGTAAACAAATATGGATAATACAAGCAAATCTTCGAGCCACACACTTTAACCAAAAGAGTTATATTGATAAAAAGAAAAAAACCCTTGGAACTCGAAGTTGGTGATCATGTGTACCTTCTGGTTTCACCACCCCAAAGATACACACACACTTGCCACACTTAGTTTATTCACCTGAATCTCGGGACGAGATTCTTTTTAAGGGTGTAGGCTGTGACACCTCTGGTGTCAGTTTAACCAAAACCGGTCAATTAACATAACTTCACACACAAATGAGCTAAGAAAACTTAAATAAGAATCCTATGTCTAGTTCTTGCAAACTTGTGTGTAAATGTATGTGTGCATGTGTTTGAGTGCAATGTGTTTGAAAAACAATAATTAGTACCTTTTTAAACTTGACTTGACATGTGTGGATATAAAACTTGTTCCTTTAATATTCCTGAACTTTCATGCTCAACTGGTCACAAAAATGTAGAATAAAGACACACCCATATTTTTGGAGCACATAGTTTAATTTAAAAAGACTTTTTGCTAATTCAAAATTTAAATAAATCAAATCAACAAGAGTTCTATTTCTAGTGTTAAGGAAGTTAAAATAACTTCAAACCAATGCAAAGAAGCCTATGAAAATGAATAGGCATATTCACCATGTCGTGTTAAACAAAAGTCTAGTTGAAGCCTAGGAGTAAAAGTGCCAAAATTCACATGAAATGATAAGTACTTTAAATGGCAGTTTTTGAAATAATTAAATAACTCTCAAACCATTGCTCGAATGAAAAAGTTCCTAACGCGAAAGTTGTAGATCTCGAAAAACTGAGAAAAAGTGGTATTCAACACTTTTTCATTTGAGGGCCATAAGAGGGAGAAAATTTGAAATTACAGAGATGGGTTTTGGAACTTTGATCTATTTACGAATTTGCCCCTGCCTGCATCTCGCTCCTCCCTCCTCTGTTTTCCCTGCACCACGCCCACCGGCGGCGCCGTACGCAGCCGGCGCCACCTGGCCGGCCACGCGCCGCGCCCTACTAGCTCTGCACCTCCCCCAGCACGAGCTCCCCCAGCCCGCTTCTCCCTGGCTCGGCGTCGAGCTGCCACGCACCCCCGCGCGCGCCCTGCTCGCCACGACGTCGACGGCCCTCGCCGTTCCCTGGCCATGCGCCCACTCCATCCCGATCGCCCTCCCCCAGCTCGCTCTCCCCAGTTCGCTCTCCTCCCTCTGCCTGCACCTATAAAAGGGGTAGGGCTCCCCTGCACGCGCGGACAGCATGCGCCTGCCATTCCCAACTCCGGTGAGCTCGGCTCACCGTGGTACCACCCGGACGCCCCACATTCTCCAATACATGCTGCGCACGGCCTCCTCGACCCCGTACTGCACCTCCCTGACCCATCCCTCTCCGCCCAGGCCCGCCAGAATCGCCCAGGACGGTCGCCGGACCCCATGGCCGCCGTCTCCCCTAGCTCGCAGTGGAGTTCCTAGCTCGGGCCTCCCTCCTCTCAAATCGACTAGCTAACGAGTTTCACCACCTCCCAACAAAGCTCCTCAGCCCAGTTATGTCCTTGCTCGCCCACCGGAGCACCGCCGCCGCCGCTCACCGTCACCGCCGTTCCTGCTCCGCGTGGAGAGGCCGCCTCTGACCGGCCCGCACCCCACCGAGTGGCTTCCTAGGTTTGCCTCAGCACCCTTGTGCCCCTCCCCCACCAAGCCCACGCCGACGGCGAGGTAGCTCGGCGGAAATCGGCGCGCCCTTCCCTCCCCTGCTCTGAATCCCAGCCAGGGACCTCATTTGAGAAGAACCAAAACCTCCAGGGACTAATCTGCAAAATGTGCTTAAACTTCAAAACAGCAAACTTCAAAACAGCAAACTTCAAAAATGCCTAGAAAATCGTATAAAAATCAGGAAAATGCAAACTAAAATGTTCTGGAATCCTTGAAATAAGATCTACGAGTTTTGTTACATAAACATGTTCAGAATCTTCTACATTTTAATATAGGAAAAATGTTAGATTAAATAGACTCTAAATGTTCTAGGAGTTTGGTTCAGTAACTATGCTTGATTTTTGGATATGTTGAACTTAGTACTGTTAGAAGAGCCTGGTAAAAATATGAGCTCTGTTTGAAATCTTTTGCTTGCTCAAATGGTCAAGATTCCTAAATCTACTAGTATTGCTCATGAATTTATGCTGGTAGAAATAATGAGGCTCTGTGTATGAAACCTTTTCCTTGAATGAATGTTACTAAAAATTACTGTTTCGAAAGTTTGAGAAATTTTAGATCAGTCTAACTATATATTTGAGTTAATGCTTGATAAGTAGGCTTTATTTAGTATATATAGTTCCTGTGCTTAGAAAAATCTAGGTTTATTTCTAAAACTTTGTTTTAGTCATATAAACATGCCTGCAAAGTTTGAGCACCATTTACTGAATATTCTTATAGTTATAATCCATGCTTGAGATATCATGTTTAGTTTTGCTATTTTTGTTCTGGAAGCAATCTGTCATATCTGTTCTTCATCTTTGGATATGTTACTAGCTAGATTGAGAACTAGCTATGGTAAATGTTTTACATGCTGTACTGGTCATATTAAAGTCCAAATGAATATGCATGTTCATATATAGTTTAATGCATGAGTAATTCATATTCTAGACATAATGCCTGAAAATTTTACTGAAGCATTTGTAGTCCATGGCTAGGCTCTGGTAAAAATTTGAGAACCATAACCCTAGCATAACTCTCTGTAGAATTAATCTTATTTAATAGTTTGCTAAATTTGTTCATTTTATCACCTCTGATGTATAAGTATATAAAATCTGGAAAAATTTCAGTACTGAGTAGATTCTTTGTAGATGCTACCGTAAAATTTGTAGCACCATAACCCATGTCAAACTTTCTGTACAAAAAGGTGAAGCAACTAGAGTAATCTAATTACATGCTTTGTTGTGGTTAATTGCTTTATGATTAGATGCTGAAAACTATACCATAGATGCTAGAGTATCTGATCTGTGCTACTTAAATTTTTCATCACTAGCTCATGAGTAGATTTGTTGTTATGAAATAGTGAAAGCATGCTATGTTTTAATGATAAAAATGAAAACCAAACCACACAACTCTTTTATGAAGTAAAGTGAATTTAAGAACTACTCTATAAACGATTGCCCAGAAAAATAAAGTTAACTAAGACCACCACAATAAACACATGGTATACTGGACTACAACTTTATAGTGTAGGAAAGAAATATGTTTATATCATGTTGTAACAATATCATTTCTGCATGCATATAGAAACGGTAAATCTACTCGACGGTGATTACGAATTGGTGCCCGCGAATACTATCACTCCGGAGAGTGTCTCTCGTAATTATACTGACTTGGATCAAGACCCGAACCAATGTTCGGAAGAGCCCAAGGCTATTTTTCAACAGTGCCCAAGAAGGCAAGCCCCGGTGCATAATCCCATTATTTTACGCATTATATTCATCTTACTATTTTTGTATATGTTGTAATATTTTTATTGTGCATTTACGTTTTCTAGGAGTTGATCGAAAACCTTAGGTGCATGATCCCTAGGTACCTATGTTTGATACCCGGATCTTTTTATCGACTAGCTGCCATGCTAACTAGGTACGGTAAAAGTCGAGAGGTTTCCTGCCTCTCGCAAGCAAATTGGAATTTTACTGACTTTAATTCCTGCTGAAATATAAGGACAACGGGAGGGGTTGTGTAGTTGTGATACCCCGCTGGTGTAGTCAAAAATGGCTAAGGTCGCGGTGTGTGGCTCATTTCGTTAAGCGTTTGAAAGTACTAGCCACATGCCGAGAAATATGGTAATCGGTAAGCTTAAGTACCTGATTGGACCAGCGAGTGGAACGATCACGCACCCTCCTGGTAGAAGTAGGTTTTTTTTTGTCCGGACGTACGGGTGCAAAGACGTCGGCTCTGTAGTCGGGGAGGGTGTGCCGGATCCATGGACTAGAAAGAAAGGGGGAAAGTTGTGTGGGTGACTTCCATACGTGTGGTCTAGGTTCCCCTGGCCAGGTTGAAATTCGATTTGGAATCGTCCGCCTCTCACAGTATGAGATTGCTTAATGTTTTCGGTCACACAGAGTAACAAGTGAAACATGATGATGATAATACTGCTTGTTGATTAAATGGTTGCTCTACCATGTTTGTGTAGAGTTAGATGCAAACTTAGAATGGTTAATCTAACTAGAAGATGGCTAAGTTAAAATCTGAAAATAAGGATTAACTCTTAGTGGCGTTTTTGGCAAAACAAACCCCACCAACCAAAAAGCCTTGCATGTCTAGTTATCGGACTATGTTATATCCAGTGACGGGTCAGTCTTGCTGAGTATTAGTATACTCAGCCTTGCTTGTGGCACTGTTTTCCAGGTACTAACTTTGAAGACCTGTTCGTGAGTCTTACTTGGCCGTGTACCTTGCCTCCGGGCTGGTCTATTGAGTGGGATGGCCCTTCAGCTGGTGCTGACCACCCTCCCGCTTGGTGATGCTTTCGTACGGGCTTTATCGATGAGTCACACTTTTCGCTAGTAGTCGTTTACTCCTTCCGCTGCAATAATAGGACATGAATAATTTGTGTAGTTCAGACTTCTGTAGTACTTTGCTACTCTGAACATGGTTTGTAACAAATTTCCTTTCCGCTGCAAACTCTGAGATGTATGAAATGTTCTATGTTGTAATCTCTAGGTTCACCTTCGTGTGAGTGTTGTCTATGCGATCCTGGAATAGCATGGCTTTAATCGAGGCTTTACTCGAGGAACTACCAGTGCGTGCCAATTTGGGTCAGAGTTGCTTAGCAACAAAGATCAGTGCACCCGAGCCCAGTAGTTTTGGGTGGTTCCGCCACAAACTTGATAAGGCCACAGTGTGTGGTAGCGGTGGTTAAGCGTTTGAAAGTACTAGGCACATGCCGTAAATATGGTACGCGGCAAGCCTAGTAACTCCTTGGCCAGGCAAGTGGACATACCCCCACTCTCTCTTAGAGAAAGGAAGTTAAATTATAACTAAAGTTTATTATATGTTGCACAACAAACCACGGGTACAGAGAAGAGCGGTTCTCTGTAGTCGGGGAGAGTGGCACTGATCCATGAACCGGAATGAGAAGCCAACGGTTGCTTGGGAGTGACTCGTCAGTGCTCCAAGCATGTGTGTTAGGTGTACCCTTGCAAGGATGGAAATTCTATTCAGAATCGTCCGTTTCTCGCGGAAATTGAGACTGCTTGATCCCTTTGCCACATAGAGTAAGAAGTGAAACATTTATGATACTTAATCTTGTTGGATGCAAATAATTTCTATACCATGTTTGTATAGATAGATGCTCATTTAGAATGGTTAATCCAACTAGAATCTGAAAGCTAAAATTTGAAATTAAGAATCTACTCTTTGTTGCTTTTCAGCAAAAGAAACTCCAGAACCTTCACAAACCCTGCATGTCTAGCTAAAGGGCTATGCTATACCCTTAGACGGGTCAGTCTTGCTGAGTATTAGTATACTCAGACTTGCTTTTGATAATGTTTTCAGGAATGTTTTCCGATGACCAAAACACTAGTTCAACTTGGCCTAGTGAATTACCTGCTAGCTGGACGATGGAATGGGAACCATCTACCAGCTATGGTTTGGATGAATGATGTCATGTTCTGGCTTATCATGACATCACCCCTATGACGTTTGTATATAGTTGTGTTTTACTTTCCGCTGCAGGACCTCTTCTTTATAGTTTGTTTATGTGAAACCTCTTCCTTTGAAATAAAACTGTAAAAGCTCAAGCTTCGACTTGCTAGCTTCAGAACTTTGATGTAAATTATACTCCTTATCTATGTGATGTAAAATATTGTGGAATTGTTGTACCACTGACTCGCCTTCGTGCGGGATGTATACTTGTATTACGATCCGATATCGAGTGGCTATATCGGGATTCTACCCGAAGGACCATTGGTTATACTAGTTGAAGTGCGTTTAAATGTTTAATGCACTAAACCTGGTGTAGTTCAAAGTGATTCTGCCACACCTGGTATCAGAGCAGGCAAGTATACTTCGGATGGTACAACAAATCTTAGAAGGATTTCGAATAAAAGATGTGCTCAACAAAAAGTTTACAAAATTACGTTGGACTCGTTAAGAATTGTGCTTAGATCGTAAAGCCCTAGGGTGATGTCTTATGGGAATTATAAGGTGGCTCTTAACTATATGTTTGTTGCAGGTACACTAACTCCAGTTCAATAGGCTAAGAACAGATAGGATCTATCGACTATAGAGAGAGACGTATCTGTGCCACCGAAATTAACCACATAAGACCAAAGGTATTTGGCAGTTATTTTTGGTTGTGAGGGCGATAGAACGTGCATGCATAGTTTGAAACTTAAATGTTTTGCTTCTTAAGAACTTTTAGAATGCTTGTTTTAATAAAATGGTTAGTAGGAATGGTGAGAGCCTTATTCTAAAACCTAGTTAACCCTAGGAGAGGTAGACTACTTTAGTTTAGATCGAGTTTGGAATCTTGATCTTTTGTTCAAGGAATTTTCTAAATGATCAACTAACTTTGTGATTAGTTTCATCATATGTGATTCTTTTGAAACTTTACGTTTCAATGAACTGTTTTCTACAGCTTTTGTGTCCCTTTTTGGCGACATCTCACCATTTGAATTTTTGTTTCAGATGGCAGATGTTCCGAGCACTACTTTGGGTGGTGCGGGGCATACCCAGACCAATGGACTCCACTGGGAGGGTTTTCCTCATCTTCTGTGGGAATCTCTCCAGCTCTTTTGTTACATGGAGCCTCCACAATACGACTGCTATACTTATACAGCAGAAGGAGTTACCCGATGCACTGTGAAGATGACCATACCACAGCACCCGTTCCGAGCTCACTGGCAGCCTATAGAGATTGAAGTGTTTGGGTACTGCTTCGCCGACACTATTGAAGCCGCCACTCTAGAAGCCATTACTACCTTTTACGAGCAACATCCTAATGAAGTGGCAGAGTACCCTATCGGCCTTTTCCCTGCTGCAGACTACCATGACCCTGAGTGGACTTTTCGAGTGGAGCACTGCGCACACTTACTTGGAGATTCAGCAGGAGATACGGTGCGTATGATGGTCAGGTTTATGAATGCGAAACTTCGCCTTCAAGAGCTACAGCGCCGCGGCATTATCCACTTGGCTATTGAGGCACAAGTCACTCATAGCAAGTTGGATAGGCACATTGCTCAAGTAGAGGAGCTTCAGGCAGCAGTTACTACCCGAGACGAGGTGATAACCCAGCACGAGGAGAGGATAGGCCACCGGGAAGATCAAATCACTGAAAATGAGGCTCTTCTTAACCAGCGCAACATAGTGGTAGAGTACCATCAGGAGCAGGTCCAGGACTTCACCTTGGAGCTTGATGATGCTAATGCTTACATTGAGTTCCTCCAAGTGCCGTCAGGACCACCTAAAATCCCGGGACCACCTGCGGGAAATGAAGAAGAAGATCCTGAGGAGATTGAAGGAGTTTCTGAACTTGATTCTGAGCATGAAGGTTTAGAGCCCGAAGCTCAGAACAGTGACCCTTCTCTCGGCAATGAGTCTTCAGTTGGCAACCTTGATGATTTCTAGATAATCAAAGCTTTTAGGCTTGACTTCTCTTAGAAAACCCTTATACATAGAGAGTGATGTAAGATAGTCTGGAGGGAAGCCAACTTGTTGTAACATATCCATCGCCATGATGGTAACATGAAGCTTGGAATAAATGGCTATGTTCTTGTGAAAACTTTGCCATTCTTTGCATTTTGAGCTAAATTAGTTGGATAGAATGTGAGATGTGCATGTTGTTACAATCAACATCATTCTATTTGCAACTATCCTTGTATTCCTTTGATATATTTTGCTTTGTGCCATTTGATAATGGAAGTAAAGGTAAAATGTAATCTAACGGATATCTTCCAAGATTCAGATGGTGGGTTCTACACGTGGTACCCCGGAGGGATTTAGCCATGGCCAGGCTAGTGGATCTCAGCAACCGCCACCACCACCTCCTAGTTTGGCAGAAGTCATGGCCCTGCAAACCGAGCTGATACGCTAACTAGTGCAAGGGCAGCAAAATCAGTCACGCTCTCAGCATTGAGGACGTGAAAATCATGTTCCACCGGCAACTGGTTACCAGGAATTCTTTGGTACCCAGCCCCACTGTTCCATTAGACGGATGAACCTCTGGACGTAGATGCATGGCTTCGGATCATTGAATCAAAGTTTGCCTTACTACCAGTACCATGTTCCAAAGCAAACAAGACCCTTTTCGCCGCACAGTGATTACGTGGCACCACAAGTATTTGGTGGGACAATTATCATGCCACGCTACCTGCTGACCATGTAGTCCTCTGGTACGAATTCAGGACTGCCTTCAGGGCGCATCATATTCCCGAGGGACTCATGGACCGGAAGATGAATGAGTTCTTGGCACTGACACAAGGAAACCGCACGGTGCTGCAATACGCACAAGTCTTTAATCACCTGTGCCAGTATGTTGGTTATCATGCCGATAGTGATGCCAAGAAGCGGGATCGTTTCCGCCGCAGTCCTAACACCAAGCTCAGGGAGCGCCTTAATCTTGTCTGCCCCGACAGCTTCAATGAGCTAGTAAATCTAGCTATCACTCAGGACGACTGCATAACAGCGCATCGTGCTGAGAAGAAGAGGAAGGCACCAACTGGACCCTTGGGTGCGCAACCACCGAGGTATCGTCTGGTGCAGAACACAGTTCCCAGGGCCCCACAAAGGAATTCGCCATCAGGCAGATGGGTTTTCAGGCCACCCCAGTAGCATGGAGCAGCTAGACCTCCTATGCCTCAACCACAACAATTTGGGCCATGGCCAAACAATCAACAGCAACAGTTTGGGCCAAGGCCAAATAATCAACAATCCAATCGTGCGAATGGCGACAACCATTGCTTCATTTGCGGAAGTTTCACACACTTCGCTAGGGCTTGTCCCCGAAATCAGAAGCCTGCCCAAGGTCAAAACTCAAAGCAGAACAACCAGGGCAAGGGCAAGAAGCAGGTTATGCAAGTGCGACAAGGAAAGATTAATTTTACTACTCTTGCAGAACTTCCAAAAGGCGCACCAATTATGACGGGTACATTCTCTATCTATTGTAAGCCTGCAACTATACTGTTTGATTCTGGTGCAACCCATAGCTTTATCAGTGATAAATTTGGGGCAAGGTTAGGATTGGATTCAAATTCTACTAGGGCACCATATCTGATCACCACACCTGGTGGTAAAATAATTTCTGATCAAATTCTTAGATATGTGCCAATTCAGTTGGGTAGCATGTTGATTAAAAAAGACTTGATTTCTTTAAGTTTATAAGGTATGGATGTTATCTTGGGTATGGACTGGATGACCAAACTTAGAGTGCTATTAGATATCTCTTCCCGAGCTATTGAGATTGATTCACCATCTCAAGGAGCTACTACCCTTTATCTTCCACTCCAAGAGTACACCACCCCTTGTACTTTTGCTATGAAAGATATCAAACTAGAAGACATTCCGGTAGTATGTGAATATGCGGATGTCTTTCCAGATGACTTGCCCGGGCTACCTCATGATAGAGATATTGAGTTTGTGATTGAGTTACAACCAGGCACAGCTCCTATCTCTAAAAGACACTACCGGATGCCACCAAAGGAGTTAGCAGAATTGAAGATTCAACTTCAAGACCTTCTGGATAAAGGTTACATTTGACCAAGTGCTTCACCTTGGGGTTGCCTAGCCCTATTCGTGAAGAAAAAGGATGACAGCTTAAGGCTATGTGTGGACTATAGACCTCTCAATGCAGTAACAATTAAGAATAAGTACCCTCTTCCCCGCATTGACATCTTATTTGATCAGTTAGCCGGAGCTAGAGTTTTCCCCAAGATTGATCTTCATTCCGGTTATCATCAAATCAAAATTCGGCCATGTGACATACCGAAGACGGCCTTCTCTACCAGATATGGACTCTATGAGTATCTGATAATGTCTTTTGGCCTTACCAATGCACCAGCTTACTTCATGTACTTGATGAATTCGGTGTTTATGCTAGAGTTGGACAAGTTTGTCGTTGTTTTTATTGACGACATTCTGTTTTATTCCAAGAACAAAGAGGATCATGCTAATCACTTACGAGTTGTTCTTCAAAGGCTATGGGATCATCGCCTATATGCTAAGTTCTCGAAGTGTGAATTCTGGTTGGATAGTGTGAAATTTTTGGGCCATACTATCTCCAGTGAAGGTATATCCGTTGACCCAAGCAAAGTTCAAGAAGTAATGGATTGGAAACCCCCTACTTCAGTTCATTAGATTAGAAGTTTCCTTGGCTTAGCCGGTTATTATCGCCGTTTCATTCCGGACTTCTCCAGAATAGCTAAACCAATGACGGAATTATTGAAGAAAGGAGTTAAGTTTGTTTGGGATAATAAATGTGAAGAAGAATTCCACACTCTTCGAGTGCAATTAACCACTGCCCCAGTACTGGCTCAACTAGATAATACCAAGCCATTTGATGTGTATTGCGATGCTTCTAGCACTGGACTCGGATGTGTGCTTATGCAAGACAATCGGGTAATTGCTTATGCATCATGAGCACTTCGGAATCATGAGAAGAACTACCCCACTCATGATCTGGAATTAGCAGTAGTTGTCCATGCTCTCAAAATATGGAGACATCATCTTATGGGAACTCATTGCAATATTTACACTGACCACAAGAGTCTCAAGTACATCTTCACACAAGCTGATCTGAATATGAGACAAAGACGATGGCTAGAGCTCATCAAGGATTACGATCTTGGAGTGCATTATCACCCCGGCAAAGCAAATGTTGTCGCAGATGCACTTAGCCGTAAGTCACATTGTCATTGCTTAGAGGCAGAATCATACAACGAAACTCTATGCAATGAAATGAGGAAACTGAACCTAGAAATGGTTCCACAAGGGAACTAGAATCAAATAGCTATCGAGCCTACGATTCAAGATAGTATTATCTCGGCACAACTACGTGATAAAGGCGTCAAGATCATCAAACAAGAGTTAGCCCAAGGCGAAGAAAAATACAAGTGTTTTCATCTGGACCACAAGGGAGTTTAATGGTTCAACAATTGCATTGTTGTTCCTAAGGACCACCAACTCCGAAGGCAAATTCTTGATGAGGTACACCTCTCAAAGTTCTCTATTCATCTCGGGAGTACCAAAATGTATCAAGATCTTAGACAGCATTATTGGTGGACTAGAATGAAAAGGGAGATAGCTAAGTATGTTTCTGAGTGTGATGTTTGCCAGAGAATTAAAGCCAACCATCTCAAAGTTGCAGGTACACTTCAACCCTTGTCAATTCCATCCTGGAAATGGGAGGACATCAGTATGGACTTCATTATGGGCTTACCCAACACATCCCAGAAGCATGATTCAATATGGGTGATCATTGATAGATTGAGAAAGACTGCCCATTTTCTTCCCGTGCATACTACTTATTCTACTAAAAAGTATGCAGAAATCTATCTTGATCAAATAATTTGTCTCCATGGCGTACCTAAGACAATCATATCTGATTGAGGAGCACAATTTGTTGCACGTTTCTGGGAACAGTTACAAGATTCTCTGGGAACTAAGTTGATTCGTAGCTCTGCATATCATCCACAAACGGATGGACAAACTGAAAGGGTAAACCAAATCCTTGAGGATATGCTTAGAGCATGTGTCATCCAGTATGACAAGAATTGGGATAAATGTCTGGATCTAGAAGAATTCTCATACAATAACAGCTACCAATCCAGTCTGAAGATGGCACCATTTGAAGCTTTGTATGGCCGAAGATGCCGAACTCCTTTGAGTTGGTCACAAACCGGAGAACACAAAATTTTTGGACTTGACTTAGTAATTGAGGCAGAGAATAAAGTAAAAGTTATTCAGGCAAATCTTAAAGCCACTCAATCCAGACAAAAGAGCTATGCAGATAAAAGAAGAAAGCCATTACAATTCGAAGTTGGGGATCACGTATATTTGCGAGTATCTCCAACTAAAGGTGTTCAACGGTTCGGTTTAAAGGGAAAGTTAGCGCCTCGCTACATTGGACCTTTCGAGATCCTTGAAATATGTGGACCAGTGGCTTACTGAATTCGACTTCCTTCTCGGTTAGCAGCTCTCCATGATGTCTTCCACATCTCTCAGCTCAAGAAATGTGTTAGAGTCCCCGAGGAAATTGTTGAACAACAAGACTTGGAAGTAGAGCCAGATTTATCGTATGTGGAGCATCCAATGAAAATCCTCGACACTAAGGAAAGAAGTACTAGAAGAGTAAAGGTTAAAATGTACAAGATCCAATGGAACAATCACACTGAGGAAGAAGCCACTTGGGAAACTGAGCACTATATCCAACAAAACATTCCCGACTTCCTTAGAACGAATACAGGTACCCAACATCCCAGTCCACTTCTACTCTGGAATCTCGGGACGAGATTCTTTTTATGGGGGAAGGCTGTGACACTTTAGGTCTCTAGCTATCAGAACATAAGGTTTTCTGTGCATTTTGTGTGCTTATTCTTGTTTGATAGTTAAAAATTTTCAGTGCAAATTAAGGGCATATGTGTAATTATGCAAAATTACTAGCCCCTTTTTGTAAAAAGTTTTAATTTAGGGAGTATTTTCAAATTTGTGAAGGGCCTTCTTGCAAATATGCTAGTAATCATTACTTGGCAGTTTTATTGCATTTCAGCCCAAACCTGATGTGAATTTACAATCAAAAAGTGTTTTTCCTTTATTAAATCAAACTCTTTCAAACTTTTTAAAATACTTCAAAATCCTTTGATTTAGTGAAAATTTGCACAACATGAAAGTTGTAGATCTTAAAAAACTGAACAACTTTTATTTTGGGCACTTTTTCATTTGAGCCCTAGATCAGTGGCAAATTTTAGTTTTTAGTCGAGTCCCTAAACTTTTCTATATTTACAAATGAGTCCTCAATCTCCTTCAAGCTCCAGCCACGCCGGAGCTGCGCAGGCGGCCGCCGCCGCGGTTTCCTCTGCCCACTGGCAGCCCGCGCCACCTCTAGACTGCCACCTGGCCTACCCTCTTCCTCTTGGCTCCACCTCTCCCCTCCCCATGCCACTCCACCAGATCACCGCCCTTGTTTTGCTAATCCGGCGAACTCGGGCGCCGCCGAAAATGCCTTCCCGAACCACCTACCTCCTCCATGCATCAAGCACAAGCTCCTCCGCTACTAGCACCGCCTTTGCTGGCACCAAATGCCCGTGCCACCTCGCCGGCCCACCGCGGTTCTACCTCGCCGCCGCCGGATTCTTTCCCTGGACGCACCTATCCTCTCCAGAAATGCTCTCTCATGCTCATCTCCTCCTCTTCGGGCTATAAATAGCCCCGACCCTCTCCAATTCCAGCTAAACCCCACCGCCCTTCCCCTCCAACTCCGGTGAACCACCATGCCACCGTTGATCCATCGCCTCGCCCCTGTTCCGCCGCAACCAAGCCCAGACACAGTTCCACACCACCACGCCGCTCCTCTTTTGCTACTCCAACTTGTCGTCCCCTCACTGGAGTGCTCCACCGATAAGCTACCCCCGCCGCCACCTCTAACCGCCGTCGCACTCCTCCCTCCGGCCACCTCTGCTAGCTCCCAAGCACACCTACAAGTGCGCCATGCCCCGCTGAGCCTGCCTGACCCCCTGGCCCTCGCCGCTGGCGATCGCCGTCGCCGGATTTGGCCGGTCAAACCTCTCCCCTGCCCTGACTCCGGCCAAGGGCCTATTTGCAAACCCCAAAAACTTTCCAGGGCCCTTTCTCTAAAACTATCTTTCCCCATTTATTTTATGTTGTGAACTTTGAAAAATCCTAGAAAAATGTAGAAAAATCAGAAAAAATGTGAAATTAATTTTGTTTTGCTCTTTTTAAATAACTCTACATGTTTATGCTATTGGTTTGAGTTGAACTCCTTTGTAGGTAAATCTAAAAATAGGATTAGATAATAGCTCTTTTTATTTGTATTTGATGTTCCACAATTAATGTTTTCTTGTGAGCTTTTGATCTTATGCTCTTTTGAGTATGTCAAACTCTATAAATTTTTTCTAAACTCATTAGTAAACTATAAATTTTATTTTCAAAATTTTCTTTTATTTTAAATTATGCCTATAAGGAATTATTAACATAATTTCTTATGGATTGTTTCAAAACCTTATTCTTGTTATTTTATGGAGTTTCACCCAATTTACTCTATAGTGAAGGAAAGCTATACTCAAGCACCTCACTATATTTTCAAACTTTTGCATTTCATATAGAAGTCACCCCGCTGGTTGACGGAACTTACGAGATCATCTAGGAGCCAGATGGGGATTTTTCTTCTGAAGCTTACGTCAATGTTGTTGAACTAACAGAAGCTCTGAACTTTGATTCGGAAGACCCAAAATTCACGGACCCTACAGACATTTCTATAGGCAAGCCCCGGAGCATAATCCTATTATTTCAAATTATACAACTTATCGTTTTTATTTACTTGTGCATTTAAGTTATTGGAGTTGAATGAAAACCTTAGATGCATAATCTTAGGTACCTATTGTTTGAACACTAGAAACCGAGTTCGACTAGATACTATGCTAATAGGACCGGTAAAAGTCGAGTGATTGCCTGTCACTCGCGAGCTTTATAGGAGTTGATTGTTTACCTTCTTGCAATCACTATAAGGATCATGGACGGATTTGCTAAAGTCCGTCTATGTTGATGAAATTGATAAGGCCGCAGTGTGTGGTAGCGGTGGTTAAGCGTTTGAAAGTACTAGCCACATGCCGTAGATATGGTATGTGGCAAACCTAGTAACTCCTCGGCCCAGCAAGTGGACATACCCCCCACTCTCTCTTAGAGATAGGAAGTTAAATTATAACTAAAGTTTATTTTATGTTGCACAACAAACCACGGGTACAGAGAAGAGCGGTTCTCTGTAGTCGGGGAGAGTGGCACTAATTCATGAACCTGAATGAGAAGCCAACGGTTGCTTGGGAGTTACTCGTCAATGCTCCAAGCATGTGTGTTAGGTGTACCCTTGCAAGGTTGGAAATTCGATTCAGAATCGTCTGTTTCTCGTAGAAATTGAGACTGCTTGATCCCTTTGCCACATAGAGTAAGAAGTGAAACATTTACGATACTTAATCTTGTTGGATGCAAATAATTTCTATACCATATTTGTATAGATAGATGCTCATTTAGAATGGTTAATCCAACTAGAATTTGAAAGCTAAAATTTGAAATTAAGAATCTACTCTTTGTTGCTTTTCAGCAAAAGAAACTCCAGAACCTTCACAAACCCTGCATGTCTAGCTAAAGGGCTATGCTATACCCCTAGACAGGTCAGTCTTGCTGATTATTAGTATACTCAGACTTGCTTTTGATAATGTTTTCAGTAATGTTTTCCGATGACCAAAACACTAGTTCAACTTGGCCTAGTGAATTACCTGCTGGCTGGACGATGGAATGGGAACCAACTACCAGCTATGGTTCGGATGAATGATGTCATGTTCGGGCTTATTATGACATCACCCCTACGACATTTGTATATGTGTTTCACTTTCCGCTGCAGGACCTCTTCTTTATAGTTTGTTTATATGAAACCTCTTCCTTTGAAATAAAACTGTAAAAGCTCAAGCTTCGGCTTGCTAGATTCAGAACTTTGATGTAAATTATACTCCTTATCTATGTGATATAAAATATTGTGAAATTATTGTACCTCTGACTCGCCTTCGTGCGGGATGTATACTTGTATTACGATCTAATATCGAGTGGCTATATCGGGATTCTACCCGAAGGACCATTGGTTATACTAGTTGAAGCGCGTTTAAATGTTTAATGCACTAAAACTAATGTAGTTCAAAGTGGTTCTGCCACACCGTTCCCACCGGCGGCGTGTCGGGGCAGGCCCGCTGCTAGGCACAAGCAAGCAGAATTGGTGCGCACTGCGGTGACCTCCAGTTGAGCGGAGGAAGGCTAGCGCGTGGCGGCAGAGCAGCAGAGGATGAGACGGCGCGGGTCAGGAGGCAGAGGGGGGCGTACCGGAGATGGCGAGCAATGGCAGAAGTGAAGCACGAGTTAGGATGTGGAGACAGCTGCGCAACAATGGAGGGGCAAAGCTATGCGACGGCGGAGGGGCGGCGAAAGAGGAGGCGGCAGCAGAGGTGGAGGTGGCACATGTTCGGATGCGGAGGGGCGGCGCAATTAGGCTTCGGTGGAGACGGCGCCGCGATAGTGGAAGGGTGGCGGCGCTAGGGTTTCGTAGTCGGTGGCGGTAGCCCTTTGGGATGAGAAAGACGACACAGCGAGATTTCAAACGAGCTGGCATGGAGGGGGGAGTTATATAGAAAATGCTTAACCGAGGTGGGCACGGTACAGTGATCGTCTTGATTTCATAAGTTTCCCAGTCTTTTCTCAACCAAGAAGTTGTAGACCATTTTTATCCAAATTTTCTAGGGGACTGAAAAATGTCCAAAAAGCAAAGTTGTGTGTTCAAAAATTCTCTACAGTTTTTGTTTCAGTAAGTTTTGCTGATTTGGCCTCTAACCTTTTCAAAATTTACTCTCAACAAATAGTGTGTTTAGTTTGCTCTAAAATTTGCTCCAAGAAGATGATCCGCCAATACCAGAGGGTAACAAACTATGGTGCATCTTGTGTTTAATTGTTTATGAAATATGTCTCAAACTAAAATATAGTAATACAATAATGCACATATTTCCAACAAATGTAGAGGCATACATTTTGATTCCATTACAATAATAAATTTCAAAATTGACGGCCGCGAACCTCTAGTTGAATAACTCAGTACATTAATATATGTTGTGTGGAATGCATATCATTTTAGCGCTGATGCTACCACTGTACGCTTCTCACTGTCGGAGCAGCACCAAGGCTGCATCTTGGTGTTGACACCCAAAATTGGCACATATGAGGTTTGCTAAATAATCTGGGCAGACCGGTCAGACTTGTCGTGTAAACCGGTCAAGACAAGTTGGTCAAATAATAAATTGGACTTCACCATTGGGTAGAGTCCAATTTGGACTCTGGATGAGGAAGTTATGCCTTCCGGAAGATTTGCACCCCGGTCTGACCGGTTAGACCGGTCCAGGGGCGGTCAGTCAGGTCCAGAGACCGGTCCGAAAAGGCCAATCCGAATGAGGAGTTGTATTTTGACATGGGATTTGTAAGGGTTTCAACTCCTAATGGGTACAGACCACCGCACCCTATAAATGTAAAGGGTTACGACCAATTGTGTGGCGGAACTACCCAAAATAACTTGGATTAGTGCGCTAACCATCATTGCAAAGGCAACTCTAATCCAACTCGCATGTACCTCGGCAGTTCCTCAAGTAAAATCTCGATTAAAGCCACGAATAATCGGGATCGAATAAGCAAACCTCACACGAAGGTGAGTCCAGAGAGTACAACAACATTAATCACAGAGTCCAGAGAGTACAACAACACACATTTCATACATCACAGAGTCTTGCAGCGGAATTTGAAATTATTACAGACCAGTTCTGGAAGTAAGACAGTAGTACTACAGAAGTTTCGACTACTACAGTTCATCAGAGTTCATTTATTCAGCGGAAGGTAAAAACACGATAACTAACGATGGATTGACATCTCGATAAAACCCATACGAGACATCACTTGGGAGGAGAAGCATCAGCACCAGCTGAGGATCCATCCCACTCCACAGACCAACCCGGAGGCAGAGTACAAGGCCAAGTTAAACCAGCAATCAAATCTTCAAAGTTCTCACCTGAAAATAATGCCACAAGCAAGGCTGAGTATACTAATACTCAGCAAGGCTTACCCGTCAACGGATATAACTTAGTCCACTTAACTAGACATGCAAGGCCTTTTGGCTGGAGGGGCTTGTTTTGCCGAAAAAGCAACTAATAGTAGATCCTTATTTTTAGATTTTAGCTTTCATAATTCTAGTTCAATTAACCATTCTATATTAGCATCTATCTCTAATCATCCATGTTGGAAAACAATTAATCATTCATCAATATTCATCATCATCTTCCACTTGTTACTCTATGTGGCAAAAGTGTGAAGCAGTCTCATTGTCCGTGAGCGGCGGAACGATTCGAATCGAGTTTCTTAACTCTGCAAGGCAAACCTAACACACAATGGGGAGTGAAGTCACCCACACAACAGTTCTCCTTTGTTTCCAGTCCGTGGATCAGGGCCACCCCCTCGACTACAGAGTACGGCTACTCTGCACCCGCATGTTGCGTGCATGAGAATGATGTGCAATGTTCAAAGAGGGTGAGGGTAAAGTCCACTCGCAGGTCCAATCAGATACTTTAGCTTACCGATTACCATATTCCTCGGCATGTGGTTAGTATGTTCAAACGCTTAACAACCACTACCACACACTACTGCCTTAGTACATTATCCCTAAACCGATGGGGTCCCATGATCCTGCCGTAAGTCTATGATTGCAGCATGTGATAAAACAATCTGATCCTATAATCTCACGAGTAGCAGGAAACTACTCGACTTTTACCGGTCCTAGTTAGCAGAGCATCTATTCGATGTAACCGGGTAACAAACCATAGAAACCTAGGATCAGGCATCTAAGGTTACAATCAATGCCTGAACATAAATGCACAAATAAATAATAGTACTATATAGATTGCATATATTGAAAATAATAGGAATTAGATGCACTGGGGCTTGCCTTCTTGGGCACTGCTAGCCTTGTGCTCTTTCGAACTTTGGTTCGGGTCTTGGATCAGTTGCGCACCAACGGGCTTGCTCTAGTATGTCGGCACCAACTCGTATGTACCATCAGCAAGATTGGCAGTTTCTATATAAATGCAAGGATGAAATTTATTACAACAAGGTACAAAACACATTTCTTTCCTTCACTATAGAGTTGTAACCAACATAACATGTTGTGTTGTGGTGAACTTAGTTAACTTCATTTACTGGGCAATCATTTATAGAGTAGTAAGTGAGCTGTGTGGCGATATTTATTTTTAAGTGATTATACATGAGTTTGATTGACTATTTAACCTCATGAGTTGTAAATAGTTTCTGCAGCTACAAAATTTACACAAGGTAGTACATCTAATCAGAAACTTACAGTAAAAATTTCAAGCAAAAACAGTAAAGCATCTAGGGGCAAAAATTATAGAAAACAGAGCATGCACAAATGAAGATGAATTTACCCAGATCAAACTAAACTAGTTATGGAGCTCAAATTTTTATAGAGGTAACTAGACCAGATTCTTAATCTACTATAAATTTATTATAATTTTTCTAGACACAAAACAGGAGCACAAAAATAGACAAACTTAACTCCTATTTAACAAGACTAAAATTTACAGAGAGTTTTGGAGTGATTCTGGGCCTCAAATGTTTACTAGAGCCTAAACAAAGCCTGATTTCGCTACTGTAAAAATTTCAGCATTTATCTCTAGCTAAAACTCCAGTATGGTATTTAATCAACTAAAACATGCATAAATGTTTCAGCTAGGAACTCTTAAGTAGACACCCTACAAAATTTTGTACAGAACCCCTATACCTCTAATGTGATTGTGGTTAAGGTTCAGAGGCAGAAACTAAATATATCTATCAGAAGAAAATGTACAAACAAAACAATGTGACATCAAGTGTAAATAATATCTACTGTTCTACTCAAGATCTGGTTCCCACACTTTGCATGCATGGTTATTTACTCAATAACAAGCTTTGGGTCAAATTTCAGATTTTTTCCAGCAAGTACAACTATTTATAACAATATAGTTCTATTATTCAAGACTAAAATCAAGGATACAGATACACAGTTCTTAAAATGACCAAACTTTGGCAGTGATGTTTATCTAGTGTTACAAGACCATGGAAAAAGTTTCATGTGCATAACTGTCCTAGAGCAACCAGAACCAAAATATCAATCTCTACCCTAGATCTAGCAAAGGCTAGGTTTTCATCTAGCTAAATATTTTATCTGATGCTCAAAATTTTACAGCAAGCTGGACATAGCACAAACTATCTACCATCCCGAAATCACCTAAAGTTACTGAGTAGAGCTCCTAGAACATTCATATCCTATTTAATCTAATCTTTTTCCTAGATTAAAATTTAGGCAGATTCTGAAGATGTGCATGTAACAAAACTTGTAGATATTATTGCAAGGATGCCAAAACATTTGGAATTGAATTTTTTTGATTTCTCTACAAATTTCTACGCATTTTCAAAGTTCACTAATTTGAGTTCTAGAGTTCATGTTCATTTCTCAGTCTAGCCCCTGGAATCAAGTTTCTAAATTGCAGACAGGTCCTTCGCTGGGGAACTTGAATAGAGCTGTCGGTTCGGGCCAGATTCCGGTGAAGTCCGGCACTGGTGGTGAGGGGAAAGTTAGGCAAAATGGCGAGGAGGTCGGGACGCACCTTTTAGTGGCCTTCTCTCGGCAGGAGATGGTCGGAGGAGGGCTCGGCATGGCGAGCGGTGGCCGGCAGCGGTGCTCTGGCAGCGATGGGGAAGAACGGTCGGGTCGAGGAGCTTCAGTGGAGGTCTGGGGAGGTGGTGGTGGGGTTAAATCTGGCAATGTGTCGGTGGAGGACAGCGGTCCACGGCGAGCTCGAGCTCGCCGGCGGCAATGGTGGCGGCGGCAGGCTGTGCGCGCGTAGGGGGCTTGGCTCCCTTTTATAGGCAAGGGAGGAGGGGGAGAGTGGTCTGGGAAATGCAGCGTACCACCTGGGGGACGCCGGTTTGGTCTAGGAAGGGCAGACGGCGCCGGCGACGGCATCAAGCGGCAGCTGCAGCAATGCAGGGCCGCCGGGGTGTCGTGGCACTTGTCCAGGTGGCCCAGGACGCGTGTCCAGCGCCCACGAAGCCACCTGCACTGTGCAGGAGCAAAACCGGGGGCGAACTCGGCCGATTCGGGGGCGGATAGCCGTCCACGGGAGCCGGCGACGTAAGGACGCCCTGAGGGAGGTGAGAGAAACAGCCAGTGGCATTTTCGTAATTAACTCAAAGTTCAACATCCAATTCTGTAACTAAATTTTTCTCCCTCATCTTGGCTTCAAATGAAAAACTTTTGAATGCCATTTCTATTCAATTTTTCGGGATCTAGTACTTTCATTTCAGGAACTTTTCATTTGAGCAATGGTTTGTGAGTTATTTAAAGAGTTCAGAAACTCCATAAATGGATCAATTTAATTAGTTTATTTGGGTTGCAATTTGGCCCACTTCCAATTAACACACATGTGACTAAATGTACCAGATTTTCATCCACAATATTTTGGTGAGATGATTTGGACATGAAATATAGTTGAATCATTCTTTATTTGTCCTCACAAAGTGAAACCACTATTTGAATTGAATTTCATTTGCATTTTGTTGCATTAATAATTGGTTTGTCCTCACATTAATTCTCCTCTTTGTTCTAATTTGTCTACTAATGACTTTAGAAAACCTAGAGTGTCACAGCCTACCCCCTTAAAAAGAATCTTGTCCAGAGATTGGATAAATGAATGGAGATGGATATAGAAATAACTGGGATAGAGTTGAGAAAACTAGGATAATGTTGATTGAGATAAACTTTCAGTCTCCCAGGTGGCTTCTTCTTCAGTATGATGGTTCCATTGAATTTTTACATTTTAACCACCTTTTGACGAGTACTCCTTTCTTTTCGATCAAGGATCTTGATAGGATGTTCATCATAAGAAAGGTCGGGTTCGACGAAGATCCCTTGCTCCTCAATAATTTCCGTAGGAACTCAGACACATTTTTTTGAGTTGAGATACCTGAAACACATTATAGATTGCGGCTAGTTGAGAAGGAAGTCGCAATCGATAAGCCACTGGTCCATACGCTTCGATGATCTCATAAGGTCTGATGTAGCGAGGAGCTAATTTGCCTTTGATTCCAAAGCGTTGAACACCTTTGGTTCGAGAAACCCATAGGTAGACATGATCACCCACATTAAATTGCAAAGGCTTCCTCCTTTTATCAAACTAGCTCTTCTGCCTCGGCTGAGCTGCCCTTAAATTTTCTTGTGTCACTTTTACTTGTTCCTCAGCCTCGATCACCAAGTCTGGTCCAAATATTTTGCATTCTCCGGTTTGTGACCAGCACAGTGGAGTTCAACACCTTCGACCATACAAGGCCTCGAATGGTGCCATTTTCAGACTTGCTTGATAGCTATTGTTATATGAGAATTCTGCTAAAGGTAAGCATTTGTCCCAATTTTTGCCATAATGAATGACACATGATCTAAGCATGTCTTCAAGAATTTGGTTTACTCTCTTGGTTTGTCCATCGGTCTGCGGATGATAAGCAGAGCTTCGGATCAATTTGGTTCCAAGAGCTTCCTGGAGTTGTTCCCAAAAACATGCAATAAACTGAGCACCATGATCAGAAATGATCGGTTTGGGTACCCCATGTAGGCACACGATTCGGTCAAGATAAATCTCTGCATAATTCTTGGCTATATAGGTAGTATATACCGGAATAAAGTGAGCTATTTTTGTGAGCCGATCAACAATAACCCAGATAGAATCATGATGTTGCGAGGTATTGAGTAAGCCCACAATAAAATCCATGCTGATGTCATCCCATTTCAAAGATGGAATTGGCAGAGGTTGAAGGGTTCCAACAACTTTCAAGTGACTAGCTTTTACCCTCTGACAGGTGTCACACTCTGCAGCATATTCCCTATTCATTCATGTCCACCAAAAATTTTGCCGAAGATCTTGGTACATTTTGGTGCTACCAGGATGGATTGAAAATTTAGAGAGATGTGCCTCATCAAGAATTTGCTTTCGGAGTTCCTGATTTTTAGGAACGACTAAGCGACTTTCGAACCACAAAATCCCATTGTGATCTACACGGAAACATTTGTATTTCTGTTCACCTTCTAACACTTTCTGTTTGATAATCCCAACACCTTTATCAAGTACTTGTGCCATGATGGTCATAAAGGGTTGGTTCAATGGCGATATGATTCAAAGTCCCTGTAGGAATAATCTCCAGATTTAGCTTTCGCATTTCAACACATAATGTCTCATTGTACGATTCAACTAAGAGGCAGCTATAGTGAACTTTACGGCCGAGAGCATCAACTGCAACATTGGCTTTGCCGGGATGGTAATGAACTTCAAAATCATAATCTTTGATTAATTCCAGCCATCTCTATTGCCTCATATTCAGATCACTCTGAGTGAAGATATATTTGAGACTCTTATGGTCAGTATAGATGTTGCAATGAGTACCCATAAGATAGTGTCTCCAAATCTTGAGAGCATGAATAACCGCTGCTAGCTCAAGATCATGAGTTGGATAGTTGAGTTCATGAGGTCTGAGAGCTCGGGAAGCATATGCAATAACCCAATTTTCTTGCATAAGAACACAGCCAAGACCGGTACCTGATGCATCATAATATACATCGTACGGCTTACTGTTGTCGGGTTGAGCCAAAACTGGTGCTGTGGTCAGATGTGCTCTTAAGGTCTGGAATGCTTCATCACATTTCGTATCCCAATTATATTTCACACCTTTCTTCAATAGCTCAGTCATTGGTTTAGCAATCCTGGAGAAGTCTGGAATGAATCTGCGGTACTATCCCGCTAAACCAAGAAAACTGCGGATTTAATGAACGGAAGTAGGAGGTTTCCAGTACATCACTTCTTGGACTTTGCTGGGATCTACTGATATGCCTTCGTTAGAAATAGTGTAACCCAAAAATTTCACACTGCTCAGCCAAAATTCACATTTGGAGAATTTAGCATATAGTTGATGATCTCAGAGACGTTGAAGAACAATACGCAAGTGCTGCTCATGTTCCTTTTCATTTCTAAAGTAGATCAAGATATCGTCAATGAAAACCATGATGAATTTATCAAGTTCTAGCATGAATACCGAGTTCATGAGATACATGAAGTAGGCAGGAGCATTTGTTAGACCGAACGACATGACTAGATATTCATATAACCCATATCTTGTCGACAAAGCGGTCTTCGGGATATCACAAGGTCGGATCATGATTTGATGATAACCCGAACGAAGATCGATCTTGGAAAAGATCTTGGCTCCAGCCAATTGATCAAACAATACATCAATGCGAGGAAGAGGATATTTATTTTTTATAGTAACCGCATTGAGAGGCCGGTAATCAACACACAACCTCAAGTTGTCATCTTTCTTCTACACAAACAAGGCTGGGCAACCCCATGGTGAAGAACTTGGGAGAATATAACCCTTGTCTAGAAGTTCTTGCAATTGGATTTTCAGTTCAGCTAATTCTTTGGGTGGCATTTGGTACGGCCTATTTGATATAGGAGTGGTACCGGGCTGAAGTTCAATAACGATTTGATCTCTCGATCTGGTGGCATTCAAGGCAAGTCATCCGGAAAAACATCGGCATACTCCCATACCATAGGAATTTCTTCTAATTTAATGTCTTTCATGGAGAATGCACATGAATTTATGCACTCACAGAATGGCAGGTAAAGGGTAGAGCTTCCGAGGATAGGGGAATTTAATTCAATAGCTCGAGAAGAGATATCTAAGATTGCCCCATGACGATTCATCCAATCCATTCCTAAAATTATATCCATGCCTTCTAGTGCTAGCAGTATCAAATCTGTTTTGAAAATCTTACATCCCTATTTTATTGGTACGTGTCTTATGATTTGATTTGATGCAATCCTACCACCAGGTGTAGATATCATGTATGACCCTTGTGTATGACAAAAATCTAATCTAGCTTTTGTCCCAAATTTAGCACTAATGAAGCTATGAGATGCACCAGAATCAAATAAGATAACTGCGGGTTTGTGATGAACAGAAAATGTACCCATCATAACCGGCGCTCCCTCAGGTAGATCAGCAAGAGTGGTGAAATTAATTCGACCTTGCCTGACTTGCACAGTCTGCTTCTTGCCTTTGTTCTGATTATCCCGACGGAATCTTTGCCCTTGAAATTGTCCCGCTTGGGGGCATTGCTTGGCAAAGTGATTCGGACTCCCGCACTTGAAACAGCAGTTATTGTTGTCGGGGCGACATGATTGCTGCATATTTGGCCTCGGGCCATCTTACTGATGCTGAAAAGGTGCTGAGCGATTCTGCTGTTGCCAGACCCGGGATAGCAGGACTGCTCACAGGCGCGGAATATTCTAGAGTAGGGAGTAGGACATGGATATGCCCTACCTCTTTTGTATCTACCCGAATAGGAGTAGAACTAGTCGGTGTACTCGGAAACTAGCCGAACTCCTCGGACTAGGGTCCAAACAGAACTCGACTAGGACCTTCCATGTAATCCTGTTCCCCCAGATTATATAAGGGCGAACAGGGACCCCTCAAGAAGGGAGGAGACACATCGAACAACACCTAAGGGAATACAAACTACCACACAGGACGTAGGGTATTACGCTCTAGGGCCTGAACCTGTCTAAATCCTTGTGTTCCTTGCACCATCATGTTCTGATCTCGGCTAGTCCCTGCCTACAACCACTCTCCTCGGGATACCCCTCGGAGATCCCGATGGTAAAACACCGATAGCTGGCACCCACCGTGGGGCCTCTCGCCAAGGATCGTTGTTGGCACTCCTTAGCCTAAACAAATTACTCCACAAACATACAGAGAACGATGTAGCCTTCACCAGGGAGTATACCTGGGATATCGAATCCAAGGAACAGTAAAGCTTCGACCAAACATAGAACTACTCAACCAAAAACACCAAAAGAGAAAAGGTAAGTGGGAAGTGGGCCTAACTCCAGATAACTTACTAATCTACCTAGCGACAAGCTAACTACTGACTCAATCTGCTTCGACGGCCTCAGGGAAGGACTCACACTAGGGTGAGAAGGGAGTCCAACGGCAGTTGGCACTACTTCTATGAAAACACCCGAACATGGTGGACTATGAGGGACGGACAGGGCTGTCACCACCTGCCGCCTACCACAATGGTACCGTGGGGTGGAACACAACCTGAGATAGCTAACCAAGCCTGGGCACCACGCCCACAACTATCGAGCTACTTGCTCCTACCATGTACTTAGATAGAAAGCAACCTCAAATGAGTAGAACTTGCTACTTACGTAGACTTAAGACCCCGCAAATCAAAGAAAGTAATTAAACAAGTAAATAAAGCAGAAAGTAAAGCTAGTGAGAAACTGAAGTTGAGACGAGGAACTTACTCAAAGATATATTCCTCCGAGGTGGATACAAAACATGGAGTAAGACCGAGAGAATTCGAGTCCGCTCCTTTAAGCTTGGTTTGCACCAAAGCTCTCACCTCACTCTCTCCCTATTCTAATACAAAGAGAGCACAAGAGTGAACACTCTTCTCTAATGGATGGTGTGTGTTACAAGTGAGAGGTGGAGCTCTATTTATAGTGCTTCAGGGTCGGTTCAGAGCTTGGCGTCGGTTGCAAGCAGGTAAGGCAGTTGTGCTTAACTTCAACGCCAAGGGGGAGCTCCAGAGGATGACAGGTGGGGCCGGCCGGTCTAGGAGTGGCTCTGATCCTGCACCGCCTTCTCGTGGACGCCTCTGATTCTCTCCTGAAGTCGATAAAGGTTGCGTGGAGCCAACGGTGACAGTTAGGTGCTGACCGGCCTCACCTAGGCCAGCCAGCCTGGCTTTGGCTCGCCTCGGCTGTTCGTTGCTCTGTCATGTTGATCACATGTTGCACAATTGTTCTCAAGTTGGTTCGGGTCTTGGTTGAGTGGTTTGTCACTGATTGTGGATCCAAATGGACATGGTACATGCCTTTCGATCTTAATGGATTGTTCTTGTGTCTAGCACTTGGTCTTTGCTTGATATCATGTTCAGCACCATCTCCGAGGAGTTGCACGGTGGATATGCACACGAGTAGGCCGGATCCAAATGGACATGGTACATGCCTTTCGATCTTAATGGATTATTCTTGTGTCTAGCACTTGGTCTTTGCTTGATATCATGTTCAGCACCATCTCCAAGGAGTTCCACGGTGGATTTGCACAGGAGTAGGCCGGCCGGCCTAGCCTAGGCCGGTCGGCCTGGGATTTCTCCCATTTTGGCTCAATTTCGTGTGTTGTGTTCCTGATATCAAATAATCACCGAAACTCGTGGAACTCATTAATGTTAGTAAAAATTGATGTATTATGGTCCTGAGAGCCTGAAATCTGAAGGAATGTTGGCGGTAGAAATCATTGAAAACGACCGCCAACACACCCCCACACCTAGACTTTGCTCGTCCCAAGCAAAAAGAGTCGAAACAGATCCTGAGGATCAAGCAAAGCCCAGGGTTCATAAGATCGGGTATGCATAAGCGTTATTTCAAAACTTTCCCTTCATACCTCGGATTTCGGGTGGCCAGCGCTGCCGTCTTCACCCATTGATCTCCAGAACGAGTCGATGAAAGTTGTCACTAGTTCTTGCTTTGCAGTACTTGGAAGGGTTTTTGGAATTTTATAAAACCAAGGCGTACTCTCCTGCTCGAAACACTCATTCGTCCATCTTATTCAAACCTCACTTGGCCTGCTCATTTTCTCACTAGGGGTATGTGGAGCTCAGGTAAGGGTGATTGCGTATCTTAAACATTCATATTGGAAATGCAAATGGCATGTCTCCTGGTAGTTAAAGTGTTCATCACGCGGGTTATGTGCAAGTGTGAATGGGAAAATATGTCCTTAGAGGTACTCAAGCATCTTACATTTCTCCTCTTCCTCATTTTTTTTCTTGAACTAGCATGAATGTTGTTCAAATGTTTCTTTTCTTTTTATTTCACGGGGATGAAGAGCGTTATGCAACCACATGGAGGACTTTGGAGTGATGATCGTGTACATGTATAACCCACAGCGATGAGCAACCATAACTAACTTCAGAGGCATGACATTTGCACGAGCAAAAAATGAGAAAGACAGCTATAGGTTTGTGTTGTGGTGTGGCAAACCACAGCCGGGTGGCGGAATGCACCCGCCTAAGCCCAGAGGGTGAGTACTCGGGGGTTAGCTAGCGCCTAGTTCGAGCTCGCTCAAGAACACGATGAACACAGCCGGTTTAGAGTGGTTCGGGCCGCCGGAGCGTAATACCTTACATCCACTGTGAGTTGTATTGCTTGTGTCTGGAAGAGCTTGGAGCTGAGTCCAGTGTGTGTCCCCATGTGAGTGTGCTCTAACATGCTTGCCATGTATAGCGAGCACCTCCCTTTTATATCTCAAGGGAGGCGCATACATGGCCGTTGGGTCCCCGACAGATGGGCCCATCGATGTAGTACAAAATAACGTACTGTTCATACATTATGGCGTCACAGGCGAAGGAGATCTCTTTCCTAGATTTCCTTGCCTGCTCCTGGAATCCCCTGTTCAGCGTGTCCAGGTGCTGTCTTGTCGGGATGGCGCCAGGCGTAGCAAGCGGCGTCGCCTTCCACGTAGCTGAACGGGCTGCATAGCTTGCGGCGTAGGAGGCATGATGAAATAGAGTCGTGCCGTCGTATCCAATTAATGCGGCAGATGGCTCTACGCGGCTGCGGCACAGGCCGCTGCACTGTGTACCTCGGTAATACGCAATCTACAGTGAGGTCTGACAAGGTCTGCCCCACGAGCCGCGGTGGCAGAGCATGCCTCAACCCTCCGCATTGAATGCGGTAGGTGGGCGAGTCTTCCAGCGGAAGACTCGCGCCTGCGCCCATGGAACACGTGGTGGCTCCGGACCCCCCCGGTGGTATGTTGGCTCTACGCGCGTGGGAGGTCCGGACGGCTGTGAGGAGGTTCTGGACCCCTATGAGAGGTCTGGGATCTCGGTGGCTGGCTCGGAGCTTTCCTTCCTCGGGGACACGTGGAGTCTCCGGACCCGTCCCAGAGCGGGGAGCGGATCCGGGGCCGTTGGCCCGGTGAGGTAAGAGCCTGCCCTGTGGGCCCTGGTTGCTCCGCCCTTTACCACGTAGTTACGAATGACTACGCGGATCCTGCCTTGCTGCAGCAGAAGTGGGTATCCCTGCTACAGGGTACCGACAGTGGCCCCCGGGCCCACCTCGGGGGAGGTTCGAACCCGCAGGTGGGGCTACTACTGCGATTTGGCCTTGCATAGCTTAAAGCCTCTCTCTGCAAGGGTCTTGACCGGCCTTGATAATCCATCAGGTTGGTTGCTACCTCATCACATCGCAACGGCTTACTGACTTGTGGCCCCCACGCACAGTGGTTCTTCTAGTCACGCGCGCGATGCTCGGCATTGTTGCGGCCGGAGTAAACGGGATATTTACTACCGGCGCAGCTCCCGAAAAGCTTGGTCATGCCAGTGCTTAATACGCGCACGTCAGCTCAGCTTCCGCCTCGCTTCACACGCGGGCGACGGTTCAGATCCTGCCTTTTCACACCTTTGTTTGTTGCCCGCTCTCCCTGATAGGCGGGTCTGAGCCCCCTTGTCATAGACTGGGCGGTTAACACCAGGTGAGGGCGTCGCTTGGGTTCCAGCGACGGTTTCGGGGCGCGCTGGTTGGGTCAGGCTTCATAAAGGGGCGAACCGCATACCGCGGTTAATTTCCCGCATTTGCCTTCTTCCTTCCAACCTTTGCGCCCCTTTGCCTTCGAGCTTCCTCGCCCCTTGCTCCCCCGCGTAGATTTCACCTCCTTGGAGAAATGGCATCCCTTTCTCATCCCCGCCGTTTCCAGACTGAAGAAGAGCTGAGCACAGTGCGCCGCCTGCTTGGGTGGAGTGCACAGGAGACTGCTTGGGGGATTCGAGCAAGCTCGGTTCCCCTTGGCAACCTGCGCGCCGGGGAGTTTGTGCTGTTCATCTCGCACATCTCCACCGGCTTGGGGCTGCCGATCTCCTCCTTCTTCCTGCTGCTGCTGGAAGATTTCGGCTTCCAGCTTCAACACCTCACGCCGCACTCCTTCCTCCTGGCGGCCATCTTCGTGCACCTGTGCGAGATGTTCGTGGGGGTGCGGCCCTGCGTCATCCTCTTCTGCCACTTCTTCCAGTTGGTGAAGTCCGGGAAGAGCAAAGACGAAGTGGGGGGCATACTATTTCCAGACAAGGAGCGACCTGCGGTCGCCGTACATCCCCGGGATCAATGGCGGAAAGTGGGAGGAGTGGCGCAAGGAGTGGGTCATCGCCACCACTGAAGCCAACGAGCGCCTGTTCATGCCGACCGAGGGACCCGCCTCCGACCAGGGATCCTGGAGGGCCATGCCGTCCCTACCGCCGGATTTCGACTCCGTGCTGGGCAAGATCAGGTCGCTGGCGGAGAGCGGCCTCTCCTCGTTGCACGTGCTTGGAGATTTCCTGAAGCGCCGGATCACCCCCCTGAAGCAGCGGCCGCGTCCTGCTTGGAGCTTCACCGGCCTCAACGACTGCAGCAGGACCCACCGCGGAGAGGGGAGCGACCTGACCCAGGAAGCCTTGGAGGTCCTGGTGCGAGCGGTGACGGGGGAAGTCTTCGTGCCGGAGCACCTGATCCTTCCCCAAGGACGTCGTCCCCCTCTACGAGGACTCGCGCCTGAGGACGGCGGTGCTGGATACCCTGCCGACACTTGACGACGGTGGGCTGGCCGCACGCCAAACCGGAGGCGACCCGAACCGTGGGCTCCGGATCCCTGGTGCATCCGGGGATCAAGCTATGCCGAGCGCTGCGGGGTCCGGCCCCACTTCGAAGGGCAAGCAGGCCGTGGCCGGCAGCGCCGCCACAAGCGGTCCCAGCCAGGGCCGGAGCAGCTCCGGCGCGTCGTCGGGAGATGCAGGCCAGCGCAGGTTACACAAGGGCGACGGGACCCCAGTCACGGAGCCTGCCGCGAAGCTCCAGAGGACCGCTGAGGGCGCTGGCCAGGGTAGCTCCCGGGCCACCGGCCCTCGCGGGTCCTCCGGGGCGACCGCGCCACCACCATCACCGCCGAGAGATAGTGTGGCAGAACCACCTGAATTATCCCGGCTCAAGTGCGCAGGCCATCACCATAAAGGCAACACCAGCTCAAACGCACATCAAACAGAACAATTCTTGGTCTGTCGGGTAACGTCCCGATACAACCACCGGTTCTCGGATCGAACAAGCATACCCTGCATGAAGGCGAGTCCAGAGATATTACAACCACAATTTTACAACACAGGCATAGTAATGATTACAAAGCAATTCAAACCATTATTACAAAGCCAACTTAAGTAAAACAGTTATACAAGCCATAACTATAAGTTTAGAGTTTAGACAGCGGAAGATAAAACACGACGGCTACAACACGTCGCAAAAGTATACCAGGCTAGCCCAAGCATGGTATCACTCGTCATAGTCATTGCCGGTCGAAGACGTATCCCACTCTACGGACCAGCCAGGAGGCAACGAGCAAGGGTAGGTCAAGCTAGCGATCTGATCCTCAAAACTCATACCTGAAAAAGGGTTTCAACAGCAAGGCTGAGTATTCTAATATACGCAAGACTTAACCGCCAACGGGTATAAGTAGCCCACTTTAGCTAGACTATGAAAGGTTTTGTGAGGCTCTGGTTTTTCCATTTGCTGAAAAGCAATAAAGAGTAGATCCTTAATTTCAAGTTTTAGCTTTCAAGATTCTAGTCGATTAACCATTCTATGTAAGTAACTACTATCCAATCATGGTAGAACTTCTAAGCAAACATCAAGATTGATCATAATATTGTTGCTCTTATTACTCTATGTGGCAAAGGGATCAAGCAGTCCCAAACTGTGAGAAGCAGACAATTCGAATCGAATTTCTTAACCTGGCCAGGCAAACCTAACACACACGTCTGGAACACCGTCGGGTCGTTCCCAAACAACTGTTTGCCTTTCTTTCCGGCTTGTGGATAGGAACACTCTCCCCGACTACAGGGCTCCAAGGTCCACCCTTGTCCCTAGAAGTCATAGTGTTGCGCAACATAAAAATAAAACCTATCCCTAAGAGAGAGTGTCAGGTATATCCACTCCCCGGTCCAATCGGTTACTAGGCTTACCGCGTACCATATTTACGGCATGTGGCTAGTACGTTCAAAAACTTAACCACCGCTACCACACACCGCAACCTTAGCAAGTTCATCAACACAGACGGGGTCTCACATAAGGTCATGATATCGAACACAACCCCGTCTGTCGTCCTTATATTGATAACAGAAAGGTAAACAATCAATTCCTATAAAACTCACGAGTGACAGGCAATCACTCGACTTTTACCGGTCCTATAAGCTTAGCAAGTAGTCGAACTCAAGTCTAGTGTTCAGTACATAGGTTCCTAGGATCATGCATTTAGGGTTTCAATTCAAAACCTAAGAACTGTAAATGCACAAGTGAATAATAACAGTAAATGATAATAACTTGAAATATAGGTTATCTCCGGGGCTTGCCTTCTCGGTAGTCGCTAACTATTTCAGCCCAATGCTCTTCAGAACTTTGGTCCGGGGCTTCAGTTAGTATGGCAGTGTTCGCTTGAGCTTCAAGATCACCTCCTTCGGAATCCGGGATCACCTCGTACGTCCCGTCCGACAAAGCAGTCGTATCTATATGTAATGCAATAACTGTATTATAAACACACATGGGCAATCGTTTATAGAGTAGTTAATTAACAATTCTAACTACACAAGGCATCATGATCAACAGTACAAGAAAGCTATACTAACTTCATAAAGTAAGTGGTGGTTGATTCCTATAGCAATTAAATCAAGGTTTGCTAATAAATTAACAACTCAGAGCACAAACAGTAATAAATTTAGCAAAAATTATCCTAAATAGAATATGAACAGATTAAGGTATCCTGTAAAATTCATGCCAATACATGTAGCCATTTAATCACAACAATTCATTCATCCAGATAACACCTAGAACAAGATTGAATTACACAGGCTAAACCATAGCAAAAAAATCTCAAAATTTAACGGCAGGCCTACACAGGGATGAGTTAGCTACTGTGATTTTTCCATGATTTTATCTACACAGCATCAATTCTGAAAAAATAAACAAAACAGACATCAGATTAGCAAGATTCATTTTTAGCTCCTGTTCTAGTCAGGAAATGGGATTCAAACTTTATGTACAAGCTAAACTATTCAGAAAAAGATCACTCAGAAATATTTTCATGATTTATCATCAGCATAAGCTATTTATCATAATTAAAGTCTACTAAACATGGATTAAATCAAAGAAATAGCTACACATGAGAACTGACCACGAAATTTTTATAGAAATACTAGTGTTACAAGAACAAACTACCATAAAAATTTCACTGCAAGACATGGCTTCAATCATCAGTTAAGAAAAAGATAAAACAACTAGTCTTTATTTACCTAGTGACGCAAATCAACTTGTACATCAAAAACTTGCAACAAACACCCAGCTTATTATGATTCTACTGCAAAGAGCTACTCTCAAGGATTCCAAAACAACTAGATTTATTTTTTTCTAAATTTCGTATGAATTTCTATGGAATTTCAAAGTTCACTGCAAAAATTACAAAGGAGTCCCTAGAGATACTATTCATATGTGTCTACGGCTATTCAAATAACCCCCTGTGGTTTTGTTTCTTTCAACCCGAGGTCCTTGGCCAGGTCAGAGAGGGGAGGCGGTGGCTTGACCGGCGAATCCGTCGTCTAGGCTCGCCGGCGGCGAGGAATAGGTGGGGGAAAAGGGAGAGGAGGCCGAGGCGAAGCTCTAGGTACCCTTGGTTCGCGGAGAGACGGCCGGAGATGGGCGGTCCACGGCGGACAGGGAGACGGCGGTGGAGGCAAATGACGGCGAGGGTTAGGAGAGGGGAGGTGTCTGGGAGCTGCGCGGGCTCACGGCGGAGCTCGCTAGGGTGTCAGCGCGGGAGGAGGAGCTGCGGAGAGGTGGGTTCGACGGCGGCGTGGAGCTCGCCGGTGTTCTGTGGATGGCGGCGGTGTGTTCTGGGCTTGGGAGCGAGGAGCAAGCGAAAGAACGAGCGGAATGGAGCGCGGGGTTTTTGTAAGGCTCGTGCACGCACTAGGAGAGGGCGGCGGCCTCTGCAACGAGCTCGCCACCGCGGCGTCGTGGTGGCGGCCGCGTGGGCGGCTCTGGGCTCGGCGGGGGCGCGTGGCAGATCAAGGAGGGGCACAACGCGATGGCAAAGGGCGGTGGGGAAGCTCCGGAGCGACGCGTGCGCTAGCAGGCAGGAGGTGGTGTGGGGAGGCGGCTCTCCACGGCGGGCGGGCGGCGCTCTGCACAGCGGCGGCGGGGAAAACAGAGGAAAGGAGCTGGAGGAAGGGGAAAAGGACCCAAACACATATTCTGAACTTTCCAGGGACGAAACTGTAAAGCAGAGATAACTTTTAAAATTGGGCTCAAATGAAAAAGTGCCCAACATGAAAGTTGTTCAACTTTTCAAGATCTACAACTTTGATGTTGTGCAAAAATTTATTTGATCAAAGATTCAAGAGGTCATTTTGAAAACATAAAAGGGATTTTGAATTCCAGGAATTTTGTCAAATTCATTGCAATTTCACTTCAATCTTAGGCTGATTTGAAAAGTTTCCTGCCATGTAATGATTACACCACATTTTGCAAAAACACCCTCCATAAAAGCTATAATTTCACAACCTATTCAAATATAACTATAAAAAGGACCTTCCATAAAATCATAATTACACATATAACCTTTATATTTACAAAAAGATCCTTTTTCAAACAATTCAAGCACATGATGCACACAATAGATACACAACTATTGTGCAGACACCTAGGGTGTCACAGCCTTCCCCCCTAAAAGGAATCTCGCCCCGAGGTTACAGGAAGAAAAGGAATGGAAAGATTTGATACCTGAATTTGTTCTAAGAAAGTCAGGAAAGTTTCTTTGGAGAAAATTTTCAGTCTCCCAAGTAACTTCTTCCTTGGTATGATGATTCCACTGAATCTTGTAGATTTTAACTTTCTCCCTTCTAGTACTTCTTTCTTTGGTGTCAAGAATCTTGATTGGATACTCCGAATAAGATAGATCGGATTCAATCTCGATATCTTGTGGTTCAAGTATCTCAGTAGGTACTTTGATGCACTTCCGGAGTTGTGATACATGGAATACATCATGAATGGCAGCCAACTAAGAAGGAAGACGAAGTCGGTAGGCAACGGGTCCACAAGTTTCGATGATTTCAAATGGTCAATGTATCGGGGTGCTAATTTCCCTTTGATACCGAAGCATTGAAAGCTCTAGTAGGAGACACTCGCAAATATACGAAATCCCCTACCTTGAACTGTAAAGGATCTCTTCTTTTGTCTGCATAACTTTTCTGTCTTGATTGGGCTGCCTTAAGATTAGTCTGGACAACTTTGACTTTCTCCTCTGCCCCAGAGACTAAATCTGGCCCAAAGATTTTGCGTTCTCCAGCTTGTGACCAACTCAAAGGAGTTCGACACCTTCGACCGTATAACGCTTCAAATGGTGCCATTTGCAAGCTGGATTGATAACTGTTATTATACGAGAACTCTACCAGTGCTAGGCACTTATCCCAGTTCTTGCTATATTGAATAGCATATGCCCTCAACATGTCTTCAAGGATTTGATTGATTCGTTCAGTTTGCCCATCTGTTTGTGGATGATAAGCTGAACTACGAATCAATTTTGTTCCAAGGGATTCTTGCAATTGCTCCCAGAAACGTGCAATAAACTGAGCCCCACGATCAGAAATGATCGTCTTTGGAACTCCATGCAAACGGACAATTTGATCGAGATAAATCTCTGCATACCTCTTGGCAGAATAAGTTGTATGCACTAGAATAAAATGAGCGGTCTTGGTGAGGCTATCAACGATTACCCAAACAGAATCATGCCTCTGAGAAGTGTTGGGTAAACCGACAATAAAATCCATACTGATGTCCTCCCATTTCCAGGATGGAATGGGTAAAGGTTGGAGAGTACCAGCTACTTTCAAGTGGCTAGCCTTAACTCTTTGACAGACATCACACTCAGAAACATATCTGGCGATCTCTCTTTTCATTCGAGTCCACCAGAAATCTTGTTTAAGATCTTGGTACATCTTGGTACTTCCGGGATGAATCGAAAACTTCGATAGATGTGCCTCAACAAGGATTTGCTTTCTAAGCTGATGATTCTTGGGTACAACAAGTCGAGATTCAAACCATAAAACTCCTCTATGATCCACTCGGAAACACTTGTACTTTGCTTCACCTTGGGATAACTTTTCCTTGATGATTTTGATACCCTCATCATGTAATTGGGCCATGATGATGCTATCATGAAGTGTAGGCTCAATAGATATATGGTTCAAACTTCCATGAGGTACCATTTCTAGGTTTAATGTCATCATTTCCTGGCATAGAGTTTCATTGAATGGCTCTACAGATAGACGATGGCATTGTGACTTGCGGCTGAGTGCATTCGCAACCACATTAGCCTTTTAACAAGCATGCTCCTAAAATCAAAATTTAACTCACTTATGGTTTAAGCACACTAACACTTATCTATGAGGATTCATACTAGAAATTCCTTAAAAAGCTTATGTAACAATTTCAAATACTAGGAACCAATTCAAACATCAACCAAATATGCATGCACGTCCTGACCGTCCTCACAAGATAAACAATTGCCAACTATCGTTGGGCTTACGTGGTTAGCACGGTGGCATAACATAGATACGGCTCTCCCTATATAACTAGTCGATAAATTCTAACCGTTCTTAACTTATCGAATCGCGGTTAGTGTACCTGCAGCAGATTGACAGAACATATATATATATATATATATATATATATATATATATATATATATATATATATATATATATATATATCCATTGAACCTTTCATGCCAGCACTCATGAAAGTGTCCCCATACATTACCGCTCACTATAGAAGCGGCAACCACACAATTTCCGCCGTATGGCCAACGTTAACATACGCTACTCGGTGGCGTATTCGCAAGTTCCTTTACTCCCAATATAGTCGACCGAGGTCGGTATATTGGCAGCAGCTCAAGTAGATCACTGCTTGAGCGCAGCGTTCGGTTCGCATCGCCGACGGGAAGGTCAGACTCCCTCAGCTGACTGAGTACACTTTACTTCCAATATAGTCAACTAATAGTTGGTATATTGGGAGCACCTCAAGTAAGCCACTGCTTGAGGGCAGCGTTCGGCTCGCATCACCGACAGGAAGGTCAGTCTCTCTCAGCTGACTGAGGATCCTTACCATCTTACCTTAACGTAGGTGCGTCGTTACATAAATTAAGAGTTGCTTATGAGTATGGTTTGACAAAATGTAAAGTGCTGGAAGTCAGATAACATAAACTATACATAAATAACCACCTAGTAATTCTCGTAAATTCCCTATGACTTTACGTTCTATACACAACCCTTAACGAATCCAACGTAGTTTTCCGAAATACCATGTTGTTCCAATTTTATACGGAAATCGATTTTTAAGGTTCCAACACCTCTGGTGTACGCTTGTAGCTCTGATACCAGCTGTGGCAGAACCACCTAAATTATCCCGGCTCAAGTGCGCAGGCCATCACCATAAAGGCAACACCAGCTCAAACGCACTTCAAACGGAACAATTCTTGGTTTGTCGGGTAACGTCCCGATACAACCACCGGTTCTCGGATCGAACAAGCATACCCCGCACGAAGGCGAGTCCAGAGATATTACAACCACAATTTTACAACACAGGCATAGTAATGATTACAAACCAGTTCAAACCATTATTACAAAGCCAACTTAAGTAATACAGTTATACAAGCCATAACTATAAGTTCAGAGTTTAGACAGCGGAAGATAAAACACGACGGCTACAACACGTCGCAAAAGTATACCAGGCTAGCCCAAGCATGGTATCAATCATCATAGTCATTGCTGGTCGAAGACGTATCCCACTCTACGAACCAGCTAGGAGGCAACGAGCAAGGGTAGGTCAAGCTAGCGATCTGATCCTCAAAATTCATACCTGAAAAAAGGTTTCAACAACAAGGCTGAGTATTCTAATATACGCAAGACTTAACCGCCAACGGGTATAAGTAGCCCACTTTAGCTAGACTATGCAAGGTTTTGTGAGGCTCTGGTTTTTCCATTTGCTGAAAAGCAATAAAGAGTAGATCCTTACTTTCAAGTTTTAGCTTTCAAGATTCTAGTCGATTAACCATTCTATGTAAGCAACTACTATCCAATCATGGTAGAACTTCTAAGCAAACATCAAGATTGATCATAATATTGTTGCTCTTATTACTCTGTGTGGCAAAGGGATCAAGCAGTCCCAAACTATGAGAAGCAGACGATTCGAATCGAATTTCTTAACCTGGCCAGGCAAACCTAACACACACGCCTGGAACACCGTCGGGTCGTTCCCAAACAACTGTTTGCCTTTCTTTCCGGCTTGTGGATAGGAACACTCTCCCCGACTACAGGGCTCCAAGGTCCACCCTTGTCCCTAGAAGTCGTAGTGTTGCACAACATAAAAATAAAACCTATCCCTAAGAGAGAGTGTCAGGTATATCCACTCCCCGGTCCAATCGGTTACTAGGCTTACCACGTACCATATTTACGGCATGTGGCTAGTACGTTCAAAAACTTAACCACCGCTACCACACACCGCGACCTTAGCAAGTTCATCAACACAGATGGGGTCTCACATAAGGTCATGATATCGAACACAACCCGGTCTGTCGTCCTTATATTGATAACAGAAAGGTAAACAATCAATTCCTATAAAACTCGCGAGTGACAGGCAATCACTTGACTTTTACCGGTCCTATAAGCTTAGCAAGTAGTCGAACTCAAGTCTAGTGTTCAGTACATAGGTTCCTAGGATCATGCATCTAGGGTTTCAATTCAAAACCTAAGAACTGTAAATGCACAAGTAAATAATAACAGTAAATGATAATAACTTGAAATATAGGTTATGTCCGGGGCTTGCCTTCTCGGTAGTCGCTAACTATTTCAGCCCTATGCTCTTCTGAACTTTGGTCCGGGGCTTCAGTTAGTATGGCAGTGTTCGCTTGAGCTTCGAGATCACCTCCTTCGGAATCCGGGATCAGCTCGTATGTCCCGTCTGACAAAGCAGTCGTATCTATATGTAATGCAAGAACAGTATTATAAACCCACATGGGCAATCGTTTATAGAGTAGTTAATTAACAATTCTAACTACACAAGGCATCATGATCAATAGCACAAGAAAGCTATACTAACTTCATAAAGTAAGTGGTGGTTGATTCCTATAGCAATTAAATCAAGGTTTGCTAATAAATTAACAACTCAGAGAACAAATAGTAATAAATTTAGCAAAAATTATCCTAAATAGAATATGAACAGATTAAGCTATCCTGGAAAATTCATGCCAAAACATGTTGCCATTTAATCACAACAATTCATTCATCCAGATAACACCTAGAACAAGATTGAAATACACTGGCTAAACCATAGCAAAAAAAGCTCAAAATTTAAAAGCAGGCCTACACAGGGATGAATTAGCTACTGTGAATTTTTCATGATTTTATCTACACAGAATCAATTCTGAGAAAATAAATAAAACAGACATCAGATTAGGAAGATTCATTTTTAGCTCTTGTTCTAGTCAGGAAATGGGGTTCGAACTTTATGTACAAGCTAAACTATTCAAAAAAAGATCACTCAGAAATATTTTCTTGATTTATCATCAGCATAAGCTATTTATCATAATTAAAGTCTACTAAACGTGGCTTAAATCAAATAAATAGCTACACATGAGAACTGACCACAAAACTTTTATGGAAATACTAGTGTTACAAGAACAAACTACCATAAAAATTTCACTGCAAGACATGGCTTTAATCAATAGTTAAGAAAAAGACAAAACAACTAGTCTTTATTTACCTAGTGACACAAATCAACTTGTACAGCAAAAACTTGCAACAAACACCCAGCTTATTATGAATCTACTGCAAAGAGCTACTCTCAAGGATTCCAAAACAACTGGATTTATCTTTTTCTGAATTTCCTATGAATTTCTATGGAATTTCAAAGTTCACTGCAAAAATTACAAAGGAGTCCCTAGAGATACTATTCATATGTGTCTACGGCTATTCAAATAACCCCCTGGGGTTTTGTTTCTTCCAACCCGAGGTCCTTGGCCGGGTCAGAGAGGGGAGGCGGTGGTTTGACCGGCGAATCCGGTGTCTAGGCTCGCCGGCGGCAAGGAATAGGTGGGGGAAAAGGGAGAGGAGGCCGAGGCGAAGCTCTAGGTACCCTTGGTTCGCGGAGAGACAGCAGGAGATGGGCGGTCCACGGCGGATAGGGAGACGGTGGCGGAGGCAAACGACGGCGAGGGTGCTCCGGTGAGAGTTGGGAGAGGGGAGGTGGTCTGGGAGCTGCGCGGGCTCACGGCGGAGCTCGCTAGGGTGTCAGCGTGGGCGGAGGAGCTGCGGAGAGGTGGGTTAGATGGCGGCGTGGAGCTCGCCGGTGTTCTGTGGATGGCGGTGGTGTGTTCTGGGGCGTGGGAGCGAGAAGCAAGCGAAAGAACGAGCGGAATGGAGCGCGGGGGTTTTGGTAAGGCTCGTGCGCGCGCTAGGAGAGGGCGGCGGCCTCTGCAGCGAGCTCGCCACCGCGGCGGCGAGGTGGCCACCGCGCGGGCGGCTCTGGGCTCGGCGGGGGCGCATGGCAGAGCAAGGAGGGGCACAGCACGATGGCAAAGGGCGGTGGGGAAGCTCCGAAGCGATGCGTGGGCTAGCAGGCAGGAGGTGGCGTGGGGAGGCGGCTCTCCACGGCGGGCGGGCGGCGCTCTGCACAGCGGCGGCGGGGAAAACAGAGGAAAGGAGCTGGAGGAAGGGGAAAAGGACCCAAACACAAATTCTGAACTTTCCAGGGGCCAAACTGTAAAGCAGAGATAACTTTTAAAATAGGGCTCAAATGAAAAAGTGCCCAAAATGAAAGTTGTTCAACTTTTCAAGATCTACAACTTTGATGTTGTGCAAAAATTTATTTGATCAAAGATTGAAGAGCTAATTTTGAAAACATAAGTGGGATTTTGAATTCCAGGAATTTTGTCAAATTCAATGCAATTTCACTTCTATCTTAGGCTGATTCGAAAAGTTTCCTGCCATGTAATGATTACACCACATTTTGCAAAAACACCCTCCACAAAAGCTATAATTTCACAACCTATTCAAATATAACTATAAAAAGGACCTTGCATAAAATCATAATTACACATATGACCTTTATATTTACAAAAAGATCCTTTTTCGAACAATTCAAGCACATGATGCACACAATAGATACACAACTATTGTGCAGACACCTAGGATGTCACAGCCTTCCCCCTAAAAGGAATCTCGCCCCGAAATTACAGGAAGAAAAGGAATGGAAAGATTTGATACCTGAATTTGTTCTAAGAAAGTCAGGAAAATTTCTTTGGAGAAAATTTTCAGTCTCCCAAGTAGCTTCTTCCTCGGTATGATGATTCCACTGAATCTTGTACATTTTAACTTTCTCCCTTCTAGTACTTCTTTCTTTGGTGTCAAGAATCTTGATTGGATACTCCGAATAAGATAGATCAGATTCAATCTCGATATCTTGTGGTTCAAGGATCTCAGCAGGTAATTTGATGCACTTCCGGAGTTGTGATACATGGAATACATCATGAATGGCAGCCAACTGAGAAGGAAGACGAATGCGGTAGGCAACGGGTCGACAAGTTTCGATGATTTCAAATGGTCCAATGTATCGGGGTGCTAATTTCCCTTTGATACCGAAGCGTTGAACACCTCTAGTAGGAGACACTCGCAAATATATGAAATCCCTACCTTGAACTGTAAAGGATCTCTTCTTTTGTCTGCATAACTTTTCTGTCTTGATTGGGCTGCCTTAAGATTAGTCTGGACAACTTTGACTTTCTCCTCTGCCCTAGAGACTAAATCTGGCCCAAAGATTTTGCGTTCTCCAGCTTGTGACCAACTCTAAGGAGTTCGACACAACTATTGTGCAGACACCTAGGATGTCACAGATAGTTCCCTCCGGCAGCAGCAGCAGCAGTGACAGCCACGGGAGCAACAACAGTAGCAACAACAGGAGCAGCAGCAGGAACAGTCCCGGGTTGCGCCTCTGTCGCCGTCACGGGAGCTGCGGCAGCAGCAGAAGCAGTCGTCGGGCCTCCGTGCTCGCTGGATACCCGGCGCTTCTGGGTTAGTGTTATTCTGCTCAAGTAGTTCTAGGTGCTCTGTTTTTTGCTGAAGGCTTCTTCTCTTTGTTGGCAGGGCCTCTCGCCCAAGCAGTTCTTCCACCAACGCCGGCTCGTCGGCTGGTGCCCAGGTGACCGGGGAATCGGCGGCGACAGTGGGAGCGACGGTGGGTGCGGGAACCTTGGGTGCAGCAACCTCTGCTATCCCGGTGGTGCCCGATGCAGCGGCGGCAGAGGCGCCAGTGCTGGCCGCAGACGCACCCGACGCAGTGGCGGCAGAGGCACCAGTGCTGGGTGCAGCCACTCCCGACGCAGCGGCGGCGGATGCGGAAGTGCTGGGCGCAGCCACACCCGACACAGCGGCGGGGGAGGCGCCAGCGCTGGGCGCAGCCACACCCGAGCGCGACGGTGACAAGTGCTGCAGCGATGAACACAACGGCTACTGAGGCCCCGATGCTTGCGCCGGAAGCTCCCACCTCCAGCTCCGATCCTGTAGCGGAGGAGGAGTTGGAGATGGTCTTTGGCAGGCAGCTCCTGCAAGGTCCCTCGGAGGAGGAATCGACTCCCCTCCCCCAGGTGCTGGTCCAGGTCCGGCGGTCGATAGAGGAGGCAACCTCTTCTGCCGAGGCAGCCTTCCGGCGGGAGTGGGCTGCCCTGTAGAGCGAACGCCAGCGCCTCTCCGACTGGCACACCCGCCTGGAGGCACACACGAAGGCTGAAGCCTCCCATGCTGCGGAAGCTCGGTCCAAACTCAAGGCCGACCAAGAGGCCTACCGAGTCAACCTTCGGAAGGTGTTTGACCGGGAGTTCGCAGTATCGAGCCGGGAAAAATCCCTTGCGCAGCAGGAGGAGGCTTTTGCCTTGGAGGTTGTTAGCTTCGCGGCTCAGCGGTCCGAACTTGAGACTGGCCTCGCGGCCCAACGGTCCGAGCTTGAGACTCGCAACTAGGGTCTCGAGGTCCGAAGGCAGGAGCTCGACGATCTCTCTGCAACTCTGCAGGGATGGCACGAGCAACTGCAGGAGAGGGCCAGCAAGCTGGTTGTTGCCGAGGCGGAGCTGGAGGAGGACCGGAAGTCCCTCGATAAGCGGGAGTCCCACGCCGCCAACATGGAGAAGCAGCTTGGGCGCCAGCGCGACTCCCTCAAGAAGCTGAAGGAGTCGACGGAGAAGAGGAAGGCTGAGCTCGAGGAGAGGTCCCGCGAGGTGGAAGCGGCCAAGACAGCTCTGGACACTTGGGTGCAGGAGGCGGTCCGGAAGCTGCAGGAGGATCAGCGCCTGGGGCCCCAGCGGATCGCCGACTGGGTGAACGAAGCGAGCTTAGCACTAGTGCCACTTGGAATGAGCCCAATCCAAGTGGCAGAGGCGCCAGCTTCGATAGCTGATGCCCTTCCAGTGCTGAACTCCACTTCGGATAGGCTCAGGCGTCTGGAGCCGGTCCTTGCTGGCCAGCTTGAAGTCGAGGGCAGCGAGCTGATCCGGATGGTGGCGGAGCACATTCTGACGTGCCTCCGGAACCACGACCCGGCCATCTCGCTTGCCCCCGTGCTCGATGGTCCTGTGGCGGAGACGGAGGCCGCCGCTCGGGATAGCGTGCGGGAGGTCGTCGACTTCATAGCTGCCTACTTCAAGCGGGAGCCTGCAGACTCCTAAGCTGCACATTGTACCTTTGCTTTGTTTTTTGAGTTATGTAACAAAACATTGTACCGTAATGGTTGAAATTTTAAATAGAGGAAAATTTCAACTTAGCTGCTTGTCAATTGCTCTGGTTGCGGTATGCAGCACCCCGGCGCCCTGGCCCCCTGGTAGATAGGTTCAGTTGCTAGGACCTATCTGCCATCCGAGCCGCAGAAGACACTCCGGACCCCCGGATCCGGTGGAACAAGCATCCTTAGGCATAGGTGTAGCATAGATTGCAATTCGAATGAGCGTCTTATTCCCTTTGTAGCAGAGAGAACTACAGAGAGGAGAATCAACTTGTTTGTATGGTAGTAATGATACTGCAACTTAGCTATTTGACGCATGCAGAATCGATCCATGATGACAGTCTGAAAGCGAACGCCCCGGCGCCCTGGGAGACAGGCTCAGTTGTTTTGAGTCTGTCTACCATAGAGACTGGATCTCTTTCTGCATGAAGCCTTTAAAGCGAATGCCAGGACCCCCTGGTAGGTAGGCTCAATGAATTGAGGCTAGCTACCACCAGTCAAGACTTAACCTGTGTACCACTTCAAAGTTACAGCTTAGTAGCAGGCCCGCGGGACCTATTGTGGACCGGCCCCCAGGCAAGTACGAGGTCCGGAGCTCCGGATACTCAGGTCCAGGCAATTCAGTGCTTGTTACAGAGTGGAGGAGTGCATAGGCTTAGGGTGCGGAACAAGGCTAAGGCGCTACACAGGGCTCTGGACCACTCCAGGAAACAACACGACTTTACCGGACCTGGTTCCGATGCTCCAGATCCCTCCTAGCAGTGGGTGAGGTCATTCCTGTCGTACTTGATCCTTTGAGATATGGAGCTGGACCTGCCGTGTAGGACCTAGGAAGCCAACCCTTGAGCTTAGAACGAGGTCCGGGCCCTAATTACCCGGCTCCAGGTACTAGAGTACTCATTACAGAGTGGTGGAGTGTGTAGGCTTTGGGTACGGAACTGGCTAAGCGGCTACACAGGACTCCGGACCACCCCAGGAAACAAGCACCCCCTCTCCAAAGCTGGTCCCTAGGGGTCCGGACCCCTCTCCCAGTAGAAAGAGGATCCAGATCCGCACGGCAGTCCAGCAACTTAATTCAGATCGTAGTTGTAGTGACATGAGTGGAAGTCCGCGTGGGGCTTAAAAAAGTAAAAACTTGAGAATCGAAATGCGAAATAAAATTTTGACACAAAGATAGAACCGGGAGCAAATCTTTCCTTTGCAACTTGATATACATGGCTTGCACGATGAATGCCAGAGGCCGGGTTTACGAGGGCGGACCTCTACCGCTCTGGCCGCGCGTTAATGCTAGCCGAAGGTGCGATGGATGCCAGAGGTCGGGTTTACAGGGACGGACCCCAACCGCTCTGGGCCACACGCTAATTCTATCTTATTACAAAGGAAAAATTCATTCCCCTGCTCTGCCTAAGTGTAAAACTTACACAGATGCTCTATGTTCCATGGGTTTGGCAGCAGCACTCCATCTTCTGTGGCAAGGCGAACGCATCCGGGCCGGCATACTTCTATAACCTTGAAGGGCCCCTCCCAATTGGGGGAGAGTTTGTGGAGCCCTGCTTGGTTTAGAATCCGCCTTAGGACGAGGTCGCCTGCCCGGAGCTCCCTACTGTGCACGAACCGTAGATGATAGCGCCTGAGCGCCTGGTTGTAGCGTGCATTTCGGATTGCAGCTTGCCACCTTCGTTCGTCAACGAAGTCCACATCGTCGCGCCGCAGCTGTTCCGGCATGGACTCATCAAAAGCTTGGACCCGTGGTGAGCCCAGGTGAATTTCTGGGGGAAGGCATGCTTCAGCCCCGTAGACCAGGAAGAATGGAGTCTCCCCGGTGGCTCGGTTGGGTGTGGTCCTGTTGCCCCATAGCACGCACGGAAGCTGATCAACCCATTTGGCACCATGCTTCTTCAAGCAGTTGTAGGTGTGGGTCTTGAGTCCCCTAAGGATCTTTGCATTTGCTCTCTCAACCTGTCCATTGCTGCGGGGATGTGCCACGGACGCAAAGCACAGCTGGATGCCGATGTCCTCGCAGTACTCTTGGAAGAGTCTGCTTTTGAATTGGGTCCCGTTGTCCGCAATGATACGGTTTGGGACGCCAAATCTGCACACATTGGACTTGAGGAATGCGACTGCTGACTTTTTAGTGATATTCACCACAGGGGTAACCTCCGGCCACTTTGTTAACTTGTCGATGGCGACGTAGAGGAACCGGTACCCGCCGATGGCCCTGGGGAATGGCCCCAGGATATCCACGCCCCATACGGCAAACGGCTTGAGGGCGGGATCATTTGCAGAGCTTGAGCCGGTGTGTGTATTTGCTTTGCATGGAACTGGCATGCTTTGCAGGACTTTACCAGCTCAGCCGCATCCTGGAGTGCTGTCGGCCAGTAGAAGCCATGCCGAAAGGCCTTGCCAACAAGCGTGCGAGATGAGGAATGACTTCCGCACTCGCCTCCATGGATCTCCGCGAGCAACTCGCGGCCCTCTCCCTGGGAAATGCAACGCATGAGGATACCATTGGCGTCACGGAAGTAGAGATCCCCTTCTACCACCGCGTAGCGTTTAGCCAATCGGACTATGCGCTCAGCGAACACATCGTCATCAGGGAGGATGTTGTCTTTCAGGTAGCCCCGGATCTCAGAGATCCATGCATCGGGGCTTCCCTGAGCAGGTGTGTAACACCCTAATTTAAATTCCAGCATTTATTAATAAATTTATTTGGCTTTATTTAAATTTCTAAGGTTTATTGTGTTTACAATGGCTTTTAATCTAATTTTTGTTCCTCAAGTATTTAAAACTTTATCTAGGTTTAAATCTTGTTGTTGCATTCATGCTGGTGCATAGTTTTAATTATTTGAGTGTGGTTTGAATTCAAATTTGTATTTGAATTCAAACTTTATTTGTTTGAATTAGGAATAGAAAAGGAGAAATAGAAGAGAACCCAAACCCCTAAACCCACACTCAACTCAGCCCAACCCAGCTCTCCCCTCTCCGCGGGCCCAGTTCTCTTCTTCCCTTCCCAGCACGCGGCCCAGCCGGGTCTGCTCCCGCGCTCCCTCTCTCCTGGGCCGCTCCACTCGCGTAGCGCACCAGCCCGCTCCTCCCTCACCCTGCGCTCGCTCCACGCCAGAAGCCCAGCAAGCCAGCGCCCGCGTTCCCCCTGACGCCCCGACCCGCAGGCTCACCTGCTAGCACTTTCCCCACTCGTCGCGCGCTGCGTCCACTGACAGCCCGGGCCCAGTAGTCAGACCCGTCTCCCTCCCTCGTGCAACCGAAGCCGAAATCTCCGGCAACGATCACGCCAGCCTTCCCACCCCGGGCGCGCACGCCAAGGCACTCTGCCGCCCTACAAATAGGAACCTGTGCCCCCCTCCTTCTCCCATCCAGCCGCGCTCCGCCACTAACCCTAGCACACCGCCACCACCCCGCTCCGCCGCGCTAGAACTCTGCGCCACCGCGGGCACGACGCTCCGCAGTGCCCAAGCCCCACCGGAGCTGTGCACTAGCTCCGCCCGAGTCCCAGGAGACTCCCCGAGCCCTCCTTCCCCGGCCCAGGCCCCTGCAGCGCCGGATCTTCGCTGAATCCGCATCACCGGTGAGAAGCTCCGCCGCCGTAATTTCTTTGCCGCCGGCAATCCCCGATCCCTTCCTGACCCTGTTCCACCTTCACAGCACCCCGGCGCACCAATTGGAGAGGATCCCAGGCTAGGAGGAGCATCCCGCACCCCGGACCGCGAGCCCAGCTCCTGCCCCGCCGCCGGAACACGACGCCGACGACCCTACGCCACGCCACCCTTCTATCCAGAGCACGGTGAGCACCGCCCTGCCCTCCTGTACCTTTGGCGCTAGCTGTTGGAGTCTCTAACGGGCCCTAGGTGCCAGAATGCGCGCAGGCTGGCGAGCCTGTCCGCTCAGAGCCGCCGCCGCAGTTGAATCCACCGCCCTGAACCCCGCCAACCCTCGCTGTGGCCCTAGGTCGATCACGCATGGCGTGATGAGCATCCCAGACCCAAGCTCGGGTCGATTTGACCCCCGGAGCACAAAGATAGGTGAACTCCGGCGAGTTTTTCCCCACGCGCCGCCGCAGGAAAAGAATCCCGGCGAGTCCCGCCGCCGCCATCGGTCGCGTTCGACCTCAGCCGTTCGATCCGAAACAGATGCGTTAGATTAGATCAAAGTCCCATTAGATCTGCACCGTTAGATCCAGATCCAGCGGCCCTCGTTCGCGCGTACCGGTTCAGGCTGGCCATTTTGTTAAAGAGCCCCCGGATTTTCCCTGATTCAACCCGAGCTCCTGGCCAGTTCAAAAGAAATTAGATTTAGGTCCTGTTTTTAGCACTTAACACCCTGAGTTCCTTTAAATTAGAACCCGCAGTCCACCCTTGGCAGTTTTGTGTGCTAACCCCTGCAGCTAAGGTTTAATTATGTTTTAGTCCTCGGTTTTGCCCAGAAATCCCCTGAAACTTCAGTTTTCTTACAAATAGGTCCCTGGAACTTGTTTTTGGCCTAGATTTTGCGTTTTAGCTCCGTTTTAGGCATTCTTTATGTCCACGGGATCGTTGTAACGTGTAGAATAGTTTCAGACTAGTTTACTGTGCTGTTTTTATGTATTGATGTATTGTTTCTTAGTTTTTGTTAGTATTTGCTTGTATGTTTAAGTTGTTGCCTTGTTTGTGGCCATGTGTTCGTGAGTAGACGTTGAACTACCGGAGGAGCCCCAGTACCAGTACCCGGAGCAGCCGTCTTCTGACCAGTTTGAGCAGCAGCAGGAGTAGTATGAGGAAGGCAAGTATAACATGAACAACCTATCACTTTTAAATACAATTTCATACTGCATTTTAATATTGTATGCCTATAAGGACTTTCCTAGCCACTTTATATGCTTTATATATGATTTGGGTTGCATTTTGGTTAGTTGTGCTAGGTGCCGCGCTATAACACACTTGGTCCTTTTTAATTAATTTGAATAATGGTATATGCAACTTAATTCTGAGAGTGGCCCTCTGTGTGGCTTGAGTGGCTCACGTCTCGTTAAAATTGGTTTTGTTAGAAACATGGTTTAGGGGGCTAGCACGGTGCTTACTGCCTGGTTGGCCACTCTCCATAAGGACCGGTTCATAGAGCGACAACCTGGGACCACAGCGCTACCAGAAGACTGGAATGGGACGGTCTTGGCTTACTAATTAGGCCATTTTGGTTCGGGAGTAACTTACCGACGGGGCAAGAGGGGAGTCGAGCTTCAATGGTGCCCAGGCTACGAGGCTTGGTCTGCGTACCCCTCGAGGTGGGTACCATCGTTGCATTGCCTGAATCCTTAGCGGTTACACCTTACCAACGTGTCCTTTGTAACGGCCTCGTAGTGAGTTTGCTAGTCATCTCACCTAAGGAAGTGTGATGAACAACTAGCGTAGCTCACGACTTGTGGGTAAAGATGTGCAACCTCTGCAGAGTGTAAAACTGGTATACTAGCCGTGCTCATGGTCATGAGTGGCCCAGATCCTCCTTTTGATTAGTGGGGTTATCTCCTTCCGACGAGGGGGGTGCCTCTCGGGGTTACTTTGGTGGTTTCGGTTTGGTTCTCAGTAGTAACATGATTAATTTTGATTAATTACTATGTAACTGGGCTTATGGTAACTCATCAACTTGTAGTAATTAGCTTTAATAAAATTTTGCCAAGACTTAAAAGCTAATGCAGTTGAGTCAGCCAACCTAGAGCCTCATAGTTTGTGTTATACTTGTTGAGTACAAGTTGTGTACTCACTCTTGCCTACTCTACTCTTTTTCCTCTTGGGGACACTCTACTACTGCTCAGTTCCTGCCGACGCGAGGGAGTTCGCTCAGCGCTACCAGGACTACGAGGACTTCTAGGCATTTCGTCTCCCAGTCGACGTCCCTGTGGCGCCCTGCTCAGCTTCCGACGACAGTTATCGTTCATGTATTACGCTTCCGCATACTCTGTACCAGACTTTTTTCATTAATGTAATAAATAACATTCGTATTCGCTTTATTATATCTTTTTACGTGATATGTGCTGTGATATACTGTTCATTCTGTTGTATATATGTGTGACTTGATCCTGGCACGTATATGATTGCTCGGTTTATGTCCTTTTATAAACCGGGTGTTACAAGGTGGGAGTGACTCCACGAGGTCTCCAGGATCCTCGACAGAGCTCACAACCCAGAGCGGGCACCACAGGTGGTATGCCGCCGGGACCGCTAGCTTCGAGGTGCTAGCTTGATGCCCTTCACCCAATTCGGCAGGCTGGGCGGTAGGTCTCAGCAACCGTCTTTCGAATATGCCCTCGGGCACGGATGCCAAGGTAGATGCTCTCGCAGAGAGATCATCTACTGCTGAGTTGAGTTCGCGGGGAACATGTTGCAGTTCCAAGGCGTCGAAGTCCTTCTCGAGCTTCCTCACGTGGATGAGGTATGCCGCGAGCTGGGGATTGTTGCAGCTGCAATCTCCTCGGACCTGCTTGATGATTAGCTAAGAGCCCCCCTTCACCAGAAGCTGCCGGACCCCCAGGGACAGGGCTTGTGTCAGGCCAAAGATTAGAGCTTCGTACTCCGCCATGTTGTTGGTGGCCTTGAACTCAAGGTGCACCATGTACTTCAGCCGATCTCCGTTTGGGTCGATGAGGACCACACCAGCTCCAGCCCACTTCTTGCGGATGGACTCGTTGAAGAAAAGTGTCCAGTAGGGCTCGGTGAAGACTGGTGTTCTGATTTCCGGCTCCGGGGGTCTGGCGTTGAAGTCCGGACCCCCAGAATTTCTTGGGGAAGGAGTCCACTCCGCTATAAAATCAGCCAGGATCTGGCTCTTGACTGCATGGTGAGGCTGGAAGTCTAGTTGGAACTCAGCCAATTCTGCTGCCCACTTGGCGATATTGCCCATGGTGTTGGAGTTGTGCAAGATCGCTCTTAGCGGGTAAGAGGTCACTACGACAACTCGGTGAGCCTGAAAGTAGTGGCGCAGTTTCCTGGACGCAATAAGTATTGCATAGATAAGCTTATGCGTCTCAAGATACCTGGTCTTTGCCTCGTGGAGGACTTCGCTGACGTAGTAGACTGGCTTTTGGGTGGTCCGGACCCTGGTGACCGGGTCCGGCTCGCCCTTATCCACCATGTCAGGTCCTTGGGCCCCCAGCGGTTCTAGGTTCCCACTGGGACGAGGCTCCTCCGGACCTCCTTGTCCGGGGTCCGGACCTTCAGGCAGAGGTGAGGCTGACGGGCCCCCGTTTCCGGGGTCCGGCTTACCATCCTTGGCCGGGGAGACCCTGGAGTCCCCTTGGCGAGCTTGCTCCGTCCTCTCGGCGACTAGCACCATGCTGACCGCCTCCGCAGACGCAGCAAGATACAGTAACAATGTCTCACCTGGCTCTGGAGCCACCAATACTGGCAGTGAGGTGAGATGCTGCTTCAGTTCCTGGAAGGCTTGTTCAGCCTCTTCGGTCCAAGAGAATGGACCGGACCTCCTCAATAGCTTGAAGAAGGGGAGGGTCCCCTCAGCCAGCCTCGATACGAAGCGGCTGAGAGCGGCGAGAGATCCAGTAAGCTTCTGGACGTCCTTGATGCGGCCAGGAGGCTTCATCGCCTCGATCGTGTTGATCTTGGCTGGGTTTGCCTCATTGCCTCGATGTGAGACAAGGAAACCCAGCAGCTTCCCTGCCGAGACGCCGAAGATGCACTTCTCGGGATTCAGCTTCGTGCGCGTGGCGCACAGCCGGTCGAAGATGAGGGACAGGTCCTCAACTAGCATTGACCCTACCTTAGTCTTGACCACAATGTCATCAACATACACCTCAACGATATCTCTAATTAGATTACAGAAGGTTTTGTTCATAGCTCGTACAAACATGGGTAAGGCATTCCTCAGACCATATGGCATGACAATATAGCAATAAAGCCCATCTACTGTTACAAAAGCAGTGTGCTTCCTATCCTCTCTAGACATCTGAATCTGGTGGAAACCAGAGTATGCATCTAGGAAAGACAAAAGGTTGCACCCGGAGGTGGAGTCCATGATCTGATCGATACGTGGAAGAGGATAGGGATCTCTAGGACATGCCTTGTTGAGGCTGGTGTAGTCGATGCACATTCGAAGCTTCCCGTTGGCCTTTGGGACGACGAACGGATTGGCCAACCACTCGGGGTGGTGGAACTCCACGATGAAGCCAGCGTGTAGGAGCTTGCGGACTTCTTCGCGAATGAAGTTCTGCCGCTCGACAGACTGCTTCCGAGGCTTCTGGCGCACCAGCGTGGTGTCAGGGTAGATCCTCAGATTGTGCTCGATCACTTCCTTGGGGATCCCGGGCATCTGTGATGGTTCCCAGGCGAACACGTCCACATTTGCCCGGAGGAAAGCGATGAGCGCGTATTCCTATTTCTCCTCCAAGTTCCCCGTGATGCGGGTGGTCCTGGAGGAGTCCACTCCGATCTGCACCGATCTGCACCTTAGGTGCCTTTGCAGGCGCCCTGGGTTGCGAGGTGGACGGATCCTCCTCGGATTGAGCAGCCTCTGCCGCCAGAGCATGCAGTCTCTCAACTGCAGCGACGGCAGCGGTGCAGTCACCCCGCACGGTGAGGACACCGGTAGGGGAAGGCATCTTCAATACCAAATACTCGTAATGGGCAATGGCCATGAAGCGGTAGAGAGCCGGCCGGCCAATGATGGCGTTGAACGGGAGGTTCACCTCCGCAACATCGAACTGAATGCTCTCTGTGTGGAAGTTCTTCTCAGTCCCGAACGTAACCGGCAGTGTGATGCTCCCCAGAGGGAACACTGGATGTGGGCCCACTCCATAGAATGGGCGAGAGGGAGTCAGCTTGGACTCCGGAATCTGCAGCTGCTTGAACGCTGCATAGCTGATGACATTGAGGCCAGCCCCACCGTTGATCAGCACGTGATAGAGCCTCACATTGGATATGATAGGGGCGGTGACTAGAGGTAGTACACCGGCCCCAGCCATATTCTTCGGGCAGTCGGATGGCCCGAAAGAGATGGTAGTGTTCATCCACCTTTGGTGCGGCGCCGCCTTCGGGACCCCCGCTTCACCGAAAGGACCTCTCGGCAAAGGGTCTTCACGTCCCGCCGGGAGACAAGCTCCCAGCCTCCGCCGTACATTACGTACAGCTTCTTGCGGCGGTCGTCATTGTCGGAGTCGGAGTTGTCATCGTGGTACACGCCCTTCAGTTCCCGAGCGGGGGATTGGTACCCTAGCTCCTTCTCCCCGGCCGCGGCCCCGCTGTCGGAGGCCTTCTCCTTACTAGGCCGCTGGCGAGGAGGGGGTGAACTGTCCTTGGAGGACTGCTCACGCCGCCCACTGACCCGCTTCGTGAGCTTCTGGATCTCGCGGCAGTTAGTGGCGCTGTGCCGAGCGGTGGGATGCACTGGGCATGAACCTCCGCCGCCACCTTGTGGGCGAGGGCATTTGCCATGCGCATTCTGGCCCCCAGCCACTTCCGCAGCAGCTGGTGCCGCTGCTGCTACGGCTGGACCGCCAGGATGCGGCTCCCCGCGACTCCAGTTCTTGTTCTTCTTCTTCTTGCCACCGCCCTGAGCGGTAGCACTGGAGCCACCAGCTTTGGCGTCTCCGTCTTGGGGTGCTGAGTGCCATGCACAGCCCTCAGCGGCCCTGGCACGTTTGTCTGCCAAGGAGAAAAGCATGGTAACGCTTTCCACCTCGTGCATCGCCAGCTTCTCGAGCATCTTCTCGTCATGTACCCCCTGACGGAAAGCAGTGATAATAGATGCATCGGAGATACGAGGAATGGTACCCCATACCTTGGTGAAGCGCGAGATGAATGCCCGGAGCATCTCTCCGGGTTTCTGCCTCACAGCGTGGAGGTGGGCTTCCACACCATGCTGCTGGTACGCACTGGTGAAGTTTGCAGTGAACCTCACACAGAGCTCCTCCCAAGACTGGATCGTCCCAGGAGTGAGGTTCATGAGCCAAGTCCGGGATGGCCCAGACAAGGCTACATGAAAGTAGCTCGCCATGATGACGTCGTTACCACCAGCTGCTGTGATGGCGGTAACGTACACCTGCAGGAATTCCGACGGGTTAGTGGTACCGTCGTACTTTTCCGGCAGGTGCGGGCGGAACTTGGACGGCCATGCCACCGCGAGGAGATGCTCTGCCAGCGCAACTGTTGATGCTCCTTAAGTATCCATTTTATCCCCTGTTTAACTTTGATCATGGCATGAATTTAATATCAAAATCACTAACCATCCTAACCTCGGCCCAATTATTGGTCGTTTTCACGTTGCACATATATTTTGGAGGTACTTCGTTTTTGCAGGTTTTTGACCAATTTTGGAGCATGAAATGGCGAGGCCCACGATCACGCGATGACACGAAGAAAGACGAAGGCCAAAGCCCGAACAAAGGATCGAAGGCCATGATGATTAGAGGCCCGTTCATGCACATCCACCCTCCAATGAAGCCTAAAAGACAAAGCCCACAAGATAAGATCAAGATACTTCGGGGCTAAGTAAAGCAAAGAGATATTTAAGGAAGGATTTTCCATCCTATCCTTCTCCTCGAAGAAATCTCGAAGATAACGACGTCTAAAGGGGTGCAATCATGAAAGACATAAACTCTAGAAGATTCCAGGAGACTTGGGGAGAAAGTTGAGCGCAAGCCGGCGAAGGAAAGTGCTAGGCCGGCCGGCCGGCCTAGGCTCATTGGGCCAGCCGGCCGAGACCTTTTTTAGGTCGGTTCGACCTCCCCTTTGACTGAGGGTTCCCTGAGGCTATTTAAAGACCCCTCCCAAAGGTTCACGCAGAGATCAATTCGGGAGACGACGCCAAGGAGCAGAGAAGATAGAGGGACACCTCTCGGAGAGCCGAGGGTCGTGCTAGTTGTCTAGGGTTCGCCCTAGCCGACGTGGGAACCTTGCAAGGAAGACCACGCCGGAGTTCTGGAGCTAGGATCATCAAGATCAAGGTAGGGCCCCGGTTGTGATCTTGTGATGAACTATCATTCATGGTGAAGTTATTTGTGTTTCCGAATGTTTAGCGACCATGTTCTCCTCTTTCGATTTCGTTCTTTTCTTTGGGTTCGCTTCATCCTAGATCTATTATCGAGATAGATCGCTTAGCATGATCTTGTATTCATGGTGGCTAGAGGTTCATGACGGAACTACCAAAGGGGGTTCGACTTGCTTCAGGGTATCTTGTTGAAAGGGGTGGTGTTGTGACAGGCCGTTGCCACTTAGTAGGTGGGGTATTGAGGGAATCAAATTGGAGATTTTGGGTTTAAAGAGGCTTTTCATTGAGATTCACATCTATCTTACTTCACTTTATCTAGCTGGAACTACAACATATGCATGATCTAGGTGATCTAGATTGGTTATCTCTAACTTTCTCTTGCTACCTTCGGTGTTTGTCGTGTTTTTAGTAGATTAGATTCGTTTTCACCATCTCAACACAAAGGAATCTCCATACTAGTAGATTGTTTCTTGTCTCTTTGGTTTCGTGGATTGATAAACCTTGGGGGAATACTCTAAGGGAAAAGCTACACGAAACCGTGCACTTGCGGTATATAAATCGGGGGCGCTAAGGAGCGTCAACAAGCTTTTCTGGCGCCGTTGCCGGGGAACCATCGATTTAAGATCCAATCTTACTTGCATTCGTAAATATTTCTTGATTTTTCTTTTTGACTTTTTTTTGGATCTCTTTTTTTTTTTGTGCTAACTAAAAAAACGAATCTATTCCACGAAAATCAATCTAATCTAGAGTTTTCTTTATTTTTGCTTTATTTTTCTTTTATGTTTTAGGTCTTGTACATTCATCTTTTAGATCTCGTATATAATTTTCTTTTTCACTAACCCCTAACAGGAGATGGACGGGAGCCTCTCCAACAAACCCGAAAATTTTGTGGATGATCCAAAAAAATTTACAGGCAAAGGAGACGAGAAGCACGATCAAAGAAGCCAGAACTAGTAGATCCAAAAGTTGAAGCCGACGGTTCATCGTCTTCACCTCAAGCAACTCCACCAACAAGTCCAAAGGAGGCGCCACTTCACCAAGGGATGGCGCTACCGGAGCCGGAGTGTACGATCGGAGAGCTATGCACTCCGGACGTTCGGGACTTGCCGATCCAAAATATCGACAACATCGGAGTTCCGTTCGAGATCAAAACTTCAATCATAAGGATGGTGCAAAGCTCGCCATTCACTAGAAAAGAAGACGCTAATCTACATCTTCAAGCTTTCCAACTATGCCGCACCTTCGACATGCAAGGGATGACTCTAGATCAAATTAGAGCGAGGCTCTTTCCGTTCTCTCTACTCGGGAGAGCGCTGCAATGGTTTCTTTCTCTACCACCGCACACGGTGCAAAATTGGGAGTCCTTGATGAAAGAGTTCATGACAGAGTTCTACTCGCCGGGCAAGACCCAGATTCTGCGCAACAAGATTGTAACATTCGCGCAAGCCCCGACAAAGACTATTGCGGAAGCCTATGAGCGCTTCAACGACTACATCCGCGCCGTACCTCATCACAAGTTCTCAAGGGAGGATGTGGTCCAGAAGTTCTATCAAGGCCTCACTACTGCATCAAGGGGGATCATTGACGCATCGGCCGGAGGTTCTATCATTGAGCTCACGCCTACTCAAGTTTTCAAGCTATTCAAGAAGGTGGCAGACAATGACACATGGGCATCATCGGGGTGCCTACAACCACTCCAAGCTGTGGGCGCCGCGAAGAGTGTATTACAAGTGGAACGCGAAGAAGTGCTAGAAGGGAAGATCGACTCGCTCATGAGAAGGTTGGAGAAGATGGAAGTGGAAAAGAGAGAAGCCCAAGCTATCAATTTAAAGGCAGCCGAAGCAAGGTCTACATGTGAAGAATGTGGAGAGTACGGCCATGTCCAAAAGAATTGCCCGGAGGAAGCCAAGATGCTCGACTACATGAAGAAGGGAGAATGGATTCCGCCAACCAACTTCCGCTACGGTCAAGGTAGACCCCAATTTAATGCAAGCTCTTCCATTCAAAACTCGGTGCCTCTTCGTATACAATTGAAGGAGTTCATAGAGGAGCAAGGCAAGATCAACAAGGACACCATCACCAAGTTCAAGGCTATGGACAAGATTTTGGAGAACATTGATGGCAAGATGACGGAGGTCGGGAGCTCTAACGTTCAAGTACTCAACATGATGAAGATGCTAGAAACATAAGTAGCCCAGCTCGCCGAACGCCTATCTAGCAACGAAGGAAAATTGCCCGGGCAACCTCAAAGTCCGGAGACGGCTAAGGCAATTCAAACTCGCTCGGGAAAGGAGACCGAAGAACCCGAACATGCGGCGGGAGCAAGGAAGCCTAAGCCAAGAGTTGAAGTGGAGACCATCATCAAGGAGAAGGCACCTACTCCTATGCCAGAGATAGTTACCGAAGAGCCGAAGTTTGAGCTAGATGATATAGACACCAAGATTCTACCGCCAAGGCCACGATACCACAAAGGTAAACATGAAGACGAGAAGTTCAACAAATTTGTTGACATGGTACGCAGGTTGAGCATCAATATGCCGCTCTTGGACGCTCTACAAGTTCCTATGTATTCTCGCTACTTCAAAGACATCATGGGAAACAAGTGCGAGATACCGCCAAGCACTGTCAAGCTAACCGAGGAATGTAGCGCGGCAATCGCTAATGAAGCTCCTGAAAAGAAAAGGGACCCCGAATGTCCTACCATCCCGTGTTCCATTGGATCTCTTATGTTCAAAAGAGCACTTTGTGATCTTAGTGCAAGTGTGAGCATCATGCCAAAGAATGTGTTCGAGAAGCTACGCTTACCGGAGCCGGAGCCCACCGACATGTGCCTAGAGTTAGCGGACAATTTCGTTCGTTATCCTTTGGGAATCGCAGAAGACGTGCCTGTGAAGATTGGAGAACACTTAGTCCCCGTTGACTTTGTGATTCTCGATATGGGAGAAGGGAGCAAGGCGCCTCTCATACTTGGGAGGCCTTTCCTCAAGACCGCAAGGGCGAACATTGACGTTGGCAAGGGGGAGATAAAGTTCGACATCAATGGCACCACAAGCGAATTCAAGTTTCGTCCACGCCTCGAGGTATGCAACATGATCAATGTCAAATATGTTTCGCCTCACCGCCGTGTCATAGAGGAGAAGCCAAAGAAAGAAGAGGAGCCGAACAAGAAGGAAGCGAAGAAGGAGATAGAAGTCGTCGCGTCCATCGCGACAAAGAAGATCGTTGCACCCGTTAAGAAGAAAGCCAAAAGCCCGCCTGTGAAGACCAAAAAGATGACTAACGTAGAAGACAAACCCGCACCAAGGATTGTGCGGAAGTGGGTACCCAAGACTGCAGCGCCATCACCGAGCGTTGGTCCGAAGTGAAGAAGAAGAAAGTCTAGCTATAGACTATAAATGAAGCGCTTTGCGGGAGGCAACCCGTTCGTCGAGTCAAGAATAAAGCTGCCGGGAGTTCAACCCGTTCGTCGAGTCAAGAATAAGCTGCCGGGAGGACAACCCGCGAAAAGTCTAGGTAAGTGACTCGAGAATTTTGCTACGCAAGAACATGATATACTTTTGAACAATTGGTAGTTCGGTCAAACAATTCGATTTGGATTTTATTCGCTCAGTCATTTTCGATGTTATCTCTTATTCTAAACCAATGACATGAGCCATCCTATGATTTATTTGCCTCTTCTTGAGAAAGCCACATACAAAATTCCATACCTATTTTTGGCGACCGTCCTGTCCATGACGGCCGGACCAAGTTGAGATAAAACACACGAGTAGAGCCGCGCTATGTTTATATTACTTAAATTCTTGATGCGTAGGTTCGCACAAACATAGAGAGAATTTTCAGTTTCATTACCATAGCACTAGAATTTTCCTAACCTTAATTATTCTCTTTTTCAAAATTTTCTCTCTCATTTTGGCAAAAATTAGAACCTAAACCCAAGACCCACGGTTGAATTCGAGATTATTCGCTATCAATTCATGAAAGTGAACGGTTCCGGTGCAATCAAAATTAATGTAATCGGGAAATATTTTTTTCGACTTACAAATGTAAAGATGTTTCAATTCCCCACTAATTATTCATTTAAACTCATTGCATGCTTTGAGTCAATTCTGAAATTTCGAAGTTAGAGGAGGATTAAACATCTAAGCATGATTTGGAGAGGGTTTATGTGCTTGATTAACATCCATTGATCAAAGTGAGTTCACGGGAAAGATTTGTGCTCTCTACCTACCACCACATGCAAATAATTCAAAGGAGGGAGCAGCCATGCATGGAAGGACATGTGATTTTCAGCAAAGATGGCACCATGTGATGCATGATGAAGCATGGGACAAGGTGAATGACACAAAGTGGAGAAATAATGTTGCAAGTGGACATCAAAGGCAAAGAAGGAGTGGTTCACGGGATTTGGACTGGTGCAAAGCATGCAAGATGTACTGGACAGAAGCGATTAATTGCACCAGGAAGCCACCAGAGAAAAATGAAGTGAAGGAGGGCCAGAAATGCCCTAGGCCGGCCGGCCTGGCCCCTATTTAAGCCCTCTGGTTCTCCCCTTTGGCAGGTATACTCCTCACTCAGTTCCTTGCTTATGTTCTTCAAGTTCTTCGCCTAGAAACATCAGTTAGAGCCCTGAAAAATTCGTCCACCAAAATCTACTCCAAAAATCTCAGAAAATTCACCACAATTCCTAGTTTGTTCCACTCTTCGATATATTGTTCTCCCGTCGGCAAGAAACCCCCTGGTGTGTTTGTTTTTGAGTGTGTGCAGCAAGGAGTCACCATGAGTGGCCTCATGAAGTTCATCGCCGGGAGGAGAAGGACGCGTTCATCAACATTCGACGCATCGGCAAGTTCTTCGCGGAGTCACTCGGTCTCCGAGTCTCCGCGGAGCATGGAGGAAGTCAACCCCACACTGAGGAGCGACATGCTGCTCTTTGGTGGGATGAGAGACCCGAGAAGCTCCTCCATGAGATTCACCGAAGGGATGCCACCTCCTCCATGGCGTTCGACAAGGTCATCCGCACCACCACCATACAAGCCCAAGAATTCAGAATATGTGTTTATTATCTTGTCGAAGGAAGAAGAAGAAAGGCTCAAGTTCATGAAGGGAAGACTACGAGCAAATTATGATTTTGATGATGAAGCATTGGTGAAGCTGGGATTTCATCATGACATCTATGAGCTATTGAAGAACATCGGTTGGAAGTTATTTTCCGTCGGTGTCACGGTTGATATGCAAAAAGAAGTGGCTCTTGAGATGTTCATGACATTAGAAAAATCAACGGAAGTGGTGGATGATGAAGAAGTTCCATGTCTAAAATTTAGGCTCAAGAATGAAGAGAAATTAATCACCTATGGAGAAATAGGAAGCTTGCTCGGATTCAAAAATAATGCATATGAAATGGTGCAAGTTGAAGATGGAGAGCTTGATGAATTTTGGACAAAAATAGCAAAAGATGTCAACCGCCAAAGGAAGAATATAAGTAATGTGACCCTCCAAATATTCCACTCTTGGTTGAGCACGAGAATTCTCGGGAGGATGAGAGAATTGAAGGTCACCGACCAAGAATTAAATTGGATGTATGCTGCATTAGTGAAGAAGCAAGTAATTGATCCCACCAACATCATGGTTGAAAGGTGGCTTTGTGAAGCATCATCCGGCATGGGAGAAGTTGGTTCGGGATGTTATCTCACAATGATAGCCCGAGCCATGAATCCGAGGTTACGAGTGATCCAAAAATTTTATGTCCCGGGAAGAGATATTGGGATTGATCATTTGAGGCAAGGCCATTATATCGGAGGGGATGAAAAGAAGGGATTTACTATTTCCGAGATGGATATTTCCCTCCCCGATCAAAGGCTGAAATTATTTGCAAGAGGGAGGACCGATTGGCGAGTTGAGAATATTGGAAAAAAGGTGAAGAAATCAAAAAGAGGAAGGTTAATTGAAGGGACATTGGCATCGGCACAACAAGAAGACTTGGAAGTAAACCTTCCACCGCCAAGTTCTGCTTATTGGAGGAATGAATTTCGAGGTGCATCAAGTGGACAGGGATACCCGCAAGGATGGACGAGTCAATGGGAAGGAAGCCAAGAACAAGCATGGGGGCACGCTGCGGCGGCACCCCCAGCGTTTAGCAACTACGGCTACCCACCCTCGTCATATCAAGGAGAGATGCCCGACCCGTCATTTGGAGCACAATATTTTGATCTCCCTCAACCAGAACAAGGAATGAGAATTATGGGTGCTTATGCGAGAAGAAACATGGAAGATATAGATGCCATCCGGAGGCATACAACCCAACTAGAAGATGGAACTGCAGGAATTGCATATCAAATGGGACTTCTAGGCTTGGCGCCACCGGAACAATTTAATGGAGGAGCATTTCAGCAGTATTATGATCAAGGATACAACACAAGAGCCAATCAAGGAGATTGATCAACGGCATGACCATGAATAAAATGCTCGCACGTGTGGTTTGGATTTTCTATTTCTTTTCATTTATTTTCAGCATGTGTGCAAGCTTGTGTGTGTAGCAATTTTCTGTTTTATTTATTTCAGCATGTGTGCAATTTGTTTTCTTTTGTCTTCATCACCATGATAAATAAATGCATCACCTACGCTTTAATGTTATGGTTAGTAATGATGATAGAAAGTTTGTGCCATGTTAAAATATGATGATCGTTGCCGCTTTGTCTACTTTCTTGTGCTTGGTTTATGCATGATTAAACTAATGCTCTCTCTAACATGATCTGAAAATTAATTAAATGCCGGCTAATTCAATTGTGGAGGTTATGATAAATTAAGACCCATATCTTTTATTCTTGCTCTCTTACTTAAGCTTGTCAAGGAAAATTTATTTTGGATTTAATTTTGAGCTAACCTTGTCAATGATACCTTTTGCAATTGCTCTACCCTTCTACAAGCCTAAATGATATATCATAACAAACCATAGAGCAAGAATTATTTTCAAGTGAATTAATTCAGGATTTATCTTCTTTGGTACGAGACTAAGAAGCTGACCATTCCGTATTTTTGCGTACCTCTCTTTTGCTAGCCATTCTATCCATGCATTGTGAGTTTCTATACCGGGAACATCGCAAACCTCGCTGGATATCCACCCCTAACCAAAAACATCTTTTTGTGAAACACCTCCTTGACCACAACCTATATATTGAGTATATATATTTATTTCGACGGCAAAACAGTGGAATCAAGAGCAAAATTCAGTAAAACATAAACTTGGGAAGCATCAAAGAGTTCGCAGAAGAAAAATCCGAAGAAGTGGAGGCCTTTTCCTCCTCTGTTGGCTTCAATCTTTCACGAGGAGATGCTCCATTGAATTCCAAAGTTGAGTCCAGAGAATTGATAAAGGTTTTGTGCACTCACTCCATCAAGTTATCATCACTTCATTGCTTGAGGACAAGCAAAAGTTCAAGCATGGTGGGAGATGGAGTAAGTGCATTGTGTTGCCAATGGTTCTGAGGAGTAAAAAGAAAGAAAAAAAAGAGAAGAGAAAGAAAAAAAAGAAAGAGGAATAGAGAAAAGAAAAAACTGAATGATGATGAAAAGCTCCTCGGTCCCGTTTGCTTCATTAAACTCCAGGTACTCTGAAGATTATTCTATACTCAATTATTCCAACCATGTGCAATCCGATAACAAGGATTTCAGTCGTGCCTTGGGATCAACCGTTGCCATTTGCACATGTCCACCATCTAAAGTGTGTGTTCCATTCTCTCCCTCTCCACAAATAAATTATTTTCCAATGGTCTTTTTGACGAGTCTCGGTAAATCCATAAGAAGTATTTCTTGTTTTGATAATATCTTGATTATAATATCTTTTGTTAGGACTAACCTTTCCAGAGCTCCAGATAAAGCCTCACACATACATATGAGAGAAAGAAAGGAGAGAGTTCTAACAAGATTGAGAGACAAGATGAGCTGAGAGTTTCCATGAGCAAATTGCAATGAGGTTTGAATTATTGATCTTGGTTTAGCATTACTTATGGAACTTACTTTCTTAATTCTGAGACTTGTTTAATTTTGAGAGCATGTGCTTAATAATTGTGGGGAAGCATTTAACTTGTATCTACCTTCCACATTGAAAAAAAGCTAGTTACAACTTGAACTATTAACTGCAAAATATTTTTTGGGAACATTGTGTTTTCTCGTGTATGATCAAGTGCAGGGATTGGACACTGAAAGGCAGCGCTGATTTTTATCAAAGACTTACTCGAGGACGAGCAAGGTTTAAGCATGGGGGGAATGTTGGCGCTCCTTAAGTATCCATTTTATCCCCTGTTCAACTTTGATAATGGCATGAATTTAATATCAATATCACTAACCATCCTAACCTCGGCCCAATTATTGGTCGTTTTCATGTTTGCACATATATTTTGGAGGTACTTCGGTTTTGCAGGTTTTTGACCAATTTTGGAGCATGAAATGGCGAGGCCCACGATCACGCGATGACACGAAGAAAGATGAAGGCCAAAGCCCGAACAAAGGATCGAAGGCCATGATGATTAGAGGCCCGTTCATGCACATCCACCCTCCAATGAAGCCTAAAAGAGGCTTTTCATTGAGATTCGCATCTATCTTACTTCACTTTATGTAGCTAGAACTACAACATATGCATGATCTAGGTGATCTAGATTGGTTATCTCTAACTTTCTCTTGCTACCTTCGGTGTTTGTCATGTTTTTAGTAGATTAGATTCGTTTTCACCATCTCAACACAAAGGAATCTCCATGCTAGTAGATTGTTTCTTGTCTCTTTGGTCCCGTGGATTGATAAATCTTGGGGGAATACTCTAAGGGAAAAGCTACACGAAACCGTGCGCTTGCGGTATATAAATCGGGGGCGCTAAGGAGCGTCAACAGCAGCACAGCCCACCCCAGCCACCGGGGCGCCCGACTGTATCCGGGCGTTCACCGGAGGCTTGGGTACCACCACGTCCAAGTCGGCGTTGAGATTGCGGCCCTCAATGTTGAGACGGCGCTCTCGCGCCCTCTCCACGGAGATGCGGGCATCCTCACCCGCACGCCTGCGGTTGAGCTCCGCCCGCAGGTCTTCTGTTCGTGCACCCCTCACTGTGGGGGAGCGCACGGATGCCGACGCGCCGCCCTGGCGCCTGTGGTAGGGTACCACCGCATTGCCAGGCGGAGGTCGTTGCCCAGTCTTTGCTGAACTGGGGGAGGCCTGAGCCAGATGGAGGAGACAGTCGACATCATCCCGCCACTGCCTCAGGGCATCTGGCGAGGCTGCAGCAGCCGGGGGGTTGCAAAGCAACTCCCTGGCCACCGCCAGTGCTCCGCCGCTCGCAGATTGTGAGGGGGCCCTTGACGGGCGCCCTGACTCTTGCCGGCGAGCAGCATGCGCCATCGCCGACGGTGGCTACTCCACGGGCATAGTTGCCCCTGGAGCTGGGACGCGAGAGGCGTGTGGCGTGGAGGACGCCACACCCTCTGTCATCTCCACGTCGTCCACCCGAACCATGGAGACGAGCAAGAGATGAACTGAAAACCAGCTATCACTCCCCTACCTGGCGCGCCAAATGTCGTGGTGTGGCAAACCACAGCCGGGTGGCAGAATGCACCCACCTAAGCTCAGAGGGTGAGTACTCGGGGGTTAGCTAGCGCCTAGTTCGATCTCGCTCAAGAACACGATGAACACAGCCTGTTTAGAGTGGTTCGGGCCGCTGGAGCATAATACCCTACATCCTCTGTGAGTTGTATTGCTTGTGTCTGGAAGAGCTTGGAGCTGAGTCCAGTATGTGTCCCCGTGTGAGTGTGCTCTAACGTGCTTGCCGTGTACAGCGAGCGCCTCCCATTTATATCTCAAGGGAGGTGCATACATGGCCATTGGGTCCCCGACAGATGGGCCCATCGATGTAGTACAAAATAACATACTGCTCATACATTATGGCGTTGCAGGCGAAGGAGATCTCTCTCCTGGATTTCCTTGCCTACTCCTGGAATTCCCTGTTCAGCGTGTCCAGGTGCTGTCTTGTCGGGACGGCGCCAGGCGTAGCAAGCGGCGTCGCCTGCCACGTAGCTGAATGGGCTGCATAGCTTGCGGCGTAGGAGGCATGATGAAATAGAGCCGTGCCGTCGTATCCAATTAATGCGGCAGATGGCTCTGCGCGGGTGCGGCGTAGGCGGCTGCATTGTGTACCTCGGTAATACGCAATCTACAGTGAGGTCTGACAAGGTCTGCCCCGCGAGCCGCGGCGGCAGAGCACGCCTCAACCCGCCGCATTGAATGCGGTGGGTGGGCGAGCCTTCCAGCGGAAGACTCACGCCTGCGCCCACGGAACACGTGGTGGCTCCGGACCCCCCCGGTGGTATGTTGGCTCTACGCGCGTGGGAGGTCTGGACGGGCGTGAGGAGGTTCCGGACCCCTATGAGAGGTCCGGGATCTCGGTGGCTGGCTCGGAGCTTCCCTTCCTCGGGGACACGTGGCATCTCTGGACCCGTCCCAGAGCGGGGAGCGGATCCGGGGCCGTTGGCCCGGTGAGGTAAGGCCTGTCCTGTGGGCCCCGGTTGCTCCGCCCTTTACCGCGTAGTTACGGATGACTACGCAGGTCCTGCCTTGCTACAACAGAAGTGGGTATCCCTGCTACAGGGTACCGATAGTTTGAATTTGTATGTAAATGATGTGAAGGCTTTGTAATAGGTATATGGCAAGCTGTGCACAAGAGTCGCCTTGTTTTGTGTTTTTGAAATAAAAACTTCCAAGACTTTGAATTAGGAACTTGCACAACCTCATGTCATCATATCACAAGGATCAATAAGCAAGACCGCGAGCGATCCTAAACATGTGTTCCAAGGTAGACATGTACTTGTATGTGAAATAAAACTTAGCACATTCTGATTTCATGAAACGATTTCACTCTTCCTATGCAATTCGTTCACAATTTTATTTGAGTTTAATCAGGGTTTAGGCCAGAGAAAATGTAGGCCAGCCGGCCTGGTTTAGGCCGCCGGCTTGAATTCCCTTCGGAGTTCGTTCAAATTTCTCTGGAATGCTGGTTCTGTTCTCCTTGTTTGAAATCACTGCACACTCGGCGAAAGATCAGAATAGGGGTGTGGTTGGCACACTCATGTGCACCAACCACAAGAGCACAAGGAGGAACAACTCTTTATTTTTATTTTATTCAAAAACAAAGTGGGGTGCTGCTGCATACAATTGAATGAACTAAATGAATGAAATAAATGAATTCAAATTGCAGCACCAAAACTTAGACCTATGACTCTTTCTAAACCTAACACCTATTTTGAGTCTGGGGATCGATATAGATCCTCGTTCCCGGTCACCTTCGCAAGGCATTTGATCTTAGAACAAACAGCCTTATGAAGGGTGTCTACCCGATCAACCAACTCCATCCGGTCGATCTCCGACTCAGCCACACGCTCATCCATATTGTTGAGGCATAGCCGGAGGGCAGCGAGCTATGCAAGGAGAGAGGTGATGTCGGTAGGCTCCTCGTCCTCATCGTCCTCATCCACATCCTCGGTATCTGTGTAGGCATGGATCTCAGGAGGGCCACGGATCGGCGGCGGCTTGATGTGGCGCCGCACCATGTCCGGTGGGGAATCCACACCACTAGGATCCAATGGCAGGGTGAGCACCATCCCTCGCCTGACCTTAGCCCCGGTCACGTGATAGCGTGGAGGGCTAGGACTGGCGGGGGAGTACTGTGGAGAGTACGTCAATGAGTCGATCAGTACCGCTCGGAGTGCAGCGACTTGAACGACACGACCCACGAAAGACGTTCCCATGTGCTTGGTAATGACCTTTCTAAGGGAAAGAACCCCTATTTTAGGTCACACAGGGCTGAGTGCGAGAGAGCGCACGATGGCCCCTACTCCTGGCCCTTGAGCAGCGCTCTCTGTCGAACCGGGAGACGCCCGGCCTCGGGGTGAGGCCGGCCGACAGGCAGCGACAGAGAGAGGGCGGCGATCTCCTGGGATCGAAGGATCCTGATGTTGCTAGATGAAGCGCGTGAATGATTGGACTTTGAGGGCGATTTTGGAGTTGAAGGCTCCATGGATGTGGATTTGGGAGTTTTGGGAGAGGGTTGTGCGCCCATGGGTGTGATCTCGGTGGAGGACTGGAGAAACGAGGATAATTCTGGTGGAGAGTGTTGGAATGAGGAAGAGGGGGAAGCCTCTCGGTTTAAATCAACTCAGATCGATCTGAATGCCTTGGAGATGAACATTTACAACGATTTGAATGTTGCACAAAAGGATGAGGGCGAACGGGCTCGGAGCCAGGCCGGCCGGCCTCCCTTAGGCCCGTTGGCCCCACCTTGTCAGGTGTGGCCCCGGGCTTCTGGAATCATCCTCCTCGGTCTTTCTATTTTCGGGCATTTGGGTGTTTTGGTCCAGAAAAGGAAAGAAAAGCATGGGGGAGAAGAGAAGAGACACTAAACCTAGGATACAGCACGTTTAAGGTATGGCGACGACCGTAGATGCGTGCTCTAACTTGGATAACTCGTAGACATCTACCTCTTCGAGTTCTGGTATTTCGGGCTCGAGGAATATTTTCAATCTTTGGCCATTGGCCTTGAAAATGTTCCAGCCATCATCCTGGAGGCTTATAGCGCCGTGGTCGGCGGCGTTAAGCACTAAGAATGGGCCTTCCCACTTACTTCTAAGCTTACCATGACCAAACAAACGAATGCAGGAGTTAAAGAGGAGTACCTTGTCTCCCGCTTTGAAATGCTTGATGTCACACCCGGTTTCGAAAGAAGACCGGATGTACCTCATATGTGTGCCTGGATCATGTTTCACACATATGGAAGACGTCATAAGTGAAAATATCAAAGACAATGTTTAACAACGTAAACCAAAGAGGAATAAGTACTTTATTACACACTCCGATAACAGACACGAAGGTCTTAATGTTTCACCGACAACATAAACGAGATCTTCAACAAAGCTTCCCACAAGAACTCGACTGGTGAAAGCTCCTAGAACTCCTCAAAGTCATTGTAGTATTCCACCTCATTGTTCTCTTCTGAACAGCAATTAGGCAAGGGTGAGTACTCTTATGGTTGGTACTCAGCAAGTGGGAGAAAATGCAAGGCCATCAAGGAAAGGCTATAGTTTATTGCAGTTAGCATTTTAGTTGGTCAAATTTTATTAGCAAGCGCCTATTTACTAGGTATAAGTATATACCAACCCACATAAGCATAAGCATAAATGATCCAGCATTTTAAAACCAAAAACCACAGGTTAATTATTCTTCAAGTTCAATTATCATGTGAGGGTCCAAGCCGCTCTTGACCGCGAGCACGACTGATATATCAGTTTTACACTCTGCAGAGGTTGTACACTTTCACCACAACTTGTGTCCCCTTGAGTCGCCCAGGTTTGCAAGGCCCTTAAACACTTCCTTTGGTGAGTGGTGAGGGGTCCACTGTGAAGCCTTTATAAAGACATGCAGAAAACTAGATAGCCCGCTAGAGTTTCAGTAGTGGTGTGGACCATAACCCTCCCTAATGGTCAGTACCTTAGCAAAGGCTACTACCCCAAGAGGACCGGGCTATACCCCATCACCGACCCCATCCTTGCACTTTCGGTAAGGCTACTAGTTAACTACACGCCTAATTAATCATCTAGGGTCAGAGCCATATGACATTGTGATTGTACTGTTTTCTTGGGTGGTTCTCCATGTTCCATTTAAACAAAGTGATCTTGTCCAAAAAACATGATATAACAATAAATAAAGCCATGTTTAACATTTTCCAAAGATTGCAACAAAACCATCCCATGGTAAAGCAACTAAGCATTTCTACCCAACAAGATATAAAACACGGTGTTTCAAAGCTTAGGTAAAAAGACTAGGTAAAGTCCTTAATAGGATTCCCATCAATTTCATGCATAGAACAATAAAGTAAAGTGTTTATCATGCTATTATTAGTATCAAAATGGAACATGTAGAGGGGGGAATCCACTTGCCTTCCTTGTTCAATTGCTGGTTCTCTTCCTCGTATACTTGTTCTTGCTCTCCCTCGAACGGCACATCGTCTACACGATCACACAAGCAAAACAAACAATACAAAATAAGAAACAGTATAAAAATAGTAAAAATAGAACTTAATAACCTGAGAAAGATATAGAGCATGATGCAAGGATCGTGTGAGTGCAAGAATCACTGAAAACGGAGTTAAAATATGAAAGATATTGCTAAAACAGATTCCATGGAACTTGTTTGCGAGAGATATGAACTTCTAGGGGCTAGATCTGAAGAAACCAGGGGCTAAAACATAAATAAACAAGTAAATAGAGGGGTTAGCATGCAAAATGAGGGTCCTGGACTACGGGATCAAAAACCAGAAAGGTTAGGGGCCTAAGCAGAAGAAAAAGGACCTAAACCTAATTACTTTTGAACTACTCAGGACTGCGGGGTGATTTGCGAAAACTGCAGGGGCACTTTTTCAAAAACTGCAGTGGCGGCTTATATCCGGCTCATATCTAGCGGATCAGATCCATTGGATCTTGATCCTACGTTGATGGTGCGGCTCTGGTGGATTGGCTCGGCTGCGGCGCGACTCAACGGCTCGGCTCACGACACTTCACACGGGCGAGCGGCTGGCGGCTCGGTGGTGGCGCAGACGATGGAGAGCGGCGGCAGATGACCGGAGCAGCCGAATCCAGCCCTCCGGTGCTCAGTTCTGGATGGGGAGCAGCCGCGGGGCTGGCGCGCATGACGGGGAGGCCGAAGGTGACGATGGCGGGGCTGCAAGAGGCCGGGTGCGCGGTGCGCCATGGCGCACGACGGCGGCGGGCGGCGAGCTCATCGGGGGTGGCACCCTGGTGCTCGGCTTCATGCGCGGGGAGGCCGAGGAGGACGAGATGACGATGGCGAACATGAAGGCATGGTCGAAGTGGCGAGGCATTGGCCGGAGTGGTGTACGCCACGGCGGCGAGCGGCATGGCACAGCGGCCCTTGCTCCAGCGAGCAATTGCCGCGCCGTTGGTGCAGGAGAGGGAGGGGGAAGGAGTCCGAGGTGATGCCCACCATCACGCGGAGCTTCGGCGGCGCTTGGAGTTGAAGGGGAGGCAGCTTCGGCGGCGGATCGACGGCGGCGGCTCGAGCTTGGTGGTGGCGGCGCTGCTCTATAGAGCTGTGGAGCAGGGGCGAGGAGAGGAGGTGGAAAAGGAGGAGCGGCCAGGGCTCGAGTGTAGCTTTTGTAGGCTAAGAAGGAGGGGGAACGCCGGTAGAGGAAGTGGCGTGACGCTCGGGTGCGGGCCGGCCATGGTGGCCATGAATGGCGCATGGTGGTGCGGCCGTTACAAGGAAAGGGGGAGGAGAAACGGAAGAGGGAAGGGAGGGGGCGCGACGGCTCCCCACCAGGCCTTGATGGCGCGGAGTGAAGGAGGTGAAAGGAAGGCGAGCCGGCGCAGGGAGAGGAGCGGGCGGCCGGCGACGCTCCTCACGGTAGAGAGGGAGGCGGGAGGAAGGGGATGGATCCGACGGGTGGGCCCCACCTGTAAGCGAGAAAGAGAGGGGAGAGGGAAACTGGGCTGGCTGGGTGCATGGGCTTGCTGGGCCTCACGGAAAAGAAAGAAGAGGGGGGAAAGGAAGGTGGGTTGGGATGAGATTGAGAGAAGAAAGAAACTTTTGTTTTTTAACACAACATCATTTGAGTAAATTCTTTTTGAATTCAAAAATAATTTAAATTTTGGGTGTAACACTTGATCTCGATTTGCTTATCGTGCCATCTTTTCATCCGCTCCTTGTAGAGCTTGGAGCTATGGTAGGCCTTCTCCCTTCATTCATTTAGTTCAGCCAGTTGGACTTGTCGTTTGATCCCGGCTGACTGGAGATCCATGTTCCACCTCTTGATCGCCCAATTGGACTTATACTCGAGTTCAACTGGAAGATGGCAAGTTTTGCCATAAACCAGTTGGTATGGTGTCATTCCTATCGGAGTTTTGTAGGTTGTCCGATAGGTCCATAGTGTCTCGGGTAGTTTGCTTTGCCATCCCTTCGCCATGGCATTGACTGTCTTCTGCAAGATATTCTTAATTTGCTTGTTGGACGTCTCTGCCTGACCACTTGTTTGGGGATGGTATGGTGTAGCAACCTAGTGGTCCATTCCTAACTTGCTGAGGCACTTTCTGAAGGTTTTGTCGATGAAGTGTGAGCCTCCATCGCTGATCACGACTCTAGGAACTCCGAAGCGAGGAAATATAATTTCCTGAACATTTTCTTCGACCTTTTCGAGTCGGACGCAACACAAGGAAGTGCTTCAACCCATTTGGACACGTAGTCCACAGCCACAAGAATGTACTCACACTGCTCTGACCTTGGGAAGGGACCCATGAAGTCGACTCCCCACATGTCGAATATTTCCACTTGAAGATTGCTCTTTAGTGGCATTGCGTCTCGGGAATTGATATTCCCTTGCTTTTGACATCTTGGGCAACGCCGCACAAATTCTTTTGCATCTCCATACATGTTTGGCCAAAAGAATCCTCTTTACTAAACTTTTGCATGGGTACAGAAGGCTTCGTAATGTCCTCCATATGGCGAGGAGTGACAACGCTCAAGAATTTTGAGGGTCTCACACATCGGGATACAGCGGCGGAGTAGACCATCAGCACAGACATTGAATTGATATGGGTCGTCCCATAAGTGAAACCGGATGAGGTGTATCAATTTCTTCTTATCTTCTCCTGGAGGTATGTACCCAGTCACCATGAAGTTCACCAGATTTGCATACCATGGACTGGTTGTAGTAACCTTCAGAAGAGTATCATCTCTCAAATAGTCATTGATCGGCAGGTCCAACCCTTGTATTTGCATCCTTGAGAGATGATCTGCCACGCAATTGTCTCCTCCTTTCTTATCTCCTATCTCCAAGTCAAATTCTTGGAGGAGCAGAATCCAACGGATGTGTCGTGGTTTTGCATCCTTCTTGGTCAAGAGGTACTTCAGTGCTGCATGATCTGTGTATGCAATCACCTTAGCACTGACCAAGTAGGATCTGAACTTATCCATGGCGAATACGACCACCAGAAGTTCAGATCCTACTTGGTCAGTGTCTTACTGGCATAGGATATGGCATAATGCTGCTTATCTCTGCACTGACTCAGCACTGCTCCCACTGCATAGTCACTTGCATCGCCCATGATCTCGAATGGAAGTTCCCAATCGGGTGGCTGGATGATGGGCGCTGATATGAGTGCCTTCTTGAGGGTGTATAAGGCTACAAGGCATTCATCGTTAAAGTTGAACGGGGCATCTTTTGCCAATAAGTTTGTCAAGGGCCTAGCTATACGGGAGAAGTCCTTGATGAACCTCCTATAGAAGCTAGCATGGCCCAAGAAACTTTTGACTCCCTTGACATTTGTCGGGGGTGGCAACTACTTGATGACATCGATCTTCGCCCGATCCACTTCTATCCCACTTTTAGACATTCTATGTCCAAGGACTATCCCTTCACTGACCCAGAAGTGACACTTCTCCCAATTAGGACTAAGTGTGTCTCTTGGCATCTATTGAGAACTTTGTCCAAATTCTCAAGGCACTGATCGAAATCCTTGCCGTAGACTGAGAAATCATCCATGAACACTTCCATGATGTTCTCAATCAGGTCCGAGAAGATTGCCATCATGCACCTTTGAAAGGAAGCTGGTGTATTGCAAAGACCAAACGACATTCGCCGGTAAGCGAATGTTCAATAGGGGCAGGTGAAGGTAGTCTTACTCTGGACATCAGGATGGATAGGAATTTGATGATAACCAGAGTATCCATTGAGGTAGCAAAAGTATGATTGTTTTGCCAACCGTTCAAGTATCTCATCGATGAAGGGCAGAGGGAAGTGATCTTTCCGGGTGGCCTTGTTGGGCATTCGGTAATTGATACACATTCTCCATCCGGTGACTGTCCGCTAAGCTATGAGCTCATTTCTCTCATTCTTGACAACTGTCATGCTATATGAGCTCATTTCTCTCATTCCGGACAACTGTCATGCCTCCCTTCTTTGGGACTACTTGAACTGGGCTGACCCACTCACTGTCTTGCACGGGGTATATGATACCTGTGTGTAGTAGTTTCAGTACCTCTTTCTTGACTACCTCCCTCATCGCATCATTGAGCCGTCGTTGATGTTCTCTTGACGGCTTATGTTCCGGTTCCATAGGGATGCGATGGGTGCATAAGTTGGGGCTCATCCCCTTCAAGTCTTGGAGAGAGTACCTGATGACGGATCGATACTTCTCCAGGACTGCAATAAGTCGCCGAGTCTCACTCTCTGTCAGCTTATCACTGATGACGACTGGCATGGCTCTGTTGTTGTGGAGAAAGGCATACTTCAAACCAGGAGGCAGCGGCTTGAGCTCTGGAAGAGGAGGTTGCGGTGTCTCCTCTTCAATGAGCTTACTCTTGCCGGCCGGATATGATTCCTAGGTGAAGTGTGAGACATCTTCTTCGGGAATGGGCAGAGTTTGCTCTTCCTGACTAATGTTCACTGCTTCCTCCAATGGGTCTTGCTCCGATCTAGCCTCTGCAATGGTGTTGCATGAACGAACTAGACTGACCGGGATCTTTTCTTTGCCAACCTTAACCTCGAGGGTCTCTTGGTCTCTATTTGGGTTGACAAGTGGTTCTATTGGCCATCCGATCAAGACAAACTCTTCACCTTCCGGGATATTGAAGACATGGAAGTCCAGGAAGACTTTGTTGGTACTCATTTTCACGAGCACCACTCGCAGAATTCCTTGACTTTCCACTATCTGGCTGCCGATCCACTTCATATGCTTATGAGAGAAGGTCAGGGGTTCTTCAGATGCAATGTGATTCACCAAGGTTTTGGACATCACATTCACACAGACCTTCGGATCGTATAAAGTTTCTTGTGGTACGGCGTCCCCAATAGAACAGAAGAGTATTCTGGGTCGGCGGTAGATCTAGATGATACCACTGCTGGCCTCTGCTTCCTCTGTCCATTCCTTACTAATGATCGCAGAAAGACCCTCTATCTGCGATGCTGCTTCTGGAATGAACGCCTCAGATCTTGAGCACACACACTTATGCTCCTTCGGCATGATTGAAACATTGTCGAGTTCCAAGTATTCCTCTTCTGTGAAGAGGTCTGATATGAACATTTGTATATCTTCATGGAGAGGCTCTTGATCTGAGGACTTTGGTGGTTCGGTAATTTCCTCTATATATGGAGGAGGTGGAAAGGATTCAGCTGATAAAACCTGAAGTTGCTGCATCTCGTTGGGCTGCTCTATTGTCTCTGGTGGGTCGTCAAATATGCCAGTATATTCGGTACTGTTTAGGACCTTCTTCAAGAGAGTCCTGACTTCGGCAACTGTTTTGTACATGACTGACCCCTCGAAGGACACATTCAGGAAATGTGCACTCTCCGGCTTGAGACCGTAGATGAAATGTTGCATCAGTATTTCCTCCGGGATTTGATGTGGTGGCCCGGATTCAGATGCATGAATCTAGGCCACGCTACTCCAAGTGACTCATCGCCTTGCTCGAATGTCATTAGTTGATTTTGTTGAGCAATCACCTTGGAGATTGGATAGAAGAACAAGCAGAACTCGTCCTTCAGTTGTATCCAATCTCCTCCAACTCCTCTTGCAGTCCAGTTGTACCAAATTCTTGCTTCTCCCGTCAGAGAGAACGGGAATATCTTCCACCGTAGGGTGTGTTGAGTCATACCGGGTATAATCAAAAGAGAACAATTCTCTTTGAAGACCTGCAAGTGAGCATAGGGGCATTCGTCCTTTCTACCAAAGAAGGACTGAGCGCGAACCATGGCTACGTGACTGGGACGGATCTCGTAACCATCAGATAGTATGGGATGGCAGGATGGTGGTTGTTCCAAATACTCGCTAGATGGAACTACCAGATAACTAGGAGAAAACTCCATGGGGTAAGATGGAAAATCGTACGGCTGACTAACTCTAAATCTAGTGTTGCTACCATTCCCCGGCAACAGCGCCAGAAAGCTTGTTGGCACTCCTTAGCCTAAACGAATTACTCCGCAAGCGTACAGAGACCGATGTAGCCTTCACCAGGGAGTATACCTGGGATATCGAATCCAAGGAACGGTAAAGCTTCGACCAAACCTAGAACTACTCAACCGGACACACCAAAAGAGAAAAGGTAAGAAGGCCTAACTCCAGATAACTTACTAATCTACCTAGCGACAAGCTAACTACTGACTCGATCTGCTTCGGCGGCCTCAAGGAAGGACTCAGACTGGGGTGAGAAAGGAGTCCAACGGCAGTCGGCACTACTGTTATGAAAACACCCGAATGTGGTGGACTACAAGGGACGGACAGGGCTGTCACCATCTACCGCCTACCACAACGGTACCGTGGGGTGGAACACAACCTGAGATAGCTAACCTAGCCTGGGCACCACGCCCACAACTATTGAGCTACTTGCTCCTACCGTGTACTTAGATAGAAAGCAACCTCAGATAAGTAGAACTTGCTACTTACACAAACTCAGGATCCCGTAGATCAAAGAAAGTAATTAAACAAGTAACTAAAGCAGAAAGTAAAGCTAGCGAGAAACTGAAGTTGAGACGAGGAACTTACTCAAAGATATATTCCTCCGAGGTGGACAAAATATGGAGTAAGACCAAGAAAACTCGAGTCCACTCCTTTAAGCTTGGTTTGCACCAAAGCTCTCACCTCACTCTCTCCCTATTCTAATACAATGAGAGAACAAGAGTGAACACTCTTCTCTAATGGATGGTGTGTGTTACAAGTGAGAGGTGGAGCTCTATTTATAGTGCTTCAGGGTCGGTTCAGAGCTTGGCATCGGTTGCAAGCAGGTAAGGCGGTTGTGCTTAACTTCCAAGCCAAGGCGGAGCTCCAGAGGATGACAGGTGGGGCCGGCTGTCCTCCCCTAGGCCAGCCGGCCTAGGAGTGGCTCTGATCCTGCACCGCCTTCTCGTGGACGCTTCTAATTCTCTCCTGAAGTCGGTAAAGGTTGCGTGGCGCCAACAGTGACAGTTAGGGGCCGGCCGGCCTCACCTAGGCCAGCCGGCCTGGCTCTGGCTCGTCAAGGCCGTCCGTTGCTCTGTCATGTTGATCACGTGTTTCACATTTGTTCTCAAGTTGGTTTGGGTCTTGGTTGAGTGGTTTGTCACTGATTGTGGACCCAAATGGACTTGGTACATGCCTTTCGGTCTTAATGGATTGTTCTTGTGTCTAGCACTTGGTCTTTGCTTGATATCGTGTTCAGGACCATCTCTGAGGAGTTGCACGGTGGATTTGTGTGACACCCTAGGTGTCTGCACAGTAGAGTTGCATTTATTTTATGCATCATGTGCTTATTTTACTTGATCAAGGACCTTATTGCAAAATTATAAGGTCAAATGTGTAATTATGATTTAATGTAAGGTATTTTCTATAGTTTAATTTGAATAGGGAGAGCAAATATTCCTTTTGTGGAGGGTTTATTTGTAAAATTCAGTGTAATCATTGCTTGACAGAAAATTTTGCTTTTTAGTTTGAAATTAAACTGAATTTGCAATGAAAAAGACAAAAGTCCATTAAATTAAAAATCCTTCCTTTGTTTTCAAAATAACTCTTCAACCTTTGGTCAAATCAATTTTTGCACAACATCAAAGTTGTAGATCATGAAAAATTGAACAACTTTCATGTTGGGCACTTTTTTCATTTGAGCTCTAGTTTAAAAGTTATTGTTGATTTACAGTAAGATCCCTGGAATTTTCTGAAATTACAAAGAAGTCCAGTCGTCTTCCACCTCCTGCCTGCTTCTCTGCTTTCCCTGTCGCTGCCGCTATTCAGTGCCGCCGCCGCTCGGGGCCGGCCGGGGAGGCCACCTCCTGCTTTTACTGGCCGCCCACGCGTTGCGCCCGACCTTCTCCAACGCCCTTGCCTTAGCGCTGGAGCTCTCCTCTCCTTGCCACGCGCCCCAGAGACCACCGCCGGCTGCCACATCTTCGTCTCCGTGGCAAGCTCGGATAGAGTCCCAGCTGCCCTTTCTTTCGCGCGCATCAGAACCAAGAGGATCTCCTCGACCTATTCCCCTCACTATCGCGTCGTTTCCCCGACCCCAGACCCCGGAACACCTCTGCCGCTCACCCGAACGCCGGCGAGCCTCAAGCTCACTGTCGACCCACTCCTCCAAGGCAGATCCGCCCGCGCCGACCTCACCACTAGCTCCGCCTCTCTCTCTCTCGCGTAGCTAATCGGCCACCCCTCGTCGACCATCCATCACCGGAGCACCCTTGCTGACGAGCCCCTCCACTGCTGCAACTCTGTCCGCTGTGGACCGCCCTCCTCCGAACATCTCCCGTCGCGCCACGAGCACCAGAGGGTGCGGCTCGATCTCTTCTCCGTTTCCCCCAACCTCTCCCTCGCCGCCGGCGAGCCTAGATGCCGGAAAAGGCCGGCCACCACCCTTCCCTGTTCCCCATTCGGCCAGGGACCTCTCTGCTAGAATTTAAAAAAATCCAGGGGGTTATCAGCTTAGACCTAGACTCAAGTGAATAGTGACACTAGGGACCTTTTTGTTATTTTGGCTATAAACTTTGAAATTCCATAGAAATTCGTAGAAAAATCAGAAAAAGGCAAATCTAGATGTTTTGCAATCCTTGAGTGTAGCTCTATGCATTAGAATCATAATATGTTGGGTGTTAGTTGAGAGTTTTTGCTGTAAAAATAGATTTGTGTTACTAGTGCTTAAATGCTAGTTGTATTTATCTTTTCCATAACTGATGTTTGAAGCAATGTTATGCTGTGAAATTTTTATGGTAGAGTAATCATGTGATTCCAGGGTTACTATAAAAATTTCGTGGTCATTTATCATGTGTAGCTATAGCTATGATTTAATACTTATTAAGTGAACTTTAATTGTGACAAATTGTTTCCTTCTTTAGAAAATCCTGATAATATTTGTGAAGCCTTGTTTTCATCACATGTTCATTCTTGTGAAATTTGAGCACCAGTTCATGTCTAAAACAGGAAATAAAGTTGAATCTTTATTTGTTTCTGTCTGTTTTGTTTATTTTCTCATAATTAATTGTATCCAGATAAAATCATGAAAACTTTACAGTAGCTAAGTTAGCTCTGTGTAGACCTTCTGTTAAATTTCTAGATTATATTTTTCTCTGGTGTAACCTGTATAATTCAATATTTTTCTAGGTGTTGTCTGAATTAATGAATTGTTCTGAATAAATGGCTGCATGATTTGATACGAAATTTGCAGGATAGATTACTCTGTTTACCTTATGTTTGATGTAATTTTTTTTTATTTTAGTACTGAATGTGTGCTGAGTTGTTTATTTATTAGCAAACCATGACTTGCATGCTATAGGAACCACTACAACTTGTTTTATGAAGTAGTGAGATTCTTTTGTGCTGTTGATCATGATGCCTTGTGTAGTTAGAAATGTTAGTATCTACTCTATAAACGCTTGCCCATGTGAATGTATGTTTGCTATTTGTTAGACTAAAACTTTATCGTGAAAAGAGTGTGATTGGAATTTCATCTCTTGCATCACATATAGATACGACTGTTCTAGCAGATGGGACATATGAGTTGATCCCGGAGCCCGAAGAAGGTGATCTCGAAGCCCAGGTGAACGCCGCTATATTGACTGAAGCCCCGGACCAAAGTCTGGAAGAGCCCAAGGCTAACCTAGCTAGCGACTATCGAGAAGGCAAGCCCTGGACTTAACCCATATTTCAAATTATTACAATTTATCGGTATTATTTACTTGTGCATTTACAGTTCTTAGGAATTGAATTGAAACCCTAGATGCATGATCCTAGGAACCTATGTACTGAACACTAGACCTGAGTTCGAATAATTGCTAAGCTTATAGGACCGATAAAAGTCGAGTGATTGCCTGTCACTCGCGAGCTCTATAGGAATTGCTTGTTTACTTTCTACTATGAATATAAGGACGACGAACGGGGTCATGTTCGATATCATAACCTTGTGTGAGACCCCGTCTGTGTTGATGAACTTGCTAAGGTCGTGGTGTGCGGTAGTGCTGGTTAAGTTTTTGAACGTACTAGCCACATGCCGTAAATATGGTACGCGGTAAGCCTAGTAGCCGATTGGACCGGGGAGTGGATATACCTTTCACTCTCTATTAGGGATTGGTTTTATTTATGTTTATGTTGCGCAACACCGCGGCTTGCAGGGACGAGGTTGGTGCCCTGTAGTCGGGGAGAGTGACCCTATCCACAAGCCGGAAAGAAAGGTAAACGGTTGTTTGGGAACGACCCGACGGTGTTCCAAACGTGTGTGTTAGGTCTGCCTGGCCAGGTTAACAAATTCGATTCGAATCGTCCGCTTCTCACGGTTTGGGACTGCTTGATCTCTTTGCCACACATAGTAATAAAAGCAACATTATTATGATCAATCTTGATGTTTGCTTAAAGTTCTACCATGGTTGAATAGTAGTTGCTTACATAGAATGGTTAATCAATTAGAATCTTGGAAGCTAAAATTTGAAAGTAAGGACCTACTCTTTATTGCTTTTCAGCAAAATGAAAACCAGAGCCTCACAGAACCCTACATAGTCTAGTTAGGTGGGCTAAGTATACTCGTTGACGGTTAAGTCTTGCTGAGTATTAGAATACTCAGCCTTGCTGTTGAAACCTTTTTCAGGTATGAGTTTTGAGGACCAGATCGCTAGTTTGTCTTGGCCCTGCTCTTTGCCTCCTGGCTGGTCCGTAGAATGGGATCCGTCTTCGGCCGGCAATGAACCTGATGAGTGATACCTTGCTTGGGCTAGCTTGGTATACTTTTGCGACATGTTGTAGCCGTCGAGTTTTGTTTCCGCTGCTTAAACTCTGAACATGAAACTTATGTCTTGTATAATGCTTTACTGAGTTGTATCTGTAATAATGCTTTGAACTGGTTTGTAATAATTACTATGCTTGTGTTGTAAAATATGTGGTTGTAATATCTCTGGACTCGCCTTCGTGCGGGGTATGCTTGTTTGATCCGAGAACCGGTGGTTGTATCGGGACGTTACCCGACAGACTAAGAATTGTTCCGTTTGAAGTGCTTTTGTGTCGGTGTTGCCTTATTGGTGATGGTCAGCGCACTTTAGCCGGGATAATTCAGGTGGTTCTGCCACAGCTGGTATCAGAGCTGCAAGCGTACATTAGAGGTGTTGGAACCTTAAAAATCGATTTCCGTATAAAATTTGACCAACAAGGTATTTCTAAAAACTACGTTGGTTTCGTTAAGGGTTATGCATAGAACGTAAAGTCCTAGGGAAATTATGGGATTTATCAGGTGGCTATCTATGTATGGTTTATTATATCTGACTTCCAGCACTTTACATTTTTGTCAAACCATACTCACAAGCAACCCTTAATTTCTGTAACGACGCACCTACACTAAGGTAAGAAGGTAAGGATCCTCAGTCAGCTGAGGGAGTCTGACCTTCCCATCGGTGATGCGAGCCGAACGCTGCCCTCAAGCAGTGGCTTACTTGAGGTACTCCCAATATACCAACTATTAGTTGACTATATTGGAAGTAAAGTGTACTCATTCAGCTGAGGGAGTCTGACCTTCCCGTCGGCGATGCGAACCGAACGCTGCGCTCAAGCAGTGACCTACTTGAGCTGCTGCCAATATACAGACCCTCGGTCGATTATATTGGGAGTAAAGGAACTTGTGAATACACTATCTCAGTGGCGTATGTTAACGTTGGCCATACGGCGGAAATTGTATGGCTGCCGCTTCTATAATGAGTGGTAATGTATGTGAACGCTTTCATGAGTGCTGGCATGAAAGGTTCAATGCATATATATATATATATATATATATATATATATATATATATATATATATATGTTCTGTCAATCTTCTGCAGGTACACTAACCGCGATTCGATAAGTTAAGAACGGTTAGAGTTTATCGACTAGATATAATAGGGAGAGACGTATTTATATTATGCCACCGTACTAACCGCGTAAGCCCAATAATAGTTGGCAATTGTTTATCTTGAGAGGGCGAATAGGTCGTGCATGCATAGTGTGAATATGTTTGATTTGATTCCTAGAATTTGAAATTGTGACATGAGCCTTGTTAAGGAATTTCTAGTCTTCTTAACTCACATTTTTCCGCAGTCTTCTTAAAAGCTTTATTTGAGAAGTCTTGAGATAAGCGTATAACTCACATTTCAATCCTTTTTGATTCAGATGGCGGACTGTCACAATGTCTTCTGGGATGAGGATGGATGTGCTCATACTGATTGCCTATACTGGGAGGGCTTTCCGAGGATTTTGTGGGATACGCTCCATATTTTCCACTACCCAGACCCACCCCGGTACAAGGGACGATAGTTTTCTGAGGATGGAGTTCAGAAGAGCAGATTCACCATGACCATTCCTCAGCACCCCACCTTGGAGTGGCCTCCTATTGAGATTGAGGTGATTGGATATCGTCTTGTTGACGCTTTTGAGACAGCAGCTCTCAAAGCTATCACTACCTTTTGTGAGCATCATCCCGATGAAGTAGCCGCTTATCCTATTGGGTTGTTTCTGGTAGTCAGTGCTGGCAACGCAGAGTGGCTCTTCAGGACCACCCACTTTGGACACTTAGTTGGAGACGTAGTTGAGGAAACTATCCAGGCGGTGATCAGGTATATGAATGCCCAGTCCAACTATCAGATTCTTCAGCAGAGGCACATGGATCAGGTGATAGACTTGGCCCAGACCTTCCAGCGAGGTCTTCGTTTGAGAGACACTCAGATTCAGGGGCTTAATGAGGCTGTTGCTGGGAGAGATCATGCCATTGCACAGTTTGAGCTTTAGGTTCTGGAGCATGGTGTTGAGATAGTGCAGCGCAACATGGTGATTGGTTTTCTTCACGGGCAGGTTCATGAGCTCCAAGCGGATCTGGATGATGCTATGGCCCATATTGGTATGCTCCATGAGCAACCAATACCCCAAGTTGTTCCAGCTGAGCCTGCAGCAGCAGAAGACCCAGAGGAGATTGAGGGAGTTTTTGATGTAGATTCAGAGCACGCGCTTGCCGAGCCTAACCCTCAGCCGGACGACTCTTCCTCCGGCAGTGCTTCCTCTGTGGGCAACCTCGATGACTTCTAGGCACCTTAGCCTTGTCCTAGATAGCATGTGATTTTCCTGTTGTAGTATATGTAAATAGGGAAGGAAATATTGTAAAATAGCCCTAGGAAGGAGTACCACTTGTTGTAGTATACGTGGTAAGGAAGTTTGATGCTAGGTTGTACTATAAAGACTACCTTGGATGTAATATAAATAATGGCTACCAGTTTGGAAATCTTGATCTTTTTGCTTGCCAAATTTTTTTCTCCTCATCGGTGCATTTCTAGGCTGTTTGATGCATATCGAAATGAAAGAGTATGAAGTCATCTAACAGCTGACCAATTCTGAGTTATATTGATTGAACAAATATGTGTTATGCATATTGTGTTACACCATTTTGTTAATTCTACGGATTTGATTTGATTTTTGATGTCCAATCTATGATCATTGCACATACCATTGATTTTGGGAGCAAGAAAAATGTATCTAATGGATGTCTTCCATAATTACAGATGGTTGGTCATACCCGTGGATCGCCTGAAGGCTTCGGCCGTGAAACTGGCAGTGGATCTCAGCAACCACCGCCCCCACCGCCCAATCTGGTCGAGCTAATGGCCATGCAAACCGAATTGCTCCGTCAGCTGGTGCAAGGGCAGCAGAATCTACCACGCCAGCAGCATGGAGGATGTGATGCACAACCAGCGGGTTACAATGAATTCTTTGGTACCCAACCTCCACTGTTTAGCTGAACTGATGAACCTTTGGATGCCGATGTTTGGCTCCGTACTATTGAGTCCAAGTTTGCCTTGCTAGCAGTACCTTGTGCTGATGCGAACAAGGCACAGTTTTCCGCCCAAAAGCTTGAGGCACCGCTCGTATTTGGTGGGATCACTATTGTGCTATGCAGCCTGTTGGACATGTTATCTCTTGGGAGGAATTCTAGAATGCTTTTCGGACACATCATATTCCTGAGGGATTGGTTGAAAGAAAGTTGAATGAATTCTTGGCTTTGAATCAAGGAACTCGTACTGTTCTGCAGTATGCACAGGCCTTCAATCATCTGTGCCAGTACGCGGGCCATCAAGCGGATACAGACGCCAAGAAGCGCGATAGTTTTCATCGTGGCCTCAACACCAAGCTCAAGGAACGCCTAAACCTTGTCCAGCCAAATACTTTTAATGAGCTGGTAAATATGGCCATTACTCAAGAAGATTGTATCACAGCGCATCGCGCCGAGAAGAAGCGAAAGGCACCAACAGCACCCTTGAGTGCTCAGCCACTGAGGTATCGTCTGGTGCAGAATACTCCACCCAGACCTCCATAGAGAAATGCCCCAATGGGCAAGTTTGTTTTTAGGCCACCTCAGCAACAGGGAGGATTCAGACCTCCAGTCTTTCAGTAGCCGCAGCAGTTTGGCCCAAGGCCAAATACCCCATAATTCAATCGTGGGAATGGCAACAATCGATGCTTTAATTGCGGCAGTACTGACCATTTTGCTAGAAATTGCCCGCAACCCAAGAAGTCTGATCCAGGGCAGAACTCCAATCAGAACAACAAGGGCAAGGGCAAGAAGCAAATGGTGCAAGTCCGACAGGGGCGGGTTAATTTCACTACTCTTGCAGAGCTTTCCGAAGGAGCACCAGTCATGTCGGGTACTTTCTCTATCCACAATAAACCCGCAGTCATATTATTTGATTCCGGTGCAACTCATAGTTTTATAAGTGCCAAATTTGGAGCAAGAATAGGATTGGATTTTTGTCATACTAAGGGATCTTTCATGATAGCAACCCCTGGTGGGAAGATAGCTTCCAATCAAATCAATAGACATGTGCCAATTAAGTTGGGTAGCAATTTGATAAAGACAGATTTGATCTTACTGAACTTAGAAGGCATGGATGTTATTTTGGGCATGGATTGGATGACTAGACATAAAGTACTGTTAGACATATCTTCCCGAGCTATCGAGATAGATTCACCATATCAAGGAGCCACCATACTCTATCTGCCACAACGAGAGTGCTTCAACTCTTGTGCCTATGCCACAAAAGAAATTAAAATTGAAGATATTCCTGTTGTGTGTGAGTATGTGGACGTATTTCCAGTTGATTTACCTGGAATGCCCCCTGATAGAGATATCGAGTTCGTTATTGAGCTTCAAACCGGTACCGCCCCTATTTCTAAGAGGTCGTACCGAATGCCTCCAAATGAGTTGGCAGAATTGAAAATCCAACTTCAAGACCTTCTTGACAAAGGTTTTATTCGTCCAAGTGCTTCACCATGGGGATGTCCAGCCCTGTTTGTGAAGAAGAAGGACAACATTTTGAGGCTATGTGTTGATTATCGACCACTCAATGCGGTTACTATTAAAAATAAGTATCCTCTTCCCCGCATTGATATCCTGTTTGATCAGTTAGCTGGAGCCAAGTTTTTCTCTAAGATTGATCTTCATTATAGCTACCATCAAATAAAGATCAAGCCCTGTGATATTCCGAAAACAGCTTTCTCGACCAGATATGGACTTTATGAGTATCTGGTTATGTCTTTTGGTCTTACCAATGCCCCGGCATATTTTATGTACCTGATGAATTCAGTCTTCATGCCGGAGCTGGATAAATTTGTTGTGGTATTCATCGATGACATTTTGATCTACTCCAAGAATGAAGAAGATCATGCTCAGCATTTACGTATCGTTCTTCAGCGATTACGAGATCATCATCTTTATGCCAAATTCTCCAAGTGTGAACTTTGGCTAGATAGTGTGAAATTTTTAGGCCATACTATCTCTAGTGAAGGTATATCAGTTGATCCAACTAAAGTGCAAGAAGTGATGGATTGGGAACCTCCTACTTCAGTTCATCAAATTCGAAGTTTTCTTGGTTTAGCTGGATACTATCGTCGATTCATTCATGATTTCTCCAGAATAGCCAAACCTATGATGGAGTTATTAAAGAAAGGAGTGAAATTTGTTTGGGATGGTAAATGTGAAGAAGCTTTTCAAACTCTCAAAGCACGATTAACTACTGCTCCAGTGTTGGCTACACCGGACAGTACCAAACCTTTTGATGTCTATTGTGATGCTTCTGGTACGGGACTTGGTTGTGTACTTATGCAAGACAACCGGGTAATCGCGTATGCATCAAGAGCTCTCCGGAATCATGAGAAGAACTATCCAACACATGATCTGGAGTTAGCAGCTGTCATTCATGCTCTTAAGCTCTGGAGACATCATCTTATGTGAACTCATTGTAACATTTACACTGACCATAAGAGCCTCAAGTATATCTTCACCCAAGCCGATCTCAACATGAGACAGAGACGCTGGCTAGAGTTGATAAAGGATTATGATCTAGAAGTGCACTATCATCCGGGAAAGGCTAATGTGGTTGCGGATGCACTCAGCCGCAAGTCACAATGCCATTGTCTATTTGTAGAGCCATTCAACGAAACTCTATGCCAGGAAATGATGAAACTAAACTTAGAAATGGTACGTCAAGGAAGTCTGAACCATATAGCTATCGAGCCTACACTTCATGATAGCATCATCATGGCACAATTACATGATGAAGGTATCAATATAATCAAGGAAAAGTTATCCCAAGGAGAAGCCAAGTACAAGTGTTTCCGAGTGGATCATAAAGGAGTTCTATGGTTTCAATTTCGTCTTGTTGTACCCAAGAATCACCAGCTTAGAAAACAAATCCTTGATGAAGCACATCTATCAAAGTTTTCTATTCATCCCGGTAGTACCAAGATGTACCAGGATCTTAAACAGAATTTTTGGTGGACTCGAATGAAAAGAGAGATCGCCAAGTGCGATGTCTGTCAAAGAGTTAAGGCTAGTCACTTGAAAGTAGCTAGTACTCTCCAACCTTTACCAATTCCATCCTAGAAATGGGAGGACATTAGTATGGATTTTATCGTTGGCTTACCCAACACTTCTCAGAAGCATGATTCTATTTGGGTAATCGTTGATAGACTCACCAAGACAGCACATTTTATTCCAGTGAATACAACTTATTCTGCCAAGAAGTATGCCGAGATATATCTCGACCAGATTATCCGTCTGCATGGAGTTCCAAAGACGATCATTTCTGATCGTGGGGCTCAATTTATTGCATGTTTCTGGGAGCAATTGCAAGAATCCCTTGGAACTAAATTGATTCGTAGTTCAGCTTATCATCCACAAACAGATGGGAAAACCGAACGAATCAATCAATATAGCAAGAACTGGGATAAATGCCTAGCACTGGCAGAGTTCTCATATAATAACAGTTATCAATCCAGCTTGCAAATGGCACCATTTGAAGTGTTATATGGTCGAAGGTGTCGAACTCCTTTGAGTTGGTCACAAGCTGGAGAACGCAAAGTATCTGGGCCAGATCTAGTTACTGAGGCAGAAGAGAAAGTCAAAGTTATCCAGGCTAATCTTAAAGTAGCCCAATCAAGACAGAAAAGTTATGCATACAAAAGAAGAGATCCTTTACAGTTCAAGGTAGGGGATTTCGTATATTTGCGAGTATCTCCTACTAGAAGTGTTCAACGCTTCGGCATAAAAGGGAAATTGGCACCCCGATACATCAGACCATTTGAAATCATCAAAACTTGTGGACCAGTTGCTTACCGGATTCGTCTTCCTTCTCAGTTGGCCGCCATTCATGATGTCTTTCATGTATCTCAACTTAAGAAGTGCATCAAAGTGCCCACTGAGATTCTTGAACCACAAGATATCGAGATTGAACCCGATTTGTCTTACGCGGAGTACCCAATCAAAATTCTTGACACCAAAGAAAGAAGTACTAGAAGGGAGAAAGTTAAAATGTACCAAATCCAGTGGAATCGTCATACTGAGGAAGAAGCCACTTGGGAGACTGAAAATTTTCTCCAAAGAAACTTTCCCGACTTTCTTAGAACAAATTCAGGTATCAAACCTTTCCATTCCTTTTCTTCCTGTAATCTCGGGGCAAGATTCCTTTTAGGGGGGAAGGCTGTGACACCCTAGGTGTCTGCACAGTAGAATTGCATTTATTTTATGCATCATGTGCTTATTTTACTTGATCAAGGACCTTATTGCAAAATTATAAGGTCAAATGTGTAATTATGATTTAATGTAAGGTCTTTTCTATAGTTTAATTTGAATAGGGAGAGCAAATATTGCTTTTGTGGAGGGTTTATTTATAAAATTCAGTGTAATCATTGCTTGGCAGAAAATTTTGCTTTTTAGTTTGAAATTAAACTAAATTTGCAATGAAAAAGACAAAAGTCCATTAAATTCAAAATCCTTCCTTTGTTTTCAAAATAACTCTTTAACCTTTGGTCAAATCAATTTTTGCACAACATCAAAGTTGTAGATCATGAAAAATTGAACAACTTTCATGTTGGGAACTTTTCATTTGAGCCCTAGTTTAAAAGTTATTGTTGATTTACAGTAAGATCCCTGGAATTTTCTGAAATTACAAAGAAGTCCAGTCGTCTTCCACCTCCTGCCTGCTTCTCTGCTTTCCCTGTCGCCGCCGCTAATCGGCCACCCCTCGTCGACCATCCACCACCGAAGCACCCGTTACCGACGAGCCCCTCCGCCGCCGCAATCCTGTCCGCCGTGGACCGCCCTCCTCCAACCATCTCTCGTCGCGCCACGAGCACCAGAGGGTGCGGCTCGATCTCTTCTTCATTTCCCCCAACCTCTCCCTCGCCGCCGGCGAGCCTTGATGCCGGAAAAGGCCGGCCACCGTCCTTCCCTGTTCCTCATCCGGCCAGGGTCCTCTCTGCTAGAATTTAAAGAAACCCAGGGGTTATCTGCTTAGACCTAGACTCAAGTGAATAGTGACACTAGGGACCTTTTTGTTATTTTGGCTATAAACTTTGAAATTCCATAGAAATTCGTAGAAAAATCAGAAAAAGGCAAATCTAGATGTTTTGGAATCCTTGGGAGTAGCTCTATGCATTAGAATCATAATATGTTGAGTGTTAGTTGAGACTTTTTGCTATAAAAATAGATTTGTTTTACTAGTGCTTAAATGCTAGTTGTTTTTATCTTTTCCATAACTGATGTTTGAAGCAATTTTATGCTGTGAAATTTTTATGGTAGAGTAATCATGTGATGCCAGGGTTACTATAAAAATTTCGTGGTCAGTTCTCAGGTGTAGCTATAGCTATAATTTAATGCTTATTAAGTGAACTTTAATTGTGATAAATATTTTCCTTGCTTAGAAAATCCTGATAATATTTTTGGAGCCTTATTTTGATCATATGTTCATGCCTGTGAAATTTGAGCGCCAGTTCTTGTTAAAACAGGAAATAAAATTGAATCTTGATTTGTTCTTTCTGTTTTGTTTATTTTCTCAGAATTAATTATATGTAGATAAAATCATGAACAATTTACAGTAGCTAAGTTAGCTCTGTGTCGACCTCCTGTTAAATTTCTAGCTTCTATTTTGCTCTGGTCTAACCTGTATAATTCAATCTTGTTCTAGGTGTTGTCTGAATAAATGAATTGTTCTAAATAAATGGCTGTATGATTTGGTACGAACTTTGCAGGATAGATTACTCTGTTTACCTTCTATTTGATGTAATTTTTGCTGATTTTATTTGCTGATTTTACTATTGAATGAGTGCTGAGTTGTTTATTTATTAGCAAACCATGACTTGCATGCTATAGGAACCACTACAACTTGTTTTATGAAGTAGTGAGATTCTTTTGTGCTGTTGATCATGATGCCTTGGGTAGTTAGAAATGTTAGTATCTACTCTATAAACGCTTGCCCATGTGAATGTATGTTTCCTGTTTGTTAGACTACAACTTTATCATGAAAAGAGTGTGAGTGTAATTTCATATCTTGCATCACATATAGATACGACTGTTCTAGCGGACGGGACATACGAGTTGATCCCGAAGCCCGAAGAAGGTGATCCCGAAGCCCAAGTGAACGCCGCTATATTGACTGAAGCCCCAGACCAAAGTCCAGAAGAGCCCAAGGCTAACCTAGCTAGCGACTACCGAGAAGGCAAGCCCCGGACATAACCCATATTTCAAATTATTACAATTTATCGTTATTATTTACTTGTGCATTTACAGTTCTTAGGAATTGAATTGAAACCCTAGATGCATGATCCTAAGAACCTATGTACTGAACACTAGACCTGAGTTTGAATAATTGCTAAGCTTATAGGACCGGTAAAAGTCGAGTGATTGCCGATCACTCACGAGCTCTATAGGAATTGCTTGTTTACTTTCTTCTATCAATATAAGGACGACGGACGGGGTCGTGTTCGATATCATGACCTTGTGTGAGACCCCGTCTGTGTTGATGAAACTCACTAAGGTCGCGGTGTGCGGTAGTGCTGGTTAAGTTTTTGAACGAACTAGCCACATGCCGTAAATATGGTACGCGGTAAGCCTAGTAGCCGATTGAACCGGGGAGCGGATATACCTTTCACTCTCTCTTAGGGATAGGTTTTATTTATGTTTATGTTGCGCAACACCGCGGCTGTAGGGACGAGGTTGGTGCCCTGTAGTCGGGGAGAGTGACCCTATCCACAAGCCGGAAAGAAAGGTAAACGGTTGTTTGGGAATGACCCGACGATGTTCTAAACGTGTGTGTTAGGTCTGCCTGGGCAGGTTAACAAATTCGATTCGAATCGTCCGCTTCTCACGGTTTGGGACTGCTTGATCTCTTTGCCACACAGAGTAATAAAAGCAACATTATTATGATCAATCTTTATGTTTGCTTAAAGTTCTACCATGGTTGAATAGTAGTTGCTTACATAGAATGGTTAATCAACTAGAATCTTGGAAGCTAAAATTTGAAAGTAAGGACCTACTCTTTATTGCTTTTCAGCAAAAGGAAAACCAGAGCCTCACAGAACCCTGCATAGTCTAGTTAGGTGGGCTAAGTATACCCGTTGACGATTAAGTCTTGCTGAGTATTAGAATACTCAGCCTTGCTGTTGAAACCTTTTTCAGGTATGAGTTTTGAGGACCAGATCGCTAGTTTGTCTTGGCCCTGCTCTTTGCCTCTTGGCTGGTCCGTAGAATGGGATCCGACTTGGGCCCGCAATGACCCTGACGAGTGATACCTTGCTTGGGCTAGCTTGGTATACTTTTGCAACGTGTTGTAGCCGTTGAGTTTTCTTTCCGCTGCTTAAACTCTGAACATGAAACTTATGTCTTGTATAATGCTTTACTGAGTTGGATCCGTAATAATGCTTTGAACTGGTTTGTAATAATTACTATGCTTGTGTTGTAAAATATGTGGTTGTAATATCTCTGGACTCGCCTTCGTGCGGGGTATGCTTGTTCGATCCGAGAACCGGTGGTTGTATCGGGACGTTACCCGACAGACCAAGAATTGTTCCGTTTGAAGTGCATTTGTGTCGGTGTTGCCTTATTGGTGATGGCCAGCGCACTTGAGCCGGGATAATTCAGGTGGTTCTGCCACAATTTGCACAGGGGTAGCCCGGCCGGCCTGGGATTTCTCCCATTTTAGCACAATTTTGTGAGTTGTGTTCCTGAAATCAAATAATCACCAAAACTCGTGGAACTCATTAATGTTAGTGAAAAATGATGTATTATGGTCCTGAGAGCCTGAAATCCGAAGGAATGTTGGCGGTAGAAATCATTGAAAACGACCGCCAACAATCGTCAGAAGAACTCGATGGCACCTCTCGATGACAACTCGGTGCCTTCTGAAGGCACCTCCTTCTGCGTGGGCTCCTGGATTTTCGTCGCCGATGGATCAGGCTGTTTCAAAAGTCGCCCAATCGATTAAAGTGCTCCAGAAACTCCAGAAGCCGCTAGTCGCCATGTAGTCGACGACTTCATTGATCAATTCGAAGAAGTCGGATTTTTAGCTTCCAACAGTGAAACTCGAATTCAACCCGAATTCGGTGCAGTTAAACCCAAAACACTCTCCGAACTGAAAGAGGGTTTGGACAGATTGCTAGAAGATACCAAGCAAAAAACTACCATGGATGGAAAGATTTTATCATACGGTTAAATCCACTTCACTGAACCAAGTCTTCGGAAGAAAAAGTCAAAGACTAGCTTCAAGGAAACTACTCACAAAAATAAGCCTTTAGAGGACATTTTTTTCAAACGTCGATAACATCGATTAAAAGATCAAACATTGCCTTCAGCTAGCAGAGGACACATTCAATAATAAGAGTTCCTACGATCACAAGTACGAAGAATTCTCCAACCCCTGGGCACTCAGCTCTGCAGAGCTGGAGCAGGATCAAGCATTCATCAAAAACCTTGAAGAAATTGACGAACCAAATCCTGAAGATGATTTAGCCGAATGGTCAAACGACATCGACTTGTTTATGGAAGGGTTATCAAATCCCGACAAGCTTGAAGCACTTTGGGAACAGTCCAAAGCGAAAATGCTATGGAATAATTCACAAAACAAGTCATCAGATCAATTGGATCAGTACCTGTCCGAATCTCACCCTGCAGAAGACTCTGTTTCAATCGAAGACTACATGAGTCGGTGGTGCAACATCATCCAAACTCCAAATTCTCCCACTCCACAAGAAAATCACTGCATGTCGCAACTATTTTCTCCAGAAGAACATGGCAATTTGGACAAATACAATAAATTCATAATTGAATTCTCGGTCCGAATCGAAGGCGGATGGTCCCCAGCAGACACCCTCCCATATGATGAAGACCTTCTTCGACTCATGCTCGGACTATCTCCTCGAGTCAAGACAAATGAAGAATTCTACCCAGATTCGGATCAAGTCCTTAAGAAAAACCGCCTCATGAAACAACCCGTTTCGGAAAAGAAGATGAAATTCGACAAGGACTCAGTTTCCACGACAACTACAAAAAGAGAACTCCAGTCCTCAAATCAGAGGAGGAAGAAGAGACAATTCTTAGAATACGAAGAACTACCGTTCCAATAAGGCCTTCCGCTTAAAGAAGACGACAACAAGCCAAAGATTTCCAATCACGATCGCGGAATTTTCATGGCCATATCCTCGGAACCTACAAATCAAAAGCTCAATCCTACGGCACTGGAGGACCTCGATTATGATGACTTCCTCTCTGACGCGGGAGAAAGCAAAACAGTAGCTATGAGCTACGAAATCCCCCCACCGCCACCAGGAATCACGGTCACCGTTCACCTGAACAACAAATTGTAGAAGACTCAAGACCAAAAGAGAAATATCAATCTCATGACAGAGTACCATCAACAACTCGGTGACTCCTTCGACTATTCCAACAGCGACTTGCACAATGTCATCAACATTGGTCGCAATGCGAAAACAGTCATCATCATCAAAGGAGAAGATCAAGAAGAAGTCGAAGCTTATAGCCCGACATCCAACTATCAACTACCTGACAACTACGAGTACAACTCGCGAAAACAACACAGCGACAAAGCAGTACCCCCTCCTCAACCGACAAAGCAGTCGAAGATCGATTCCACTCATCAAAAACTTCATTCAAGGTGTTTTCTTTACCTCAAAGGGAAGCACTCGAGTTTCCAATGCATCATCCTTCGCAAAGCACTCGGAGCACCTCCACCTTCCTGCCGACAAGAACACCAGCGAAAGCCTCTTCTGACAATCAAAGAAGGAGTTAGTCGGATGGGTTAAATCTCCTCAGGGCAAACCCCCGGTCTTACACCCAATAAAGGCTAGGATGGGTCCGCCCGAGTTCAGATTCTACCCCCGAACTACTCGAAATCAAAAAAGAAAAAGTACTCTATACAAACTTGTCGGATGGGTCCAACCACCTCAGGGCCAACCCCCAGTCTTCCCCCCAATAAAGTCTAGGATGGGTCCGCTCGAGGGAGGTTCCACCCCCGAACTATCAACAGAAGCAATGTCGGAGTATAATAGCTATTCGATCGAATCACCTCAGGGCCAACCCCTGGTCTTACACCCAATAAAGACTAGGATGGGTCAGCCCGAGTTCTGATCCAACACCAAACTACTCGTATCGGCAGAAGACAAAAATTTAAAAAGAATCCCCTCAGGGCCAACCCTCGGTTTTCCACCCAATAAAGGCTAGGATGGGTCTGCCCGAGCAAGATTCAAATATAAAGAAGAAATTGAGTCCTTCAGAATTTGATGGAGGAGTGTACAAAGAAGATGCGGCATCAATCTACTCGATTGCTTTGAAAAACACCATACTCTCAAAGAGTCCAAGTGAAATCAAGCAAGAGATTGTAATCGAGAAGGCTCTAGAGACAAGCTTCTATATCCTCCTCAGGAGTCATTACTCCATCAACTACTTAGACTACCAACTTTTCTTTGTTAAGTTAAAGTAAAAGGCACGGCGTATCGAGTAGTTGGGGCTAAGAGACACGATCTCTGCGGCCCTAGAGACAAGTTCTCTACCTTCTTCAGGAGTTGTTACTCCACCAACTACTTCGACTACCAACCTTTCTTTGTTAAGTTAAAGTAAAAGGCACGGCGTATCGAGTAGCTGGGGCTAAGAGACATGAGCTCCGCGGCCCTAAGGGACAAGTTCCCTATCTCCCAAGAGGAGTTATTCATCCACGAGATGATGTAAGGAACATGGCCCCATCTAGGCCATTGTTTGTGATTTTGGTGATTGAGTGACAACATAATCAATGGGACTAACAAGTTTGTGAGATCACATTTGTAGGAGTCTTTAGGTCCCATGGATATGATTCAACACGTCTAATTCATCGTCAAGACGCAATGTCCAATCTATTGTCAAGACATCATGTCCAATCCACCATCAAGATGACAAGTCCAATAAGTCATAGGGGTGCCAAAGTATAGTGGAAATCCAGAGATAAAATATATTTCAAGCATCCAAATGATCCCCGTGACAAATTGGACGAAGCAGTGCAGAATTAGCTGCACCGGTTTAACCGATTCCATACCATCGGCCGTGGCCGCAGCCTCAAGATCAGCCAACTGCTGGGCCTTCTGATCACGATCGGCTGCCAAGTCCTGGATCTGCTTCATGTCCATGACCAGCTGCTTATCAGAGTCAGCTTTAATCTTGGTCAGCTTCTCCACAGCATCTGTTTGGCGATACATAACATTGGGCAAGTCAGTCACCAATTCACCCTTTTTCAACAACAAGCTTTTAAGCTCTATCAAAGCAAGGTGAACATGAGCACAAAAGACAAAAAACTACTCGAAAGCTACAACCACCAAAGGAGGAAAGAAATACCTTTCTTTTCCTTGGCAAGGGCCTTCACCTTCTCTTGCAGCTTGGCGGCCTTATCTTGAAGAGCAGAATTGTCTTGCTCCAAAGTTTCGACTCGGGCCTCCAGAAGTTTGACCTTCTCCAACTGCTCCCGAGAAGATCTCTCAAGAGCAGCCATCTTCTGTAATTGTTGCTCTTGGTCAGAAGACAACCGGAGACCCTCTCCAGTCTGCCGAAGGAACTCAGCCTACTCAGCGACTTGTTTAGCCAGCTCCTGTCACCAAGACACAGTTAAGACAAGTACTCGACAACACAATACAAAGTAGTTGAGCCCTTACAACAAGCACAAACTGACAGTCCAGGATCCCGCGGATCACAGTAGTCGACCCCTCGGTCAGCTTCTCCACCTCTTGCTGCGGCGTCTCCTGCGGAATCAGATCGGCACTGGAGGCAGCCACAGGACTTTTCGGCCTATCCTCAGTCTGCTTATCTGAAAAAATACAAAGACGCCAGTAAAATCTGTCAAAAAACAAGTCGACGGTCACATAGATCACTCACAGGTGCCAGCAACAGGAGACTTCTTGCTCGCCTCCTTTATTGCAAGACTCTCTGCTGGCCGAATAGCAGAAGCGTCCTGACAATTCGCATCCTTTGATGGACTGGGAGGCAACTGAGTAATTCTCTTAAGGGAGTCGAAGATAGGATCCTTCTTCGTATCATCGACTCCGAAGGTATCAGGATTGTTACAAAAAAGTACTCGACACATCAATACAAAAGAAAAGGAAGCAAATACGAGTAACCTATCAATTGCTACACTTACTGAGAAGACTGCTTCAAGACATATTTCTTCAGCTTAACAAACTTCGGGACACCACTTAGTCCCGAAGCATCCTGTCCCTTGGCAGAACCACTCCCCCCAGACTCGCTCGGTGCAGCAAGCGTCGAGGCGGCCGGGCTCACGACGGAACTCGCCGCCCGCCTCTTAGTAGGAGAGGGGGGCCTAGAAAGGAAAGCTGTCAAAAACAAATTCAAGACATCAAAAAGTGAGTCCGCGCTCACCTATCACTGCTTCCAGCAGAGGTGGCCCTCCGCTTCCGGGTCCTTGCCAATTCGACGGATGGTTCGTCCGCCACCCCATCACGAACATCTGATGCCGTCCGACTAGCCGAAGGGCCTACACAAAAATGAACAATGATCAATCAAGAATCCAATAGGTCAATCGAACAAAAATGCAAGGCAAAAAAAGTCAGATGCATACTTGAGTCAATATGCGCCTCGGGCACAACGTCGGGTAGCGGAGGCCTACTCTGATAATTTTCGGGATTAATCTGCATGAAAGACACCAGATCAACTCGACTACTCAACAAAAGTACTCGACATTGACTACAGCCGACTACTCGAAAAAGTACCTCCCGAGGGCGCCTTCGAGCTCTGAAAGTCCCAGAGATACTAGGCTTCCAGGCTACATTCTTCAGTAGCCTGGCCACTCGATTCTTCAGATCAGTCTCAGAAATTTTGGCACGAGTAAAACGGGTTGGATCCATCTCCCCCATATACTCAAACCCCAAATGAACCCACTGCTGCAAAGGTTGAATCCTTCGAAGTGTCCAATGTGTTATCACGGATGTACCACAAATCTGGTGATCTGCCTTCAGCCTCTCGATTTCTCCAAGGAGAAAGTTAACTTGATCAACATTACCACCCCTAGAATTCCAGCTAGACTTCTTCACAGGAGGGCTGGGAGTTCGAAGAGGAAGAGAAGAAGACACGTTCCTAACATAAAACCACATCTCCTTCCAATCAATGACCATGTCACTCAACTCGTAGGGATATATCGTGGCTTCTTCCCCTGACGAAACTGCAACCCTGCACCTCCAACTACGTCTATCTTAGAATCGTTGGGATAAGGTTTCAGATGAAAGAAATACTGGAACAGATCGAAGTGAGGTTCGATCCCCAAGAAAGACTCGCAGAGATGGACAAAGATCAAAATATGAAGAATAGAATTAGGGGTCAAGTGATGTACTTGAACCCCCCAGTGGTGAAGAAGACCATGGAAGAAATCAGAAAAAGGAAAACTGAGGCCCCGAAGAACATGAGGATGAACAATAACAAATCCGTTTCTTCCCTCATGAGGAAAAGATTCCCCATAAAATCTCCTCCAATGGATCACGTTTCGGGGTTGAAGAAGATGCTCCTCCACAAGACTGAACAGATGGGAGTCAGTACACTTACTCGACTTCCACCCATGGGTTTCTGCATCGTCTCCGACAACTTCACCCGCCTTCCTCCTCCCAGCAGATCTCTTGGGAGCCATGGAAACGAAGAAGAAGATGACTCTCTCTTGCTTCACACTCGGGGGTTAGCGGTGGCTAGTTTCTCGTAGCACTTGGAGACAAGAGCAGAGGAGCTAAAGGCTTCACTACTCGATCTGAGGAAAGGCTTCACTACTCGAAACCACCCGATCTCAACTACACAATAGATCTATCAGCCCCAGGGCTGTTACAGAGATACAAATATTGTTTTTCCCAAATCTTGTTAATTCAGAGATACAAATCTTGTTATTCCCCATTTTCATGTTTAGCCCAATTCCTTCTGTGTCCTCTGTACAACAAACAAACACTCATGAAGATTTGGACCATCTCTTTTTCAACTGTCCTTTTGCTGCTGCTTATTGGCAAAGACTGGATTTTCAATGGGCGTCCATACAGAATATAAGTGAACGTGTCCTAAACCTCATGGTTACTACTGGAATACCTTTCTTCATGGAAATATTCATCTTTGCTGCCTGGGAATTATGGAAGCTTCGAAACTCAAAGATTTTTTATCAAGGCCGCCCAACTGTTTGCTTATGGTTTAGAAATTTTAAGAGTCAAGATTTACTACAGCTCGTGAGAGTTAGAGAGGATCAGCATCCATGTATCATTCAATGGCTAGAGTCGCTATAGCTTATTATTGTTCTGTATATTCCGTTTCTCCTTCTGCTTTGTAAGTAAACTTCTCTTATTTTTATAAAAGTTTTGCTGTGGGGAACTCCCCCACAGTCCATTGCTCAAAAAAAATCTTGTTATTCCCAAAAGGGAATAATTCAGAAATGCTCAGGGAGGAAAGGCTTGTTAGAAAGAAGAGATGCATGATCAGGAACATCGCAAATCCTCTTCTTGCATCTACTCTTCTCCCTGATATATTTTACAACAAAAATAATGCCATCTCCGCAGAAGCCATCGAGGGGAGAACCACTGAAACTTCCACCCGGAGAATGGCTCCAACAGACCGCAAAGGCTTCTGACACAACTTCCACCATCAGTCCACTAGACAACTAGAATGGATCAGCCTAGACAAGCAAGGCCAGCGGCCACGAAGATAGCAAGTGTTTTTGCTACTCGCAAATACTGTTCTAGCACCCATCAAGATGAATCGACTACTCTCATCAGGAGGTCGAGTACTCTCCAGTGAAGAACTCCAGTTGGAACCCATAGCTACAACTAGAAGATTGAAGAAACAAGTGCCACAGACCCCGCTTAAATAGAAGAAGCAGTGCAGCCGCAGTACCCCCCGTGACACCCGAGGACAAGGAAGGTCATGGGCGAAACAGAAAAGATTCCACTGCAGTACTCACCATGTGAACCCACGAGTACACAGTAATCAATGAGTCACCTTTTCAGAAGATTCATCGCAGTACTGCTGACTTCAGAAAGATTGCAAAGGATATGATACGGTCTCCTAGATCCTTAACCCCAAATCACGGATTTGAATTCAAGGCTCGGGGGCTGCGGGATACATGTCATAAAATGACAACTTTTTCAAAAATATTTCGACCTCCAAAAGAAAATCTGGAGGACCCAGAAGACTGGGCCGACCCTCAGCTTGATTTCTCAAATCAAACTAAGGCTCGGGGGCTACTCCATATGGAGCGCGAGTACATCGTGCACCATATATCAAGGAAGAGTTCGGGGCTTGAGCACCTCATAGCCTTGATGTAGCCTGAAAAGTACTCGAAAGACTACTCGAAGCTCTTGATGGACTCCAAGGATGGACAACCAGCTCCAGAAGCACCCAAAGCACTCGACGAACGCCTTCAGAAGCACTTGACGCCTGTAGGACTCGACTATGAAGAGCTCGGGGGCTTGTTAGACCCGAGATAGCGGGACTGCTCACAGGCGCGGAATATTCTAGAGTAGCGAGTAGCACATGGATATGCCCTATCTCTTTTGTATCTACCTAAATAGGAGTAGAACTAGTCGATGTACACGGAAACTAGATGAACTCCTCAGACTAGGGTCCAAACAGAACTCGACTAGGACTTTCTATGTAACCCTGTTCCCCTAGATTATATAAGGGCGAACAGGGACCCCTCCAGAAGTGAGGAGACACATCGAACAACACCTAAGGGAATACAAACCACCACACAGGACATAGGGTATTACACTCCGGTGGCCTGAACCTGTCTAAATCCTTGTGTTCCCTTGCACCATCGAGTTCTAATCTCGGTGAGGCCCTGCCTACAACCACTCTCCTCGGGATACCCCTCGGAGAACCCGACGGTAAAACACCGACAGCTGCTGCTGCTGAGGAGGCCTGATAATCCAATGCCCTTGCTGAGGGGCCTTCTGAGAAGGTGCAGCTGGAGTGTTATGCACTAAATGATACGTCGGTGGCTGAGCACTCGAGGGTCCAACTAGTGCCTTCCTCTTCTTTTCAGCTTTATGAGCCATGATACAATCCTCCTGAGTAATTGCCATGTTCACTAGCTCATTATAGGAATCAACTCGAACAAGATTGAGACGTTCCTTCAGTTTGGTATTAAGAGACCCGATGGAAGTGATCACGCTTCTTAACATCGGTATCCACATGATATCCCCCATATTGGCACAGTTGATTGAAAGCCTTAGCATATTGCATCACTGTGCGAGTGCCTTGAGTTAAAGCCAAGAACTCATTCAACTTTCTATCCACAAGACCTTTAGGAATATGATGAGCTCTGAAAGCAGTTTTATACTCATCCCAAGTGACAACATGAACAGCTGGACGCATGCCATTGTAGTGATCCCACCATAAGCTTGCCGAGCCACAAAGCTGCTGCCCGGCAAAGCGGGCTTTGTTAGCCTCAGAGCATGGCACTGTCAACAAGTCAAACTTGGACTCAATTGTCTTAATCCAAGCATCCGCATCAAGTGGTTCCTCCATCCTATTGAACAAAGGAGGTTGTGTCCCAAAGAAATCTGGGTATGTTGCGAACTGGTGCTGGTGGTCATTTTGTCCGCCTCGCTGTTGCCCTTGAGCAATCTGGCAAAGCAACTCGGTCTGTGTAGCAAGGACTTCTGCAAAGCCAGGTGGCAGAGGCGACGGTGGTGGTGTACCACTACCACTTGCTTGAAAACCACCTGGGGTTCCACGAGTACTGCCCACCATCTGAAATGTAAGAGTTCAAGCATCAGCGATATGATTCATATAGCTTTCAAGATGCAATGAACAAGTATGCAACACAATAAATCTCAACACATGCTGTGTAAACAGTTTGTGCAGCATTAGCTGTTACGGAAAACTTCGTAACTTTGGTTAGGTTCATCAAAACTGTCTGAAATTTTATCAGCAGCTAGATAATTTCATGTTCTACAACTTTGGTATTCGATGCGAAGTCTGATTCAGGAGTTAATATGGTCGAATAATTCAGTTTCCACCTCTCTGGAATTTCAGTTTTTCAGAAAACAGAGCGGCAGTATCTTATCGATATCTTTGGATACACAAGATAGCAACCGGAGAGTGAGCTCCCATCTGTGCCGGCGGAGGTGCTGCAACCTCAAAGTTCAGGTCAGAAACTCTCTGTATCTCCTCAGGCTCGTCCTCATTGTCCACGCCCATCACGTCCGGTGGAACATCCTGCTGAGCCTGCTGAAAGTGGAGCTGCTCATGGGCATTGTTGAGCTCCAAGGTGAGAGCTCCAACCTGCTCCTCAAGAAAACCAATCATGGTCTCGTGCTCTCCCACAGTAGTTTGAAGTGTGCCAATCTGTCCCTCCACCTAATCAAGCTGGGCATGGAGATCAACAATGAACTCATCTCTGGTGTGAACCATCTCATGGTTGGCCTGAGCCAAATCAGCTAGCTGGGCAATAGTATTGCCCTAGGCAACCTGAAGGCGGTATAGTGCATTCATGCACCGAGCTATAATGCGAACTGTGACCACAGGGTCAAGAGCGGCAAGGATGTGTGAGGAGTTCATCCTATCCAGCCACAGGGGATCAGCCTCATCGACTACAGGAAACAGCTCGAACGGAGTCAACACCACCTCCAAAGGGTGCTGCTCACAGAAAGTGGTGAGAGTGGCAGTAGCTGCCCGCTCCAACAGTCCAGGAGGCGGTGTCCTGTGACCTAGGTGTAGATAGCTGGCCAATGGGGGTTAAGCGGGTGCTGCGGGATGGTCATCATCACCGTACAGCGCTGCACGCCCATCTCTATGAAGTTGAAACCCTCGTAAAGCGGCGGGTGAGGATATCCCGCTGCGCTAAGGATCTCCCACAATAGGCGGGGCATGCCATCCCAGTGCAGGCAAGCGGACTGAAAGTGGCCCTGCTCATCCACCACAACAAGAACTGGATCCTCCATCTGCCCAAAGACAGAAGGATCAGCGACAAGTTAGATAAAGCCATATGATAGCGAACAGATTGCTGAAAACTGCTAGACAGATTCTGGGTATTGAAAAGATAATTGTGTATCTGTCAGAGTAGTCATCTAAAAATTCTCAAAATGTTCAAGGAGGTGCCTAAGATAATTTTGCACAACTTTCCTAGTCAAGACCAAGTCTAAATCAGAGTATAAGATGACCATAACCTTAAGCTATTGACTGTCTGTCAATCCAGAAAATAGAACTTCCAGAGAGCTAGTACACGGTGCACCAGATCCTAAAAACTTGTCTAAAAATTCTCAAAATTTTACAGTAGTTACTTGGTTCAGTTTTCTACACCTTTCATGTTGAACGTTTCCTCAGGAAGTTCCTCTAAGGTTGTCGAAAAATTCAGATGGCCAGACTGCTACAACTAGGCAGAAAAACAGAGATTTTCAAACTGATCAGATCCTCTAAGGTAGGGTGTTCCAAAAATTCCCAACTTTTTATAGCATATAGAGAGGTTTCCTTGATACAACTCTTCTCACAGGCTCAACTCTATATCTGTTAGTTTACCAAGTCTAAAAATTCGAGCTCTTCAGGTTACAGCAGAAATAAGCTTTTTCACCTAGAAAGTCCTTATGAAACTTCTTTCCAATTGAATCACTTGAGTTTTCTTTTTGATTTTGATTTCAAAATGGAATGCATGCACATCCTATTTATCCTCACAACTTAAAAGAATTGCCAAATACTTTTAGTATTACACTTTGACTCGGTGGCATACGTTTTATGACTCTCACTATTTAACTAGCTGATTAACTAGTCGTCCTAAGTTCATCAGTTCGTGGTTAGCGTACCTGCAAAAAAATTGACATAGTATATATTAATGAACCTTTTGTGCCAGCTTTCACGAAAGCGTTCCCATTCATTACCGATCACTATAGAACTGGCATCCATACAATTCCCGTCGTATGGACAACGTTAAGCATACAATATGGAAACAACGTATTGACTGATTACCGTCATAGACGGGGAATTTCATTCCAATTCAGACCATTTACTCCCAATATAATCAACCGATGGTTGGTATATTAGCAACAGCTCAAGTAGGCCACTGCTTGAGCTCAACATTCGGCTCGCATCACCAACGGGAAGGTCAGACTCCCTCAGCTGACTGAGCAATCATACCTTCACGGCGACAATGTCATTACAAAATTTAAATACTAAATATAAATGATGAAAAGTAAGTGCTGGAAGTTAGCAATACTATATAAGCCACCTTTAACATTCTCTTAAATCCCTTGGGATTTACGTTCTAGACTCTTCCTTAAGAATCCAACACATTTTTGCAAACTTAACATTTTGAAGTCAAATTTTAAGGATTTCTTGTTAGCAAATCTTGTTGTAGTCTCTGGTAAACTACTTATTCTGCTCTGATACCAGCTGTGGCGGAACCACCCAAAATAACTTGGATTAGTGCGCTAACCATCGTTGCAAAGGCAACTCTGATCCAACTCGCACGTACCTCGGCAGTTCCTCGAGTAAAATCTTGATTAAAGCCATGAAAAATTGGGATCGAATAAGCAAACCTCACACGAAGGCGAGTCCAGAGAGTATAACAACACGCATTTCATACATCAAAGAGTCTTGCAACGGAATTTGAAATTATTACAGACCAGTTCTGGAAGTAAGATAGTAGTACTACAGAAGTTTTGACTACTACAGTTCATCAGAGTTCATTTATTCAGCAGAAGGTAAAAACACGATAAATAACGATAGATTGACATCTCGATAAAGCCCATATGAGACATCACTTGGGAGGAGAAGCATCAGCACCAGCTTAGGATCCATCCCACTCCACATACCAACCCGGAGGCAGAGTACAAGGCCAAGTTAAACCAACAATCAAATCTTCAAAGTTCTCACCTGAAAATAATGCCACAAGCAAGGCTGAGTATACTAATACTCAGCAAGGCTTACCCGTCAATGGATATAACTTAGTCCACACACGAATGGGGAGCGAAGTCACCCACACAACAGTTCCCCTTTTTTCCAGTCCGTGGATCAGGGCCACCCCCCTCGACTACAGAGTACGGCTACTCTGCACCCGCATGTTGCGCGCATGAGAACGATGTGCAATGTTCAAAGAGGGTGAGGGTAAAGTCCACTCGCAGGTCCAATCAGGTACTTTAGTTTACCGATTACCATATTCCTCGGCATGTGGTTAGTACGTTCAAACAGTTAACAACCACTACCACACACTGCGGCCTTAGTACATTATCCCTAAACCGATGGGGTCCCATGATCCTGCCGTAAGTCTATGATTGCAGCATGTGATAAAACAGTCAGATCCTATAATCTCGCGAGTAGCAGGAAACTACTCGACTTTTACCGGTCCTAGTTAGCAGAGCATCTAGTCTATGTAACCGGGTAACAAACCATAGGAAACTAGGATCATGTATCTAAGGTTACAATCAACGCCTGAACATAAATATACATATAAATAATAGTACTATATAGAATGCATATATTGAAAATAATAGGAATTAGATGCACCGGGCCTTGCCTTCTTGGGCACTGCTAGCCTTGGGCTCTTCCGAACTTTGGTTCGGGTCTTGGATCAGTTCAAGTGCATTTACTTGCGCACCAGCGGGCTCGCTCTCGTATGTTGGCACCAACTCATATGTACCGTCAGCAAGATTGGCAGTTTCTATATGAATGCAAGGATGAAATTTATTACAACAAGATACAAAACACATTTATTTCCTTCACTATAGAGTTGTAACCAACATAACATGTTGTGTTGTGGTGAACTTAGTTAACTTCATTCATTGGGCAATCATTTATAGAGTAGTAAGTGAACTGTGTGGCGGTCATGTATATTTTTAAGTGAATATACATGAGTTTGTTTGACTATTTAATCTCATGAATTGTAAATAGTTTCTGCAGCTACATAATTTACACAAGGTAGTACATCTAATCAACAACTTAGAGTAAAAATTTCAAGCAAAAATAGTAAAGCATCTAGGGGCGAAAATTATACAAAACGGAGCATGCACAAATGAAGATAAATTTACCCAAATCAAACTACACCAGTTCTGGAGCTCCAATTTTTACAGAGGTAACTAGACCATATTCTTAATCTACTGTAAATTTATCATAATTTGTCTAGACACAAAACAGGAGCACTAAAATAGACAAAATTAACACCTATTTAACAGGACTAAAATTTACAGAGAGTTATGGAGTGATTATGGGTCTCAAATATTACCAGAGCCTAAAAAAAGCCTGATTTTGCTACTGTAACAATTTCAGCATTTTTCTCTAGCTAAAACTCCAGTATGTTATTTAATCAACTAACACATGCATAAATGTTCCAGGTAGGAACTGTTAAGTAAACACCCTACAAATATTTGTACAGAACCCCTATACCTCTAATGTGACTATGGTTAAGTTTCAGAGGAAGAAACTAACTATATCTATCAGAAGAAAATGTACAAACAAAACAATGTGACATCAAGAGTAAATAGTATCGATTGTTCTACTCAAGATCTGGTCCCCAAAATTTGCATGGATGGTTATTTACTCAATAGCAAGCTTTGGGTCAAATTTCAGATTTTTCCAGCTAGTACAACTATTTATAACAATATAGTGCTATTATTCAAGACTAAAATCAAAGATATAGATACACAGATCTGGAAATGACCAAACTTTGGCAGTGATGTTTATCTATTGTTACAAGACCATGGAAAAAGTTTGATGTGCATAAATGTCCTAGAGCAACCAGAACCAAAATATCAATCTCTACCCTAGATCTAGCAAAGGCTAGGTTTTCATCTAGCTAAACATCTTATCTGATGCTCAAAATTTTACAGAAAGCTGGACATAGCACAAACTATCTACCATCCAAAAATAACCTAAAGTTACTGAGTAAAGCTCTTAGAATATTCATATCTATTTAATCTAATCTTTTTCCTAGATTAAAATGTTGGTAGATTCTGAAGATGTGCATGTAACAAAACTTGTAGATAGTATTGCAAGGATTCCAAAATATTTAGATTTGCATCTTTTTTATTTTTCTACGAATTTCTACGCATTTTCAAAGTTCACTGATTTGAGTTCTAGAGCTCATGTTCATTTCTCAGTCTAGCCCCTGGAATCAAGTTTCTAAATTGCAGATAGATCCTTCACCGGGGAACTTGAATAGAGCCGTCGGTTCGGGCCGGATTCCGGTGAAGTCCAGCACCAGTGGTGAGGGGAAAGTTAGGGAAAATGGCGAGGAGGTCGGGCCGCACCTTTTGGTGGCCTTCTCTCGGTGGGAGATGGTCAGAGGAGGACTCGCCACGGTGAGCGGCGGCCGGCGGCGGCCCTGTGCCGCGGCGGCGGCACTCTGGCAGTGATGGGGAAGAATAGTCGGGTCAAGGAGCTTCAGTGGAGGTCTGGGGAGGTAGTGGTGGGGTCAAATCGGGCAATGTGTGGGAGGAGGACGGCAGTCCGCGGTGAGCTCGAGCTCGCTGGCGGCAATGGTTGCAGCAGCGGGCTGTTCACGTGCAGGGGCTTGGCTCCCTTTTATAGGCAAGGGAAGAGGGGGAGAGTGGTCTGGGAAATGCAGCGCACCACCTGGCGAAGGCCGATTTGGTCTAGGAAGGGCGGACGGAGCCGGCGATGGCGTCAAGCGGCAGCTGCAGCAATGCAGGGCTGCCACTTGTCCAGGTGGCCCAGGACGCGTGTCCAGCGCCCACGAAGCCAGTTGCAATGTGCAGGAGCAAAACTGGGGGTAGACTCAGCCGATTCGGGGGCGGATTGCCATCCCCGGATGCCGGCAACGTGCGGACGGCGTGAGGGAGGTGAGAAAAACAGCCAGTGGCATTTTCGTAATTAACTCAAAGTTCAACATTCGGTTCTGTAACTAAATTTTTCTCCCTCATCTTGGCTTCAAATGAAAAACTTTTGAATAACATTTCTGTTCAGTTTTTCGAGATCTACAACTTTCATTTCAGGTACTTTTTCATATGAGCAATGGTTTGTGAGTTATTTGAAGAGTTCAAAAACTCCATAAATGGATCAATTTAGTTAGTTTATTTGGGATGCAATTTGGCCCACTTCCAATTAAACACATGTGACTAAATTAATTTATTTGTGTTGCAATTTTTTATTGGAATGAAGGAATCAAATAGGAGAAAGTTCATTGACAAACCGCTTTCGGACTACGACCGCTCAATTAAGAAATCATACGACAAGAGAAAATCAGGGTCGTCATCGTCCGGTGTTCCACAGCTCGGAGCCCAATAGAAAGTCAATAGAACCACTAGTTGTTCTAAACCAGGAAGAACAAGGCTTTCTGCGGTTCTTGCAATCATCAAAGCTCACTACTAATTAGATAACAGGTGCTTCGAATCAAGATCCAGATCTGCTGAAAGATTATCCAATAGCTTCAGTGGTGAGATGGCCATATAAGGAGGGCACCAGCCTTGTCCCCCCCAGAGATTGTGCAGTTGCTTCCAACGCAAATGCGAGGGCTACATGACTTGTACATGAAAGCGATGAGAGATTGCAACTTCATGCAGGGCGCAAAGATTGGAGATGAAGATTTCTTTCATGGAGAGGCCATCATATGGATTGATTGGGAAGAAGTGTACCAACTATGACATTAGGACTCCCTCGACATCTCTATCATCACTTTGTGGCTTCTGCAAGTGCATTCTTTAAATCTTGTTCATTACCATATATAACTAAGGATGGAGATTCCTTACTTCATTTTGTATCCCGTAGGATGGAGATTCAAACATGCCGGAAAAAAAGGGTATTATCACATCGGCTTCGTGGACCCATCGGTTGTGAATTGCAAGACTCTCCAGAGCAATCCTACAGAAACATTCAAAAACTTGTACAAGTACTTAAGCATTCAACATTACAAGGCTCTCATTCTATTTCCGTACAACTTTGCGTAAGTCTTTTCTGCCATGTAACTATTTTAGTTTTGTATAACTGAATTTTATTAACCGTACATGAAATCTTGCAGAGATCTCTGGATACTAGTTGTCATATTTCTGGACATGAGCTTAGCAGTTGTTATGGATTCTTTGTGGAGAGATCTAGACCAATCCAAAGACATGAGCAACATATTGAACAAGTAATTAATTCTTGTCATACCACCTCAATCACCATTGCTTTTGAAATCAATGACAACTATCTTTATTCGTCTGGGTTCTTGTTCAGGGTTTGGAAGAAATTCGTTCGAAAGCATAGTGACAATTTCAACGCCGAACTAAAATGGAAGACAAACTTTCCGGTACGGATGGGATTCTACTTTATTTGCATGTTCCATATCCTTTAATATATATGTATACATTGATAGCTAATTACTTCATTTATTTCTCTTAAAGTGTCGTAGGCAGGCGCAAGGAACTAATTTATGGGCATACTATGTCATAGAAAATGTCCATGGCCTAATAGGTCCTCAAAAGATCAAAACCGCATGGGAGAAGGAAGTAAGTAAAAAACTTTATCATAGTTGCATGCAACTCATTTGTAAATTGTTCTAATCAATATTCTCATTTTTCCACAGCTTGATGCAATGCATGATACACTCATACCAGAGGAAAGGATCCTAGCAATTCAAGAAGCCATGAGTGGATTTATTGTTCACGAGGTCCTGGACCCGGCAGGAGAATTCTACTATGATGGCATGTCAAACATAAATAATAGGAGTAAATATGACAAAATTAAGTAAAACTTTTGTTGCACTTTGTATGTAATTAAGTATATATGTATGTATCTGAGCATATCTACGTATGTGTATGTGTGTGTGTGTGTATATATATATATATATATATATATATATATATGAACTCCACTAATATAGATAAATGTATATATATAGGAATTCACATTGTATATGTGAATTTCTATATATATGATAAAAATTAAGGACTAATATTACATAAATGAATATATATTTATATTTATATTACTGTAGTTCATACTCCACTTAAATTCCAATACAAAACTGAATCTGAAATGGAATAGAAATAACCCGGACCAAAGGGGGTGCCTGCCACGTCGGCGCTGGCAGACCCTTTGGTCCCGGTTCTCTTTTGTCTCGGTTGCCTGACCCGGAACAAATGGGGGAGGGGGTCCCCCCTTTTGTCCTGCCTTGGCAGTCCCCGTTGGGAAACCGGGACAAAAGGGGTTTCCTAACCGGGACAACATGCGTGTTCTGTAGTAGTCAATGTACCAGATTTTCATCCACAATATTTTGGTGAGATGATTTGGACATGAAATATAGTTGAATCATTCTTTATTTGTCCTCACAAAGTGAAACCACTATTTGAATTGAATTTCATTTGCATTTTATTGCCACTAATAATTGGTTTGTCCTCACATTAATTCTCCTCTTTGTTCTAATTTGTCTACTAATGACTTTTGAAAACCTAGAGTGTCACAGATTGAGACTCATCCAATCGAACAAATCAACTCTCTACCTCTCCAAACCCTAAATATCTTCCAACCTCAACATGTTGATGTCCGTCTACTAATTTCCACGACCAGAGATGGCATCCTAAGGCTTGCTGGTCAACCTAGGGCACGTCCGGCGACGTTCCCGCCCACACGGGGTCCCTCCCGGGCGAGAGCTTCGACGGCCTTTGCTAGTTTACTTGTAAAGTAGTCGTTCTTCGTCATGTAAGCGCGTTGGTTATCTTTTGTTGGTTTGCTTGTAAACCTCACCATCTTTCACCACATAAGTGTGATAGTTATCACTCGAGACGACCGATTCTGGCGAAACCCTAGAAACCGGTCCGACTGGTCTGCTCTAGCGGTCTGACCGGTCTGCGCGGCCTCACCGCCCTTTGTTTCGATTGCGACTCGCATGCTCGGGTGCTTTCATGTGTTGACTGAGATTTGTGTCAACATACTTTTTGGTGACTCCACTAGAGAAGATAATTCTGGTTATTTAAGCAGCCGAATTTTTCAACCCTAGTCTTTAGATCATTGATTCGCCATTAATATTGAATCTAGTCTTTAGACCGATTGCATCTATACTTGTGGTTTTGCATCAGGCTGCCTAAGCCGATCATAATTCACTTTGCTTGCTGCTGCACATCAAAGATCAAAAGAAAAGCAAAGTGTTGGTCATTGACTGCTTGGATTATCAAGATTTATTTATTACAAAATCAGAAGCATCAAGACCTACTAAGGAGTATTCATGGCGGGTTATTCTTATTCTTCACATAAGTATTACTACACCACACCTGAGGTACAGCATACAAATACTTCACATATTACTAATAATTATTGTGCTAGTGCCACAAATTCTCATGTTGATGTTGCTAGATATAATGATAGTGTGCATGTTGCATCGGATAGTCATTATTCGGATACTAGATTTTATTATGCAAATCATAATAATTCTGAAAATTATATGTAACAGCCTATGTCAAATAACATGCATACTTTGAATTTTCATGCTACTAGAAACATACAACATACACCTTCTCATACATCGGCGGCATAACGAGTTCACATGCCGATGAACAATTATCAAGGCCAAACTAATATGGTGAGTTCGGCCAATATTTATAAGACACCATGTGCTAATAATTTAATACTATTCAACAAGGTGTTTCACATATTAATTCATCGGCAACAAATTCACAATATTTGACTCCATCACGGAGTATGCCGATGAATGAGAAAATTGGCCATGCTATTTTTAGCTATCCGGCCAATTATTCTCAAACCTCATATGCTGCACAACATGTTACTAGAGCGGAGGCTGCATCTCCAATTTCAGCAACACATGCAGATTTGAATTCTTATAATTCGGCTAAAGTGTTATTTCTAGCCCAAGCCGAACTAGTGAAAATTCAGCAACCTCACATGCACCTTCATGTGCTAGTGCAGTAAATATTTTGCCTCAAAATTCGGTTCCCTTTTGGAATGAATTTGAACAAAAATTTTGTGATTATTTTTATAGAATAAATTTAACATCGGTTAAGCAAGGTAGAGATGAGTCTATCATGGATTATTTTTGGAGATTTAACAATGTTAAAGACCGATGCTTAAATTTGTCTATTTCTAAAAGAGACTTGGCTAGTTTGGCTATAGGTGGTTTATGTTCTCATTTTAAAGAAAAGCTCGAAGGTTATGATTATTTTTCCATTGCTCAACTTCAACTTAGAGCTTTAATCCAAGAGCGCAAATTTAAGGAGGCCGAAGAAAGTTTTAAAACTCATCAGTCCAATGCACGTGTTAATTGTGAATCCAACACATCAGACGATGAGAAAGAGAATAATTCTGATATGGATAACAATTTGGTTATGTTGAGAATCAAATCAAATAAAGATTTTTCGATTTTATTGTACAACAAGAAACAAGTCCAGCTATACAAAATCATAGCAAATCCAATAAAATAGCTATAGTTGATTTTTCTAAAGCCAAAAGTGTTATATATTCTAATAGTGATTATTTCACTATTGAGCAACATGTTCTGGCTGAAAAGAGTTTAAGCAGTGAAGAGCATTCAATTGTCAGAAAACATGACAATGGAGGTAGGGAAGGAACATTGGCATGTCAGCATAAGGAGGTTTTCAGCAACTCTAGAAAGACTGGTCTGACCGGATCTATAAACCGATCTGACCAGTCCATAAAGATTGTGGGCAGCCATCAGGAGAAGCATGATATCATCCACATTAAGGTTCCTTGCCTCTCCAATATATTTGATAAGGTATGTTGTACAAGTAAATTATTTAATTCCCAATCAGATCATATGATTTTCATTTGATGCATCTAGTAGAAAAATCATTGTGAGTAATCCTAGAAGATCGATTGAGGAAGGTAATTTACGTGCCAGCAGTAGAATAGTTTCAGATAGTATCGGTCAATGTACTGTCAAAATTAGAAAGACCGATAGTAGTAGTATTTTGGCATTTAAACTCACTCCATCATCATTGCCAAATTTTTTCTCTACATGGTTTACTTGTGGTCATTCTGGAATAAAAAGCAAGAAACCAAAACTGAAAAGCATTGTGAAATCGGATGATCATATAGTGATAAGATCTAAAACATCAGATATGAGAAGTACAAGGAAAGGTATAGCCAAATGGACTGATGACAAATTTGAACCGTTCGTTTGCTCAGCTTTAAAACCTTCTCCACAAAAGCATTGGTTAGAGCAACTCCAGTAGGGCTGCTAAATTTGGGTGAGCAAATGCCCATTTAGAAGCCCACTTCTAAATTTTAGTCACCCAAATATGGGCCTCCACTCCAACAGGCTCAGTAAATTGGGCTTCCATTTTTCCAACTGACATCTAGGCCCCACCTGTCATTCTCCACTCCCAGTCACACTACCAGCACAATTCTCATCGTGCAGTTGGAGGTGGAGCCGCCTTATCGGCGAGCCTCTTGGTGCTGCGGCCCATGAGGATGAGCCCGAGCCTGGCCGCGGCGAGGCGGAAGGCGAGCGCGCAACCAATGCCATCCGTGGCGCCCGTGATGATAGCCCACGTGCCGTACCGGCAGTGCAACGGCCTCGTAGGGAAGAGAAACACCGCGTACAGCCACAGCGCGAGGCATCCCATGGCGAGCACGGCCAGGAGGAGCTCGAGCGCCCACCCGGGACGCCCGTGCATGCACACTGCCCCGGCGGCGCCTACCCCGATGGCGATGTCGCCCTTGATGTTGTAGAGCTTGAAGCACATGGCGGCGAGCATCTTCTTGAGGCGGTCGAGGTCGGCCTTCTGTGCCTACGCATTGGTATTCTAGCCATGCCAGCGGTTCTCATAGTTGATGGGCGGGCCGGAGAGCACCCAGAAGCCACCGGGGCGGAGGAGGCGGTGGATCTCAAGGAGGTAGAGGCCGCCGAACTCGGTCCAGGGGATGAGGCAGAGCGAGCACTGTGCCATGTCGAAGGCCGCCGACAGGAAGGGCAGGCGCTGCGTGGAGTTGATGCCGAGGATGGCCGGGATGCCGCGCTCGAGCGCGAGCTGCACCTGGGCCTCCCTCCCCTCCCTCCCCTTCCTCGCCGGCCTCCCCATTCCCACCCTCCCCAGCGCGCGAAGCTGGGCCGCGGCCACGGCCACTGGCTGCGGGTCTGTGGATCCATGGCCAGGGCGACTGGATCTGCACCGGCGGCGGCGTGCCATGGCGGGGCGGCGGCGGGGGCGGCGTCGGCGTGGCGAGGCGGGGGCGGCGGCGGCGTGGCGAGGCGGGGGCGGGGCCAAAGGGGATTGTGAAAGGAAAAGAAAAAAATCAGTGGGGCCCACAGTTGGCAGCCCAACTAGAGGGCCACAAAATTGGGGGGGTGGGGTGAAAGTTTGAAGGCCTACCAAAATGGCAGCCCATTTGCTCCCCCTGCTGGAGATTGATTTTTGATGTCCACCAACTAAATCTTGATATGGAAGCCCATTTGCGCTTAGAGAAAATAAAATACACTTTCGATTTGACTTTGTGTGATGAGTTATTTGATTTATTGCTAGAGAAGAATTTTATTAAATCTTTAGATCACAAAGTCTTGATGCCATCTCTTGATGCAAAGGAGCAAGAATATTGCAAGCTGCATAATTCATTTGATCATAGTACTCAGAATTGCAATATGTTTCGTCAAATTATACAATCGGCCATTAACTCTAGACAATTGAAATTTGTTCATGCACAAGAGAATGACCAATTGGAGTCAATTGGTCTTGGTGATAAAAGGTTACAAAATTGGCCAACATCGGCCAATTCATGTAACAATGGTGAAAAGGAGGGTTCTAACTCCTTGAATAATGAGAAAGACATCGTCCATGAATTTCAAGTTGAGGATATTCTCGAGGACGATGAGCTTAGCAATTCTTCGAGAGGCGCTGGGGGGGCAAGCAAGTGTTGCCCAATTGAAACAACAGCCGGTTACCCCCACTGTCTTGGAGACACAAGTCAGACCGGTTGGGTCAACCGGTCAGACTGGTACTAGATAGGTCAGACCGGTTGCTCTAACCGGCCAGATTGGTGTTGGCGCCTACCAGCATCACCACCGAGAAACAGCGATGTCGCCCGCAGACGCCAATTGGGGTGGCAGGTATTTCATGAACCACAAATAAATCCGCAAGCGCACAGAATACCGCTGTAGCATTTTACCCGGGAGTATACCGGGGTGTCATTTATATTTTCGTAGGGAAGGCGGTGAATGAAGAGATATAGACTAGTTGATGAACTTTATCTAGATTAGATATTCTCTTGCATAAATAGGGGTATGATATATAACATGGTAGGTGGTAGTGTGACACACACATAGACAACTACCCTGAAGGTAAACAAAAGAAAAAGAAGATGCCATAGGCCAGGAGCAAGGCAGAAGTTAGAGCTTGAGTCAACTATGCTAGGCTAGCTATATCTATGCTATCTTATGGTTAGATCATCAAAGATTAAACTACACAACAGGGAGACCGCTATCGAAGTAATGAGAGAAGCCCGTACACCCCGGCAGCTTTATGCACCTCCTACCCCCCATACCGAACGTGGAGGATTACTAGGGCTCGAACAGGGCTATCACCACCTGCCGGCTACCTCTACAAACCATGGGTATAGTTGACATCCAGCAACTCTTAGCTAATCTAGACACCATGTCTACACTAGTAAGCGATACTCTAGCATCCCGCGCGGAGCCCCCACCCTCCGGATGGATAGACATCACACTAGAGCAAACATACGAATACTGGAGCAGACGATAGAGTTCTAAGGCCAATATGTTAACCATCGCAAGCACAGGGCGATCATACAATGCAAGCATTGAACAATAATGCAACCAGATCAAGAATCATATATCCGATAACTCAGAACATACTTCGAGCAGATATCGGTAACCATAGTCTAGTTCTATTACAAAAAACTGAATATTACAAGAGAGAGCTAGAGATGAACCCATACCAGAACTCTCAACCAACTCCGGCGACTCGATGACTACTAAACTTCTCCTAAACTTCACTAAGCCTATAGACTATGCAAGAGGAACTTGAGAAGAGAAGAGGAGATGGAGTTGGAAAATTCTGGTGCTAGGAAAAGGAAGTGCAAGGGGAGTAGTGGAAATGCCCCAGATACTAACACCCCGGTCTCTGCAGCAATTGTTGTGCCAACAAGAATGGTGAGTGATTGGATTAATCAGCTTGGTAGGGTCTCAGCCAACCTGATGGAAATTCTGAGGCACACAAAAAGCCGAGAACTACTTTTGTCAGGAAAGCACGATCAGTGGCGGCTGCGGATGGCAGCTCCCGCCGGGCGCAATGAAAATCCTATGTTTGAACTGTCGGGGTTTGGGGCAACCCGAGATAGTTCAAGAATTACATAGCTTAATACAACTACATCGCCCATGGTTGGTGTTTCTGCCAGAGACTCGTCTCTATGATAATAGAGTTGATGGTTTGCAACAAAAGCTGGGGTTTACAAATGGCTTCAGAGTGGGCAGTTTTGGTAGAGGTGGAGGTTTGGTGCTTTTGTGGACTCGAGATTTTGAGGTGAAAGTGCAGAGTTATGATAAATTACATATTGATGTGGAGATTTGGTATCCGGGTTCACAGAGAGCTGGATGGAGATTTACAAGTTTCTATGGTGAATCAAGGAGGGAACTGCGGTATAGGAGTTGGGATCTCCTGAAATTGCTACAGAGCCGAGGATCGCTACTTTGGTTGTGCGTGGGCGATTTTAATGAGATTCTCAATGCTGGAGAGCAGTTTGGTGGTTTGGTACGGGCGGAGCGGCAAATGGATGGTTTTCGCGAGGTGGTGGAAGTTTGTGGCTTCTCTGATTTGGGTTTTATAAGCCTTCCATGGACTTGGGACAACAGGCAAGATGGTGATCGGAATATTAAAGTCTGGTTGGACAAGGGACTTGTGTTAGCTGGTTTCCTTGAGATGTTCAGAGATGTAAAGGTCTGGCATGTTCAAACTACTAAATCAGATCGCTGCTGCTTGATGATAGATTGTTTTAAACAAGCAAGAGGTCATCGAGGGGTCGCAAAATATTTCGGTATGAGAATATGTGGAGACGAGATCCATCTTACACTGATATGGTGTAAAATGCTTGTGACTCGGTGAGAGGGGAGACCAGCTTGGCGCAACTTCATGCTGGGCTTGGCAGGGTGCAAGGAACCATGCGGGAGTTGAATCAGACCACCTTTGGCTCTGTACGCAAAAACTTGGCTAAGCTCCGTAAGGAGCTTGAGCGTGTTCGGGGGCAGCTTGCTGGATTGGGACCATCACGGGTAGAAAGATGTATTATGTCACAGATTTCAGAACTCCTCTCTAGAGAGGAAATTATGGAGAAACATCGTGCACGTCTTGACTGGCTAAAAGACAGGGATAGAAATACAACCTTCTACCAAGCAAACGCGAGAGAAAGGGCCAGAGTTAACAGAATTACTTCCCTTCGGACGGAAGATGGAGGGGTTGTAACACAGCCGAAGGAGTTGGAGAATGTAGCAGAGACCTTCTATACCAACCTGAATTGGAGGAAATTCTACAGCATGTACCGGTGAAAGTGACAGTTGAGATGAACGAGTCGATCAACTTGCCGTTCACTGCAAAGGAGGTGGAAAGGGCTTTGTTTATGATGGAACATAGCAAGGCCCAGGTCCGGACGGTTTTAATGCAAGTACCACGGGGATATTTTGGGGCCAAGTATCACGAAAGCAGTGCTTGACTTCCTAAATGGGGGAGATATGCCTGACAAGATGAACAATACTATAATTTGTCTAATCCCAAAGGTGAAAAACCCTCAGGAGATGAAACAGTTCAGACCTATCTCTCTTTGTAATGTAGTCTATAGGATTTGCTCTAAAGTGCTAGCTAATAAGCTACGACCATTTCTTGACGAGATTATTTCAGCGGAGCAAAGTGCTTTTGTACCAGGAAGACTGATCACACACAATGTCTTGATTGCATTTGAATGTACCCACTATCTGAAAAGGAAGAAAGGATTAACTGGAGTGTGTGCTATAAAGCTAGACATGGCAAAAGCTTATGACCATGTTGAGTGGGAGTATCTCAGGAGAATTATGTTGAGGTTGGGTTTTCAAGAACAATTTGTATCACTGATTATGAGGTGTGTAACCTTAGTGTCCATTTCTGTCAGAGTTAATGGATCACTATCAAAATTGTTCAGACCAACACGGTGGATTTGACAAGGTGATCCCATATCACCATATCTATTCCTGTTGTGTGCTGAGGGACTTTCTTGTCTTCTAAAGGGGATTGGTCCAGTGCATCTGTCCAGGGGCGTCCGTGTTGGCGTCCATTCTCCATGGATTTCGCACCTTCTCTTTGTGGATGATTGTGTTATCTTCTCGGAAGCATCGCAGAGAGGGGCTGACTGCCTTCAGGAGATTCTTGATGTGTATAGCAGGGGATTGGGTCAATTGGTGAATCGGGACAAATCAATAGTGTTCTTCAGCTCAAACTACAGTGATGAGATGAAAACAGTGACTCACCAAGGGCTTCACATTGAAAAAGAAGCATTAACAGAGAGGTATCTTGGTCTACCTACAGCTGTAGGTCGGTCATTGACCGACGCCTTTGAATATATACCAGCAAGGATAAGAAGCTTAATTGGCACTTGGAGTGGTCAAGAAGCGAGCTGTGTTGGGCGAGAGGTGCTTCTAAATCAGTTGCTCAGGCAGTCCCTACTTACACAATGAGTTGTTTTCTGTTGCTAGGGGAAATATGTAAGAAAATGCGACCGGTCATCACCAACTACTAGTGGGGAAGTTCTGCAGACAATCGACATATACACTGGCAAAAATGGGACAGGTTGGCAAGGTCAAAAGCTAAGGGAGGTATGGATTTTCGAGATCTCAAGATGTTTAATCTTGCGATGCTTGGTAAGAAAGGATGGAGACTGATGACAAGACCAGATAGCTTGTGCGCCAAAGTTCTCAAGGGGCGTTATTTCCATGATGGGGACTTTGTGTCCTACTCTCGAAGAAGACGTGCAAGCCACACATGGCGTGCCATCCTAGCAGGAAGAGATGTCTTGAAAAAAGGTCTGATTAAAAGAGTTTGCAATGGAGTGACGACAAGAATTTGGTGTGATAGATGGTTGCCAGGACACTTTGCCGGGTACCCTTTAACCCCAGCAGAAGGGCAAGTTGTTGAGATGGTCTCTGACCTTATAACTGATAGTGGAGCCTGGAATGAAGGACTTATCAGGGATATCTTTTTTCCTGTCGACGCAAATGCAATCCTTCGAATGCCATTATGTGCTGGAGGGGAGGATTTTTGGGAACGGGAGAAAGAAAGGCGTAGTAACTACTCTGTCAAGTCGGCTTACCGGCTGCAGGAAGATGTGCGTGAGAAAAGTGAAGGTAATCAGGATGAACCTGGAGCTTCAGAGGAAGATCACTGGAAACTAAGGTTGTTTGGAAGCTTGATGTACCACCAAAAGTTAAGGTGTTTTGGTGGTAGGTTCTACATGACTACCTGCTAGCAAGGAAGGAACTGCATCACAGACACATTGAACCTACTGCTCATTGTGAAACCTGTGGGGCAGTGGAAGAATCAGCAAGGCATGTTCTATTAGAATGTACCATGGCAAGGATCTTCTGGAAAGAGACAAAAAAGCTTACGGGAGTGAAGATATCCTGGCTCCATCCAGAGTCATGAGCGATTGATCTATTGCACGTCAACATATGCCCAAGGAAAGATAGATCTGTGATAATTTGTGGGATGTGGTCACTTTGGATGTTGAGGAACAGGTGTCGCCATGGAGAAGCTGGGATGCCAATTCGGCAAGCTGTTTTGTAGGTGCATAATTGTGACGGAACCGCCAAATTAAAACTTTAAATTAAGCGTAATGGTCGTCATTTGAACACATCAGGCGCATTAGCTTAATGGCTTAATTTGATGGTCCTTTCTCAACCCACGGTCCGATCGAAACATCACCGGTAGTCTCACGCGAAGGTGAGCGCAGATGGTACAAGCACGACATAATATTTAAAATACAAGTACAATACGATTATGAAACATTAAGTTTTACATACTGTTTTACAGACATTTACATAATTTATAAATTTTTACAACATAGGAAACCCAAGTTTGGAAATAAAAAGGTCTTCCCCTCCTCCATACTGACCAAAAGCGTGCACCCCGCCAACTCGAGGAACTACTCCTCAGGCTCAACTACTACCCAACCTTCTACATCTCGACGGATAAACTTGGCACAGCAGGGACAGAAATCGACGTGGGAAGTACCTGTAATAAATTTGCAGCAAAGCCCTGAGCAACTAATACTCCGCAAGACTTACCCGCCTATTGGGTATACTTAACCCAATATCTAGACATGCATGGCTATTTGGCTAGTCGTTTGTTTTGTAGAAAAATCATCTATAGGTGGATCCTTACTTTCCATGTTTTAGCCGCATATATATAAAGATAGACTATCAACAATTGTTTGCATATCTAAAGCAAGCATGTTGGAGCATTCAATAATGATTCAAATTAGTATCATCATGTATCACTAATATTCTAGCTCATTTCTACGAGGTGACAAAGAGATCAAGGCCCTCTTATCCGCGAGACACGGCGAATCGATCCGTTTTAACCTTGCAAGGTGGACCTAACCAACACGGCACGCATAAGCCCCGTCGGACCACACGCACCAACCATTCCCCTCCCCGCCTCGAACTACAGGACCATCCCACCATCATATGGTCAGCCGAGCTCAACGTGAGACCACCAAAAGTAAATACATGCATCCCATTTCTCCGCGACTACTCGACTACCCTAGGAGGTGAGTTGGAGTCCTGTACTTTCGAAGCGAGGCAGTACTAGGCTTACCGGTTTTGACTACCTCCTACTCCCGGCATGCAGTTAGTACAATTCAATCCCCGATCAGCATTGCCACAACGACCGGTCCTTAATCGACACAGACGGGGCTAAGACAACTAGGAACCATGTCCTGCTGCCATACCCATACACCATCTTCATTTCCCGTCCGGTCTCAAGTTTCCATCAACTTCACATTTGCATTCCATAACTCACTATTGAAGTACATAAACAATTAAACGTCTCGCATGTAACCGGAAATTACTCGACTTCTAAAACATCCTATATCTCACGAGTGACAAGATGTTACTCGGCTTCTACTAAGTCCTATTAAGCATGGCATCGCTAGCGACCCCTATATACTAGTATAAACTCAAGGTATCCTATGGATAATGCAAATAGGGTTCCAATTAACTCCTAAAACATAATGCACAAGCAATACATAAACATATATATAGTGAATCATAAGTTGAACAAATAGGACATGCACCGGGGCTTGCCTTGAGTCTGCTGCTCAGCACTAGGGTGAGTTGGGCCTTGGGCCGACTCCTCGCGAACCTCCTACTACGGGGCTTGCCCCTGGGCTCCTGTGGCTCCGCAACCACTTCGTATACCACCTCCTCTGCCGTGACTGCTACACATATGCATATGATATGAGTTAATGCATATACGATTTTATAATTACAATTAACCATTGACCGAGTACAACTACTAAGGATCTTCCCCAATTGCTCTTGTCCACCCAAAAATACCCAAAAACCCGGAGTATCCGGACACTTGCTTGGAGTATCCGGACTCCCAAGTCCGGAGTTTCCGGGTCTATACCCGGAGTTTCTCCCAGAGTGTTCCAATGTCCGGAGTATCCGGGTTAATACCCGGAGTATCCGTGTTTTGCACAGCTTTCGCCCTCAAAACTAAAATTCTGATTTCTAGCAAAACCAACCTAAAAATCAAACCCTTCTAGACCCTAGTAGAGGGACTCGTATGCAGATGATTGACCCAAAAGAAATCGCTTAAAACATCCGAGAATGATCACTCCCTTAAACCATAGCTCGAGTACCTTGAGTAGGTTCCCTTGCACCAAGAGCTTGAACCGAAACCACCCCAAGGTGAAGCACATAGAAAGGATGATTCCCCACGCTGGTAGAAACTTCTTGGGCCTTGGAATGGATTTGTAAGGAAGGATTTGGAGAGAGGGGGAGCTCGTGGGGGAGTGAGGAAGAGAGAAAAGCTGATGTTTTACCGTTTGGAAATAGTAAAAGGACCCTAACACGTGATATAGGATTTCAAGTCCGGACTATCCGGAAGAAAATCCGGATTATCCAAGTTAATTTGGAGTTTCCGGGTTAAAACCCGGAGTATCCGGGTCCACCCGACTCCAGAAAATAAATCTGAGTTTTGATTCAATTTGTGACTCGATTTGCAACGAAACAAATTACTTGCTAAGTATCTAGTTAATCCCAAGTTTAACACTCGAGTGTTACAATCTTCCCCCCAAAAAGAAATCTCGTCCCGAGATTTATAGCGTAGGTGCAAGGTTAAAAGAGAGTGAGATGTGATGTACCTTGATGCATGTTCAAGAAATCCGGATACTGAGAATTTAGAAAATCCTCCTGCTCCCATGTAGCTTCATCTTCGGAGTGATTACTCCACTGTACTTTATAAAATCTTCTAGTTTGACGCCAGGTAACTCGGTCCTTGCGATCAAGAATTTTGATAGGATGCTCAGGATATGAAAGATCGGGTTCTACTTGTAGCTCCTTTATGTCAATCACTTTGCTTGGGACACGGAGGCATTTTCTGAGCTGAGAGACATGGAATATATTATAAACCGCGGATAATTGGGCGGGAAGTTCTAGGCGATATGCTACTGGCCCACATCGCTCAATAATAGGAAAAGGCCCAACATAGAGAGGTGCAAGTTTTCCTGTTACGCCGAATCGCTGAACCCCTTTCATGGGAGAAACCCGCAAATAGACATGATCTCCCACTTGAAACAGGACGGATCAACGTTTCTTATCCGCATAACTCTTTTGTCAGAATTTTACAATCTTTAAATTTTCCTGAATAACCCGGACTTGTTCTTCAGCTTCGCAAACAATATCGGGTCCGAAAAAGTTCCTTTCTCCAGCTTCTGACCAGTTCAATGGGGTCCTACACCTTCGCCCATATAATGCCTCAAAAGGAGCCATTCTGATGCTCTCCTGATAACTATTGTTATAAGCAAACTCGGCTAAGGGTAGACATTCATCCCATTTCTGGCTATAGGTGAACGCACACGCTCTGAGCATATCCTCCAGAATCTGATTTATTCTCTCGGTCTGGCCATCTGTCTGAGGATGATAGGCTGAACTGCGGATCAGTTGTGTACCGAGAGCAGCGTGAAAGTGTTCCCAAAACCGGGCAATGAATTGAGTACCCCGGTCCGAAATGATTGTCTTTGGAACCCCGTGGAGACTCACAATACGTTCCATATACAATTGGGCATATTGTTTTGCCGTATGTGTTGTCTTTACCGGTAGAAAATGTGCCGACTTTGTGAGACGATCCACAATAACCCATATTGAATCATAACCCTTGGAAGTTTTGGGTAGCCGACAATAAAATCCATACTAATATCCGCCCACTTCCAAGATGGAATACTCAAGGGTTGTAAAAGGCCGGCTGATCTCAAATGGCTCACTTTAACCCTCTGACAAGTGTCGCACTCTGACACATATCTGGCGATTTCCCGCTTCATCCTTGTCCACCAGAAGTGCTGCTTCAAATCTTGGTACATTTTATTACTGCCTGGGTGGATTGAATACCTCGAGATATGAGCTTCATCAAGAATTCGCTTCCGTAGCTCTAAATCTTTAGGTATGACCAAGCGATTATCAAACCAAAAAACACCCTCACTGTCCTGGTGAAAACATGCTGCCCTAGGGTCATTTTCCATAAGCCTTTGTCTGACCTTCTCCATGCCTGCATTATTTTTCTGTGCATCAACAATCTGATCTCGTAGCGTAGGTGTGAGGATGATATTGGCAAATGTGCCTTCAGGTACAATAGCTAGATTGGATTTCTCCATTTCCTGACATAATGTTGTGTAACACCCTAATGTAAAATTCTAGTTTTATTAATAAAGTTAATTTGCCCCCTTTGTTTTTCCAAGGTTTTATATGTTTAGCCTTGCATTTAATTTAATTTTCTTTCACAAGTAATTAAATTTTTTTTAGCTTAACATGTTTGTGCATTCATGCTGGTGCATAGGTTTTATTTGGTTGAGTGCATAGGAGTTTGAATTCAAATTTGATTTGAATTCAAATTAGTTTGAGTGAAGTTTGAAAAAGAAAAGGGAAAGGAAAACCAGAAAGAAATAGGAAAGAAAGGAAACCCAGCCCAACCCGGCGGCCCACTCCCTCCCTCACCCCGCACGTGGCCCACGCCCTGTCCCAGCAGCGCCGCTCGCTCGGCCTACCTCGCACGCCGGTCAGCTCATGTAAGGATCGATGGACGAAGAGGGGGGGTGAATTGGGCCTTTTTCAATTTCTAAAACAAAGTAAAGCAACCTTAACCTATGCAATGCTAGTAAGGCACCAATTCACCAACCGGATAACTAAGCTACCTACACAAGCTAAGAGAGATAAAAAGAGAAGTAAAGCCTAGCAAGGTAGAGCTAAGTTATGATCTCTAAGTCAAGCACATGAATAAATTGCATGAAAGAAAATGCTTGAATAAAGAGAGTGGACAAGAGACAACCGGATTTTTTCCCGTGGTATCGATGTGTTGGCACACACCCCTAATCCACGTTATGACACTCACAAAGAGTCTTATCACCTCCCAAGTCACCGAGACGAGGGCGCTCACTAAGAGTCTCCGTTCACCATCCCGGCGTGGTGGAGATCAAGCCACGTACAATCTTCTTCTCCGGGCTCCCACAATCCTTGGCAAGCTCCGCGAGAAACACCTCGATCACCAAGATCGCCTAGGTGATGCCAATCACCAAGAGTAACAAGCTAAGGCCTTCACTTGAGCAAGAACCGATCACCAAGAACGGATGCACACAAGCTTCTCTCTACTCAAGTCCTTAATCTTGCTTCTTGATTGATTGAATGAACAAATATGTGAAGGATGAAGCTCAATGTGGCTCTTGACTATAGTATGAGTGTATGGATGTTGCCTGGTGTCAAGAGTAGCAAAATGACCCATTGGAGGGGTATATATAGGCAGCTCACACGAATAGAGCCGTTGGAGAAAAGCTGCCAGAAAACTGCATAGCGCCGGTTAATCCGACGTACCTCCAATAGTCATCGTCGGTTTAACCGATGAATGTAAACTGCCCCTTCTGAAAACTAGCCGTTACAACTTGGGCAGATTAACCGACGTATCATCGGTTTAACCGGTGAGTGTAGTTGTCCACTGATCAACTGAAAAACCAAGTCTCTGGACAACTGCACCGACGTTAACTCAAACCTATCGTTGGTTTAACCGGTGAGTACAACTTCTGAAGTCCTTGGAAAAACCATCTCACTGGTCAATTGCACCGACGTCCCATTTCAAACATCGTCGGTTTAACCGGTGTATAGAACTTGAAATACCCTGGAAAAACCAACTCTGGACTAATGCACCGACGTTAAATTCAAACACGTTGGTTTAACCGGTGTATTGACTTGTCCAGACTCTGCTGACTTCGTTTAACCGACGTATAGAAAATTGAGGTCGTCAGTTAAACCGGTGTTAAAGACTTTTTCTAATTTTGCCTTTTCTGATTTGAGTCTTGAATGAAATCCAAATATTCTTGAGATATAAGTTGAGAACCACTTATTTGAACTTCTAGAAACCTGAGTGACCATAGTGTGCATCCATTTTCAAATGACCATGTCCATGCTCAAGTTACTTAGCCTTAACCCCTCTTAATAGTGCGATCACTATAAAACTAAAAAACTTATACTAACCTAAGTGTCCTTCTCAACCTTATGACACTTAGGACTAGAAAGATCCTTAGTCTTGACATAATCTTGGGTTGAATACCGAGATCGCCTTTTTGAATAACCGAAATTGAGGGGCCTCTTTTGACATATGACCAAATGAGCGATAATGATCTATTAAGCTGCACAAACTCATTAGTCACAATAATGGTTGTCATTAATCACCGAAACATACCTTGAGGGCCTAGATGCTTACAATCTCCCCCTTTTTGGTGATTGATGACAACACAAACATAAATAACGAGAGAGCGAGAAAGATAAAGCAAGATAAACACAAGCAAACTCGAAAAGAAGGACCAAAGAGCTCAACGGCTCAAACGAAATCCATAGATATGTCTCAAAGCACGGCATACTCAAGCGAAAAATGTACATATCCATGAACTAACACCAAATGTGATACAAAGAATCAAAGTCCTGATTACTACGAGCTCTCTCTCTAACTCTACCCACCCCCTGACTCCAACTCCCCCTGACTCTCTCCCCCTTTGGCAACAAAGCACCAAAAAGGCGAGCTACTGATCTGGCTGTCGTGGTACGGCGAGGAAACGGTCCGGGTCATCGTCGTCGTCGTCGTCGGACGGTGTACCCTCGGTGACAGACGGGAGCTGCTGGTCTGAACTGCCTGCTGGATCTGAAGTGACCGGGGGTGTAGCTATGGTAGATGCTCTCGTGCTAGCACTGCCTGGAAGGGGTCCGTAGACGTGGTAACCGGTTCAGCAGAAGAAGTGTCAATATCTGAAGTAGTGAGTGCTGAAGCTGTCGGCTGTGTCGACTGCTGAAGTAAGGACCCCTCTCCTCCTCCCCCTGAGAGTAGTGTCTGTGGAATGATGGGGAGAGCGACTGTCGACGGTGAGTCCTGGAAGAGTGTAGTCGCTGGCAGTGGCAAGAACAGTGGACGACCGGCAGACCCAAGTAGTGCAGACATCGAGAACGTGGTCTCCGGTGTCGCTGTAATAGCTGGGGCTGCAGTAGGAGCTGGAACTGGAGTAGCTGCAAGCTGAGGTGCTCCAACACCCTGAAGGCCTGGCTGTCCTGGCTGCTGCAGGGCGAGTCCGGTGTGAGAGTAAAGCTGTGAGATCATCCCGAATATCGCCATCATCCCCTGCTGTATCTGCTGAAACTGAGCGTCTGTCCTCTGTGAAACTCTGTCGATAAGCCCGACAAAACGCTCCTCGGTCGCAGCCCACTCTCGGGCGGCCTCCCTCTGTATAGCAGCAAGCTGAGCCTCATGGGCTCTCCTGGCCTCCTCCTGTGCAAGCCTGTCCTCTCTCTGCTGAGTCACAAGCTGCTGTAGAAGTGCGGTGAGCTCGGACGGCTGAGACACCTGGGACTCAGAGACTGTAGCAGGTGCTGGTGACTCTGGAGCTGGCTCTCTAGACCCCCCTGCCTCATGGTCGTGACTAGCTGGGGCTGCTGCAGGGAAGTACTCAACGTCCTCGGAGGAGTCTGAGTCAAGCTCAGACCAGTGTATCTCATCCTCTCCTCCGGGAAGCTGTGCCTCGGCTGCTAGGAGTGCATCGTCCTCCTGTGCCACTCTGGCCTGTGCCTCTGGTGACAACTGTGCCATGGCAGCTCTCTCTGCCTGTCTGCCTCTCCTCCGGTCCTGTGGTGCTGTCGGACGGTAAACTGGGAACCGGGGAGCCTCGTCGTGACGGTAGGGAGCGCTGATGGGTGACTCTGCTGGCACAATCATAGAACATATATAGCTGATCCAGTGTGCAAAGGGAAACTGTCGCACCACACCCATCCCGTCTGTGATCACATCCTCTATCTCAGCCAGAATAAAGTCAACTATGTCAAACGGCTCGTGAGTGAGGATGTGTAGAAGCAGGAGCTGCTGCAGTCCTGTAAACCCCTCTGGGTAGCCACTCCTCGGTAGCAAAGTCCTCCGGAGTGCCATGTGTACTGCGTATGCCTCTGGGGTCAGCAGGCTGGGAACTCTGGCGTAGGAGGCAGGGAACGGCTGGCGGAAACACTGAGAGATCGCCTCGTGAGAAGGTGCAATCCCGCCAATCATCGCTCTGCGCGGTGGATCTGCATCTCCGTAAACCATCTCATGTAGGGAGACGTCAACTAAGTCAACTTCGAGAATCCCTGCTATCATCGCTCTCGACAAACCAAAGACCTGGCCTCCAAAAACAAAGTGTACTGCTCGACGCTCGGGAGCAATCCAGGCCGTGGCATAGAAGACTCTGACCCAGTCCTCGATATATCTGTTCTGCTCAATCTGGAGTAACCTGGGCAGGCCCCTGAAGTGAGCAAAGTGCTCTCTGACGTCTGCTCCCCCTGCGGCTGTCCTCAGTGACACCCAGTCAAGCACTCTGTGCGGGAAGATCCTGTGGCCCCGCCTCTGGTAGGTCTCATAGAAACTGGCCTGAAGAAGCGTCCAGAACCTACGGTCGACCCTGCTGTCACGGGTCACGAGGAACCAGTCCTCCTCCTGAACACTCCACCTGAGCCTCTTGACCTTTGCCACATTGGCCTTGGTCAAGTTCTAGAGCAGCACACCTGGCTCCAGACGCACAACAGTGTCCATACGGAACACTGCGCGCTCGGCCTCTAGGGCCTCGGCTCTACGAGCTGCTGCTGCGGACCTGCGAGGCTCCTGAGGCTGGTGACCTCCTCGCATCCTCGGTCCAGTGCGACGCTCGGTCGCTGGCGAAGTGTCTCCTGCTGGGGAGGTCTGCCGAGTGCGGCCAGACCGTCGTAGAGTCGGTGACTCCTGTGTTCCCTGCCCCTGAGACTGCTTAGACTGCTCTGCCTCTGAATCTGAATCTGCAGCTGTATCTGACTGATCTGACTCTGCTGCTGCTGCCTCTATCGTGGCTCTGGTGGCCCTGGCACCTCTGACACGGCCCATACCTCAGCCTCTGGCTCTGCCCCTGGCTGGCGGATCCCTGATCGCGAACGGGCGAGCACGGCCTGACGCCTGCTCCTCGGCGGCCTTGGCCACCATCTCGGCCCTCTCGGCCTCTCGCTCTGCGCGAGTCCGCTTGCGGACTGGCTTCTCCACAACTACCTCCTTTCCCTTCCTCTTCTCGCGACCCATCTCTAACAAGCAAAAACTCGAACACCTGGTGAGCGTGGAGTGGCTGCGGCTGCGGCGTGAATGGTGTGGAGGCTTGGAGGCGTGGAGGCAGCGGCTGCAGTGTGGATGGCGTGAAGGCTTGGAGGCGTGGAGGCAGTGCAGGTGGGCGGCGCGCGGGCGGAGGCGCTGTCTACGCGCGGCGGCGACTGCTGATGAGCGAGGGCGCGGCGGCGCGTGGAGTACTGGTGATGGCGTGCACGGGCGGCGGTGAGGTGTAGCGGCGGCACTGGGATGAGTGCGGCGGCGGTTTGAGTCGGGTGCGAAGCGGCGGCGGCGTGTAGGGAGAAGGGAAAACTGAGGGCACGGCACGAGCAAGGATCATATATGACAGGTTGTAACACCCTAATTTAAATTTCAGTATTTATTAATAAATTAAATTGGCTTTAGTTAAATTTTCTAAGGTTTATTGTGTTTAGTTGGCATTTAATCTAATTTTTTTGTTCCTAATTAATTAAAATTTATCATAGGTTTAAATTTTTGTTGCATTCATGCTGGTGCATAATTTTATTTGAGTGTGGTTTGAATTCAAATTCAAATTTGAATTCAAACTTTGTTTGAATTAGAATTTAGAAAGGAGAAGAGTAGGAAAAAGAAAACCCAAACCCTTAACCCAGCCCAAACCCCAAGCCCAGTCCAGCCCATCCCTTGCCCGTGGCCCTTTTCTCCCGCATGGGCCCAGCCCTTTTTTTCTCAGCAACCCAAGTCGGCCCAAGCCTTGCCACGGCCCACTCCCCTCCTTCTTCCGACCCAGCTCCCAGCAGCCCAGTTTCGCTCGGCCCAAGCGCGGCCCAGCGCTCGGCTCACCGGGCCCGCTCCACCCCGGCCCGCTTCGCCTCCCGTTTGGCCCCGCTCCGCACGCCCCATCCCGCGCAGGCCAGCTCGCCAGCGCCCAAGTCGCCCCGCACCGCCTGACAGCCCGACCCCACCTGGCGGCGCAAGCCAGCCCGCTCGCCCGCTCGCCCGCTCAGCCGCTCGCAGCACACCCCGCCGCTGACCCATGGGCCCAGCCTGCCAGCGTCGTCTTCCCCCTCGCGCAACTACCGCCGAGCATCTCGCCGGAGATCTCGCGCCGCGCCCTCCACGGTGCGCATCCCCAGGATCCCCGCCGGCCCCTTTAATTGCCCCTGCGGCCTCCCTGGACCCCGTCATCACCCCCACCGCCGCCACAAAACCCTAGCCCGCCCGCCTCGCCTTGCTCCGCCGAGCAGAGCACTCACACCTCCACGAACCCGCCACCGCGAAGGTCAACTCCGGCCCCTGCGCCATACTGGAGCACCGCATGGAGGAGGAGTTCGCCTGCAGCCGCCCCCCACGCCCTCTACCCCGCGCTCTGCACGGGGATTGCTCACCGGAGCAACACGTCGCCGACACCGGTAAACACCTCCGCCCCTCAATTCCTCGCCGCCGCCGCATCTCTGGCCACGCTGACCCCTCCGCTGCCGCCGCAGGAGCACCCCGCGTCGACCTGAGGCGTCCAGGAGCCCGGCGCGCCCCTTCCTCGACCTCGGACGCGAGCCCTGTTCCCCTCCGCCGCCGGTCCACGCCGCTGAACACCCTGCGCCACGTTCTTCCCTGATCCCGACCCTAGGTGAGCACCCCATGGTCCCTGCCCTCCTTCTGCGCTAGATTTGGACCGCCCTGGCACACTCTAGGTGCCCAGTCCTCGCACTCCAGCGAACCCCGTGGCCGCCGAGCCGCCCTCGCCGTCGAGGAGCCTGCTCCCAGCCTTGCAGCTCCTCCCTAGGTACCCCCGTGGACAACCCATGCCGAGCTCGTCATTTTGCACCCAACCGCAACCCAAATGATCCACTGGAGCGCCAGAACGGCCAGCTCCGGCGAGCCCGCCGCCGCGGAGCTCTGCTCCGGCGGCTGAGCGCCGCCCACCATGCGCCCAACCTCCCTGGACCGCCCGATCTGAGATGCACGACCGAGATTAGATCATCCCCCGTTTAGATCTGAGCCGCCAGATCTGAATCCAATGGATCAGATATGACGATACCCCTTCGCCCTACACGTTTTGCATAAGAGCCCCTGTTCTTTCCTGTTATCAACCCGCAATCCAGCCTTAGTCAAAAATAATTACGGTTAGGTCCCGGTTTTTACCCAAACCCCCCCTGACCTTCCTAATATTAGTACCCGCAGTCCAGTTAGGTCTTTTTGCACGCTAGCCCTTAGATTTAATGGTTATTTGCATTTTAGTCCTCGGTTTTAGCAGAAAACCCCCTGGAACTTCAGTTTTCTTACAAATAAGCCCCTAGGACTTGTTTTAGGCCTAGTTTATGCGTTTTAGCTCCGATTTTAGCGTTCTTTATGTCCACGCGATCGTTGTAACGCGTAGAATAGTTTTAGAGTAGTTTAGTGTGCTGTTTTTATGTATTGATGTACTGTTTCTTAGTTTTTGTTAATGTTGTTTGTATGCTTATTTTCATGCATTGTTTTGGCCATGTGTTCGTGAGTAGACGCTGATCCAGTTGAGGAGCCCCAGTACCAGTACCCGGAGCAGCCATCTTCCGAGCACTTTGAGCAGCAGCAGGAGCAGTACGAGGAAGGCAAGTATAACATGAACAACCTATCACCTTTAAATACAATTTCATACTGCATTTTAATACTGTATGCCTATAAGGACTTTCCTAGCCACTTTATATCCTTTATATATACCTTTGGGTTGCATTTTGGTTAGTTGTGCTAGGTTGCTGCGCTATAACACACTCTGGTCCTTTTTAATTAATTTGATTAATGGTTTACTTGAACTTAATTCTGAGAGTGGCACTCTGTGTGGCTTGAGTGGCTCACGTCTCGTTAAAATTGGCTTTTGTTAGAAACATGGTTTAGGGGGCCAGCACGGTGCTTAGTGCTTGGTTGGCCACTCTCCATAAGGACCGGTTCATAGAGCGACAACCTGGGACAACAGCGCTACCACAAGGCTAGAATGGGATAGACTTGGCGTAATAATTAGATCTTTTTGGTTTGGAGTAACTTACCTGCGGGGCAAGAGTAGTAAGCTTCAATGGTCCCTGCTCCTCCGGCTTGGTCTGTGCTTGGATTGCGCTCCTGTGCTTGTACCCCCGGAGGTGGGCCCCATCGTCGCCGACCTAACTCTCGCGGTTACGCCTTACCAACGAGATTCTTTTTAAAGACCTCGTAGTGAGTCGCTGGCCATCTCACCTAAGGAAGTGTGATGAACAACTGGCGTAGCTCACGACTTGTGGGTAAAGATGTGCAACCTCTGCAGAGTGTAAAACTGGTATACTAGCCGTGCTCACGGTTATGAGCGGCCCAGATCCTCCTTTTGATTAGTGAAGTTATCTCCTTCCGACGAGGGAGGTACTTCTCGGGGTTACCTTGGTGGTTTGGTTTCGGTTTGGTTCTCAGTAGTAGTATGATTAATTCTGATTAATTACTATGTAATTGGGTTAATGGTAACTCATCAACTCGTAGTAAATAGCTTTAATAAAATTTTGCCAACACTTAAAAGCTAATGCAGTTGAGTCAGCCAGCCTAGAGCCTCATAGTTTGTGTTATAGTTGTTGAGTACAAGTTGTGTACTCACTCTTGCCTCTTCTCTACTTTTTCCTCTTGGCTACGCTACTGCTGCTCAGTTCCTGCCGACACGAGGGAGTTCGTCCAGCGCTACCAGGACTACGAGGACTTCTAGGTGCTTCGTCTCCCAGTCGACGTCCCTGTGGCGCCCTGCTTCAGCTTCGGAGAGTTTTTTCGTATTTTGTACTTCGCTTCCGCTGTATCATACATTTTTGTCATTAATGTAATAAATAACATTCGTATTCGCTTTATTATATCTTTTTACGTGATATGTGCTATGATATACTGTTCATTCCGTTGTATATACGTGTGACTTGATCCTGGCACGTATATGATTGCCCGGTTTATGTTCTTTTATAAACCGGGTGTTACAGAGTGGTATCAAAGCCGTATCGACTGTAGGACGAAGCCTAGATAGAACTGGTCGAGTTTTAGGACTTCTTCTCTCCAATCCTTGCCTGCTTAAACTATTTTACTATTATACCCCTTGACTTCTTTGACTTTTACCCTTCTTGCCTTGATTTCTCTCTCTAGAATAGTTTTCTTAGATTTTGGCCTGAATCAGTCATCTGACCACCATGAGTTAGCTAGGTGACCTTTTTATAATAAAACGATAGCACGTTCTGCGACGCGTTGTGTTAGTCGAGTCTATTGTTAAACTCGGCTAAGTTGTGAAAATTGTCTGCTTGTTATTATGCTACATGTTTGATTTGGATTTTTGACTGATTGCATAGCTTAGTAGCTTAATTTTGTTTAAAGAAAATCACTCTGATGTTAAAGTTAACTAATTAATAAAATGAGTTAGATCGTTGGGGGTAAAACAGTCAACTCTATCATGTCTACTTTATCATGGCTGAATCTTTTTCTGCAAAGAGTTATCATATTCATCTGAATTTGCTCCTGCAATATCCTTACTCGTGAAATCTTTTGTTCAAATCAGATGGTGAACACCAGGAGCACCGGTTCCGGTTCTGGCCAGCAGCAGGGTCAGAACAACCAGGGTACTGGGATCCCGATGCCTCCGCCCTTGACTCCGGAGCAGTACTTCCAGCTCCAGATGCAGATGATGGCTACCCTGAACAACACCGTTCAGGCTCTTCAGCACGCTCACACTCAGCCTCCACCTCCTCCACCGCCGCAGCCTCGCGACAGGCGTGCTGAGTTCCTGAGGGGTCACCCGCCGACGTTTTCTCACACGTCCGACCCTCTTCAGGCTGACGACTGGCTCCGTGCAGTGGAGCGTCAGCTGGACATCGCCCAGTGCGATGACCGTGAGCGCGTCTTGTACGCAGCAGGACAGCTGCGAGGGGCAGCTTTGGACTGGTGGGAGTCCCACCCAGTTCACGACCGCGAGGCTCTCACCTGGCTCCAGTTCAGGGAGCGTTTCCGTAGCCACAACGTCCCCGCGGGCGTTATGAAGATGAAGCAGAAGGAGTTCCTTGCACTGAAGCAGGTAATCTTAAGCATAATCATTCAGCGTTTTCTTTTGAGCTAATGCCCTTGTTCTATCCTTATGAATCTTGAGTTAATCTTCCGATATCTATCTGTCTTTGTGAGTTCAGGGGACTATGTCGGTCACGGAGTATCGTGATCGCTTTCTTCAGCTGGCACGCTACGCCCCTGCCGAGGTTGCGGATGACCGCAAGAAGCAGGAGCACTTCATGGAGGGTCTTGAGGACTACCTCCAGTACGCACTGCTCAACCTCCGCTTCGACGACTTCAACCATCTGGTTGACAGTGCGCTCAACACTGAGCGTAAGCACCTGGAGATGGAGGACAAGAAGAGGAAGGTTGTCCCCGTTGCTTCCGGCAGCAACACTCGCCCTCGACTCCAGCAGCCTCAGCAGTACCAGCAGCAGTACCGGCCTCCCCAGCAGTACCAGCAGAGGCCACCGCAGCAGTACCCGCCTCGACAGCAGCAGGCAGGTCAGGGCCCGAGGTTACCGGCACCTCCGGCTCGTGCTGCTCCACCAGCTCCACCGGCACCGCAGGCTCCACGTCCGGCAGCTCCTACCGGACAGCAGGCTCAGGGACCTCCTCGCACCTGTTTTCACTGCGGCCAGCCGGGGCACTACGCCAACGCTTGCCCCCGGAAGGCGCAGGCGGGACAGCAGGGACGCCCAGCTCAGCCCAGGGCGCCAGCACAGGGCAGGGTGAACCACGTGACGGCCGAGTCAGCGGCCGAGGCTCCCAACGTGGTTATTGGTACGTTCATGGTTAATTCATATCCAGCTACAGTGCTTTTTGATACTGGTGCTACACATTCCTTCATTACTCAGTCTTTTGTCGAGCATCATGGTATTCATACTAGCACATTAAAGAGGTGCCTGTTAGTATCTTCACCGGGAGGACAGTTGAGGTCTCACACTTACTGCCCGAGAGTCAGTGTTTCCTTGAGGGGAGTAGAGTTCTGTACTGATCTGATGGTGCTAGACACCAAGGGCATTGATGTCATTCTGGGAATGGAGACTCTGGCCAAGTGGGGAGTTCGGATAGATTGTGCTCAGAGGACAGTCTTGTTATCAGCTTCCAGTGGCCAAGAGGTTGTTATCAGTGCAGTAGAGCCTTCTGGATTTCTTCATCAGATGGAGGCTAGACCCACGGACGGTATTCGCGTGGTGTCTGAATTCCCGGATGTCTTTCCGGATGATCTGCCAGGTATGCCGCCTAAACGCGCCATTGAGTTTTGTATTGATCTCTTGCCTGGCACAGCTCCTATTGCAAAGCGGCCCTACCGTATGGCACCTATAGAGCATGAAGAAGTTAAGAAGACTATTGATGAGTTGCTAGCCAAGGGCTATATCCGTCGCAGCTTCTCTCCTTGGGCTTTTCCATTGTTGCTGGTAGATAAGAAGGATGGCTCGAAGAGGATGTGTGTGGATTATCGTGAGCTGAATGCAGTTACTATCAAGAACAAGCATCCACTGCCCCGTATTGAGGATCTCTTCGATTTGCTTCGAGGTGCTCGTATATTCTCGAAGATTGATCTTCGTTCGGGTTATTTTCAGCTGAGGATCCGTCCTGGGGATATTCCGAAGACGGCATTCACCTGCAAGTACGGGCTATATGAGTATACAGTTATGTCCTTCGGCTTGACTAATGCCCCGGCTTATTTCATGCATCTGATGAACATGGTCTTCATGGATTATCTGGATGTCTTCGTGGTGATCTTTATTGATGATATTCTGATCTTCTCCAAGACAGAGGAAGAGCATGAGGAGCATCTGAGACTCGTATTGCAGAGATTGAGAGAGCATCAGCTGTATGCCAAGTTCAGCAAGTGCGAGTTCTGGATTGACGAGGTTCCATTCCTCGGTCATGTTATCTCTCAGGGAGGCATTGCTGTTGATCCAAGCAAGGTGAAGGATGTGCTTGAGTGGGAGACACCGCAGACAGTGAAGGAAGTCAGGTCTTTCTTGGGCTTAGCAGGATATTATCGGAGGTTCATTGAGAATTTCTCCAAGATCGCGAAGCCTTTGACTTCCTTGCTAGAGAAGAATGTGGCTTTCGTATGGACTGATGAGCGTCAGATGGCCTTTGATGAGCTGAAGAAAAGGTTGACTACGGCGCCAGTCCTGACTCTGCCAGACCAGACGAAGAGGTTCACGGTGTATTGTGATGCTTCGAAGGATGGTCTTGGGTGTGTTCTGATGCAGGAGGGCAGAGTGATAGCTTATGCTTCACGGCAGTTACGTCGGCATGAGCTGAATTATCCTACTCATGATCTTGAGTTAGCCGCAGTTGTGCATGCTCTGAAGATTTGGAGGCATTACTTGTATGGACAGAGGTGTGATATCTACACTGATCATAAGAGCCTCAAGTACATTTTCACGCAGAATGAGCTGAACATGCGGCAGAGAAGATGGTTAGAGTTGGTCAAGGATTATGATCTGGAGATTCACTATCATCCGGGCAAGGCCAATGTTGTAGCAGATGCTCTGAGCAGAAGAAGTTATGTCAACATGGCCGTGGCTTTCCAGATGCCTCCAGAGTTATGCGAGGAGTTCGAGCAGTTGAGTCTGGGTTTCTTGCATCATACCTCCAGTGCAGCGTTTGAGGCAGTACCGACTCTAGAGTCAGAGATCAGGCAGCATCAGAAAGATGATGAGAAGCTGCAGGAGATTCGTGAGTTGCTCAAGAAGGGCAAGGCTCCTCATTTCAGAGAGGATGATCAGGGTACCTTGTGGTACAAGAACCGGATCTGTGTGCCAGATGTGCATGATCTTCGAAAGTTGATTCTGAGTGAGGCCCATGATACAGCATACTCTATTCATCCGGGCAGCACGAAGATGTACTATGATCTGAAGGAACGTTTCTGGTGGTATGGGATGAAGCGTTCAGTGGCAGAGTACGTGGCTATTTGTGACACCTGTCAGCGTGTCAAGGCTGAGCATCAGAGGCCAGCAGGTCTATTACAGCCTTTGAAGATTCCAGAGTGGAAATGGGAGGAAATCACTATGGACTTCATTGTTGGATTTCCTCGTACTCAGAAAGGGTACAACTCCATTTGGGTAGTAGTGGATCGATTGACGAAGGTTGCTCACTTCATTCCAGTGAACACTACTTACTCCGGTGCTAGACTTGCAGAGTTGTACATCTCTCGGATTGTCTGCTTGCATGGTGTGCCCAAGAAGATTATATCTGACAGAGGGTCTCAGTTCACTTCTCGTTTCTGGGAGCAGCTCCATGATTCGTTGGATACGAAGCTGCGTTTCAGTACAGCTTATCACCCTCAGACAGATGGGCAGACAGAGAGAACCAACCAAGTGTTGGAGGATATGCTGAGAGCTTGTGCTATTCAGTATGGTACTAGTTGGGAAAAGTGCCTGTCATTTGCTGAGTTCTCATATAACAACAGCTATCAGGCCAGTCTAAAGAAGTCCCCATTCGAGGCATTGTATGGCAGAAAGTGCAGGACTCCTCTCTATTGGGATCAGATTGGTGAAAAGCAGCTCTTTGGCCCTGAGATCATAGATGATGCAGAGCAGATGGTCCAGGCTGTGCGAGAGAATCTGAGGATTGCACAGAGCAGACAGAAGAGCTATGCTGATGGCAAACGGAGGGATCTGACTTTCAGTGTCGGTGATTATGTGTACCTGAAGGTGTCTCCGATGAGAGGAATCCGTAGATTCAATGTCAAAGGGAAGTTAGCACCTCGGTATGTGGGGCCATTCAAGGTGCTAGAGCGGAAAGGCGAAGTTGCTTATCGCCTGGAGTTACCTCTCAGTCTCTCAGGAGTTCATGATGTCTTCCATATATCTCAGCTGAAGAGGTGTTTGCGAGTACCCGAGGAGCAGGCACCCCTGGATGGAGTAGATGTCCAGGAGGATCTGACTTATACTGAGCATCCGGTGAAGATTCTGGAGACATCAGAGAGGGTCACTCGGAACAAGCGCATCAAGATGTGCAGAGTTCAGTGGAGTCATCACAGTGAAGCTGAGGCTACTTGGGAGCGAGAAGATGAGTTGAAAAAGACATATCCAGATCTCTTTGCTAGCCAGCCCAGCTAAATCTCGGGACGAGATTTCTTTAAGGGGGTAGGGTCTGTAACACCCTAATTTAAATTTCAGTATTTATTAATAAATTAAATTGGCTTTAGTTAAATTTTCTAAGGTTTATTGTGTTTAGTTGGCATTTAATCTAATTTTTTGTTCCTAATTAATTAAAATTTATCATAGGTTTAAATTTTTGTTGCATTCATGCTGGTGCATAATTTTATTTGAGTGTGGTTTGAATTCAAATTCAAATTTGAATTCAAACTTTGTTTGAATTAGAATTTAGAAAGGAGAAGAGTAGGAAAAAGAAAACCCAAACCCTTAACCCAGCCCAAACCCCAAGCCCAGTCCAGCCCATCCCTTGCCCGTGGCCCTTTTCTCCCGCATGGGCCCAGCCCTTTTTTTCTCAGCAACCCAAGTCGGCCCAAGCCTTGCCGCGGCCCACTCCCCTCCTTCTTCCGACCCAGCTCCCAGCAGCCCAGTTTCGCTCGGCCCAAGCGCGGCCCAGCGCTCGGCTCACCAGGCCCGCTCCACCCCGGCCCGCTTCGCCTCCCGTTTGGCCCCGCTCCGCACGCCCCATCCCGCGCAGGCCAGCTCGCCAGCGCCCAAGTCGCCCCGCACCGCCTGACAGCCCGACCCCACCTGGCGGCGCAAGCCAGCCCGCTCGCCCGCTCGCCCGCTCAGCCGCTCGCAGCACACCCCGCCGCTGACCCGTGGGCCCAGCCTGCCAGCGTCGTCTTCCCCCTCGCGCAACTACCGCCGAGCATCTCGCCGGAGATCTCGCGCCGCGCCCTCCACGGTGCGCATCCCCAGGATCCCCGCCGGCCCCTTTAATTGCCCCTGCGGCCTCCCTGGACCCCGTCATCACCCCCACCGCCGCCACAAAACCCTAGCCCGCCCGCCTCGCCTTGCTCCGCCGAGCAGAGCACTCACGCCTCCACGAACCCGCCACCGCGAAGGTCAACTCCGGCCCCTGCGCCATACTGGAGCACCGCACGGAGGAGGAGTTCGCCTGCAGCCGCCCCCCACGCCCTCTACCCCGCGCTCTGCACGGGGATTGCTCACCGGAGCAACACGTCGCCGCCACCGGTAAACACCTCCGCCCCTCAATTCCTCGCCGCCGCCGCATCTCTGGCCACGCTGACCCCTCCGCTGCCGCCGCAGGAGCACCCCGCGTCGACCTGAGGCGTCCAGGAGCCCGGCGCGCCCCTTCCTCGACCTCGGACGCGAGCCCTGTTCCCCTCCGCCGCCGGTCCACGCCGCTGAACACCCTGCGCCACGTTCTTCCCTGATCCCGACCCTAGGTGAGCACCCCATGGTCCCTGCCCTCCTTCTGCGCTAGATTTGGACCGCCCTGGCACACTCTAGGTGCCCAGTCCTCGGACTCCGGCGAACCCCGTGGCCGCCGAGCCGCCCTCGCCGTCGAGGAGCCTGCTCCCAGCCTTGCAGCTCCTCCCTAGGTACCCCCGTGGACAACCCATGCCGAGCTCGTCATTTTGCACCCAACCGCAACCCAAATGATCCACTGGAGCGCCAGAACGGCCAGCTCCGGCGAGCCCGCCGCCGCGGAGCTCTGCTCCGGCGGCTGAGCGCCGCCCACCGCGCGCCCAACCTCCCTGGACCGCCCGATCTGAGATGCACGACCGAGATTAGATCATCCCCCGTTTAGATCTGAGCCGCCAGATCTGAATCCAATGGATCAGATCTGACGATACCCCTTCGCCCTACACGTTTTGCATAAGAGCCCCTGTTCTTTCCTGTTATCAACCCGCAATCCAGCCTTAGTCAAAAATAATTACGGTTAGGTCCCGGTTTTTACCCAAACCCCCCCTGACCTTCCTAATATTAGTACCCGCAGTCCAGTTAGGTCTTTTTGCACGCTAGCCCTTAGATTTAATGGTTATTTGCGTTTTAGTCCTCGGTTTTAGCAGAAAACCCCCTGGAACTTCAGTTTTCTTACAAATAAGCCCCTAGGACTTGTTTTAGGCCTAGTTTATGCGTTTTAGCTCCGATTTTAGCGTTCTTTATGTCCACGCGATCGTTGTAACGCGTAGAATAGTTTTAGAGTAGTTTAGTGTGCTGTTTTTATGTATTGATGTACTGTTTCTTAGTTTTTGTTAATGTTGTTTGTATGCTTATTTTCATGCATTGTTTTGGCCATGTGTTCGTGAGTAGACGCTGATCCAGTTGAGGAGCCCCAGTACCAGTACCCGGAGCAGCCGTCTTCCGAGCACTTTGAGCAGCAGCAGGAGCAGTACGAGGAAGGCAAGTATAACATGAACAACCTATCACCTTTAAATACAATTTCATACTGCATTTTAATACTGTATGCCTATAAGGACTTTCCTAGCCACTTTATATCCTTTATATATACCTTTGGGTTGCATTTTGGTTAGTTGTGCTAGGTTGCTGCGCTATAACACACTCTGGTCCTTTTTAATTAATTTGATTAATGGTTTACTTGAACTTAATTCTGAGAGTGGCACTCTGTGTGGCTTGAGTGGCTCACGTCTCGTTAAAATTGGCTTTTGTTAGAAACATGGTTTAGGGGGCCAGCACGGTGCTTAGTGCTTGGTTGGCCACTCTCCATAAGGACCGGTTCATAGAGCGACAACCTGGGACAACAGCGCTACCACAAGGCTAGAATGGGATAGACTTGGCGTAATAATTAGATCTTTTTGGTTTGGAGTAACTTACCTGCGGGGCAAGAGTAGTAAGCTTCAATGGTCCCTGCTCCTCCGGCTTGGTCTGTGCTTGGATTGCGCTCCTGTGCTTGTACCCCCGGAGGTGGGCCCCATCGTCGCCGACCTAACTCTCGCGGTTACGCCTTACCAACGAGATTCTTTTTAAAGGCCTCGTAGTGAGTCGCTGGCCATCTCACCTAAGGAAGTGTGATGAACAACTGGCGTAGCTCACGACTTGTGGGTAAAGATGTGCAACCTCTGCAGAGTGTAAAACTGGTATACTAGCCGTGCTCACGGTTATGAGCGGCCCAGATCCTCCTTTTGATTAGTGAAGTTATCTCCTTCCGACGAGGGAGGTACTTCTCGGGGTTACCTTGGTGGTTTGGTTTCGGTTTGGTTCTCAGTAGTAGTATGATTAATTCTGATTAATTACTATGTAACTGGGTTAATGGTAACTCATCAACTCGTAGTAAATAGCTTTAATAAAATTTTGCCAACACTTAAAAGCTAATGCAGTTGAGTCAGCCAGCCTAGAGCCTCATAGTTTGTGTTATAGTTGTTGAGTACAAGTTGTGTACTCACTCTTGCCTCTTCTCTACTTTTTCCTCTTGGCTACGCTACTGCTGCTCAGTTCCTGCCGACACGAGGGAGTTCGTCCAGCGCTACCAGGACTACGAGGACTTCTAGGTGCTTCGTCTCCCAGTCGACGTCCCTGTGGCGCCCTGCTTCAGCTTCGGAGAGTTTTTTCGTATTTTGTACTTCGCTTCCGCTGTATCAGACATTTTTGTCATTAATGTAATAAATAACATTCGTATTCGCTTTATTATATCTTTTTACGTGATATGTGCTATGATATACTGTTCATTCTGTTGTATATACGTGTGACTTGATCCTGGCACGTATATGATTGCCCGGTTTATGTTCTTTTATAAACCGGGTGTTACACAGGTGGGCCCCGCAAATTTCCTTAACGCTGGTTAAACCGATGCCTAGGTTTAGATCGCCGGTTGATTGCATCGGTGCAGTTCACCAGAGACTTCTGTAGAAATCCATCTGAACGCCGGTTGAACCGACGATTAGCATTTTGAACTCGCCGGTTGATTGCTGCTAACACCGGTTGATTGACAGGTCAAAACTGTGTTACGCTCACCGGTTGATCCGATGCTGTCACTTTTGTATACGCCGGTTGAACGCCTGTATTGACTGAGCTGAGGCTGAAACTTAGTAACGCCGGTTAAACCGATGGGTATAGATCCATTGAGCGTCGGTTTAACCGGTGAAGCCAAAAACCCTTCACTCAGCTCACTCTTCTATGCTAAGTCCAATAAACTTATAAGATTCAAATAAACTCAAGTTAATGGACTTGCATAGGTAAATATGAAGTGCACATCTATATGACAAGAAATGCATAGCAAGAATTTAAATTCTACTTGTCAAGTTTGAACCCACGAGAAGCTTCTTCATGATGAGCCTTTCTACAAGCCTAGAGGAAAACAAGTGGACCACCACCTCTAGCTAAACCCTTGCTCATCACTATCTTACCATGGTTAGACAAGTGTCCTATATGTATGCATTTTTCTATATGACATGGCATCTTACATGACGTTTGCCGCATCTAACACATTAAGCTCATTCCTTAGCCTAACAAAGGTACTCTCGTCTAATGGTTTTGTGAAGATATCCACCAATTGCTCCTCGGATCTCACACCTTGAAGAGATATGTCTCCTTTGGCTTCGTGATCACGCAAGAAGTGATGGCGAATATCAATGTGCTTTGTGCGAGAGTGTTGAACCGGATTCTTGGCAATTTTTACGGCACTTTCATTGTCACAAAGGAGTGGTATCCTATCTAGTTTCACACCAAAGTCCAAAAGGGTTTGCTTCATATATAGAATTTGGGCACAACATGCACCGGCCGCTATATATTCTACTTCCGCGGTGGACAAAGCCACGGAATTTTGCTTCTTACTTGACCAAGAAACTAGAGAACGCCCAAGCAAGTGGCAACCCCCGGAGGTACTCTTGCGATCCACACGGCTTCCGGCAAAATCCGAATCCGAGTATCCCAAGAGATCTAAGCTAGCGCCTTTGGGGTACCACAAGCCTATGCTAGGGGTGTGCTTGAGATACCGAAGGATCCTATTCACAGCCGAAAGGTGTGATTCCTTTGGGTTATCTTGAAAGCGGGCACACAAGCACACACTAAATATTATATCGGGCCTAGATGCGGTAAGGTAAAGCAAAGACCCTATCATAGAATGATAGAGGGATTGATCAATCGGTTTACCGTCCACATCCAAGTCGAGATGCCCATTAGTTGCCATGGGTGTCTTGATTGGCTTGCACTCATCCATCTTGAACTTCTTCAGGATATCTTTAGTATACTTTTCTTGATGGATGAATGTTCCTTCCTTCATTTGTTTGACTTGAAAACCAAGGAAGAAGGTCAATTCGCCAATCATGGACATCTCGAATTCCCTAGACATCATGGTAGCAAACTCATGGCTTAGTAAATCATTAGTTGAGCCAAAGATAATATCGTCAACATAAATTTGACAAATGAAAAGATCCCCGTTGACGTCTTTTGTGAACAACGTGGTGTCCACCCTCCCGATCTTGAAGCCTTGCATGATTAGGAAGTCACAAAGCCTCTCATACCAAGCCCTTGGAGCTTGTTTGAGCCCATAGAGTGCCTTGTGCAACCTATAAACATGGTTAGGATTCCTCGGATCTTCAAACCCGGGAGGTTGCTCAACATAAACAAGTTCGTTAATAACGCCATTTAAGAATGCACTTTTCACATCCATTTGATACAACTTAATGTTATGATGTGAAGAGTAAGCAAGAAGGATACGGATAGCTTCAAGTCTTGCGGCTGGAGCAAAAGTTTCACCAAAATCCAAACCTTCAACTTGAGAAAACCCTTTTGCCACAAGTCTTGCTTTGTTGCGTATCACCACCCCATGTTCATCTTGCTTGTTTCGAAAGACCCACTTTGTGCCGATGATATTCTTGTCTTTCGGAGGAGCTTCAAGGACCCAAACTTCATTGCGGGTGAAGTTGTTCAATTCTTCTTGCATGGCCATCACCCAATCCGAGTCCTCAAGTGCTTCCTCTATGCTAGTGGGTTCAATACAAGAAACAAACGAGTGATGTTCGCAAAATGAAGCATGCTTAGAGCGAGTTCTTACTCCTTTGGAAGGACTACCAATGATTTGACCAATTGGATGATCCTTGGAGATGCGACCATGCTTCACTAGCGGTACTTGCGTGGATGCTTGTTGGGGTGGATCATGGGTGACTTGTGCTTGTGGTGGAACATTTTGTTCTTCTTGTTCTTGGATTTGGGGTGTTGGCGTTGGCACATTTTCTTGAGGTAGTGGATCATCTTTTTCTTGATCTTCATCCACTTGGGGTGCCGTGGAGGTGCTTGGTGTAGATGAGGAAGGTCCTCCCCCTTGATCATTGCCTTCATGCACCTCTTCTGGCTTGATATCCCCAATGGACATATTCTTCAAAGCTTTATCAATCTCTTCATCACCTACATTTTCATAGCCAACAACCTCCTCTTGGAAGCCATTAGATTCATCAAACTCCACGTCACATGTTTCTTCAACTAACCCAGAGGTTTGATTGAATACTCTATATGCTTTGGAGTTTGATGCATAACCAAGAAAGAAACCTTCATCACATCTACTCTCAAACTTACCGAGCCTTTTCTTCTTATAGATGAAACATTTGCAACCAAAGAATCGAAAGTAGGATATATTTGGTTTCTTCCCGGTGATGAGCTCATATGGAGTTTTCTTGAGGAGTCGGTGGGGATACACTCGGTTGGATGCATGACACGCCGTGTTGATTGCTTCCGCCCAAAACTTCTCGGACGTGCCATAATCATCCAACATTGCTCTTGCTAGGGTGATGAGTGTCTTGTTCTTTCTTTCCACCACTCCATTTTGTTGAGGCGTGTAGGTGGCGGAGAACTCATGCTTGATGCCCTCTTCATTGCACCATTCTTCAATCTTCATATTCTTGAATTCGGTGCCGTTGTCACTCCGGATCTTCACAATTGGAGAGTTGTACTCCCTTTGAGCTCTTCTTGCAAATGTCTTGAAGATTTCCGAAGTTTCACCCTTATCGCCTAGAAACATGACCCAAGTGTAACGTGAAAAATCATCAATGATTACTAGGCAATAGAGGTTACCAACAATGCTCTTGTATGTAGTTGGACCAAAGAGATCCATGTGTAGTAGCTCGAGCGGCTTGGAGGTAGACAACATCGTCTTGATGGGATGATGTGTTGCAACTTGCTTCCCGGCTTGACATACTTTGCATAATTTGTTCTTGTCAAAGGTAACGTCCTTCAAGCCGGTGATCATCCCTCTCTTGTGGGCTTTCTTGATGTTGCTCATGCCGATATGAGCAATTCTTCTATGCCAAAGCCACCCAAGAGAAGACTTGGTGAAGAGGCATGTCATGGAGCTTGTTTGCTTTGAAGAGAAATCCACCAAGTAAATGTTGCCATGCCTAAACCCCGTGAATACCAATGACTTGTCTTTTTCATGAGTTACTACAACACCATTCTTGTCAAAGGTACACGTTAGTCCAAGATCACACAATTGAGCAATTGAAATAAGATTAAAACTAAGTGCTTCTACAAACAAGACATTAGAAATAGATAAATCTTTAGAAATTGCTATTCTACCCAAACCTAAAACTTTTCCCCTTGAATTATCACCATAGGTGACATGTTCATGATCGCCGGGGTCTTCAAGAGTGGTGAACATGCTATCATTGCCGGTCATGTGTTGAGAGCAACCGCTATCAAGTACCCAATGTTTTCCACCGGCTTTGTAGTTCACCTACACACATGAGATTTCACTTTTGAGTTTTAGGAACCCAAACAAGCTTTGGGCCTTGCACATGTGTGACAAGAGCTTTTGGGACCCAAAGTTGCTTGGGGAGCTTCTTCTTTGACTCCTTAGTGAGTTTGCCAATGAATTTGGCCTTCACCTTGCCCTTCACTTTACTCAAGAGAAAATGGTTATTTTGAAACATTGATGAGTAATTCTTGGGTAAATTAGGAAGAGGACGTGATGGTAAAGTGCACTCCCTAGTGTGGTGCCCGGTGACTTGGCAATGTTGGCAATATGAACCAACTTCCTTGATGAAGCTAATCTTGATCTCCGGAGAAGGAGTAGTAGCTATGTTTGGCTCCGGAAAAGAACCAAGACCTCTCTTGCCATATGTAACACCCGGTTTATAAAAGAACATAAACCGAGCAATCATATACGTGCCAGGATCAAGTCACACGTATATACAACAGAATGAACAGTATATCATAGCACATATCACGTAAAAAGACATAATAAAGCGAATACGAATGTTATTTATTACAATAATGACAAAATGTCTGATACAGCGGAAGCGAAGTACAAAATACGATAAAGCTCTCCGAGGCTGAAGCAGGGCGCCACAGGGACGTCGACTGGGAGACGAAGCACCTAGAAGTCCTCGTAGTCCTGGTAGCGCTGGACGAACTCCCTCGTGTCGGCAGGAACTGAGCAGCAGTAGCGTAGCCAAGAGGAAAAAGTAGAGAAGAGGCAAGAGTGAGTACACAACTTGTACTCAACAAGTATAACACAAACTATGAGGCTCTAGGCTGGCTGACTCAACTGCATTAGCTTTTAAGTGTTGGCAAATTTTTATTAAAGCTATTTACTACTAGTTGATGAATTACCATTAACCCAGTTACATAGTAATTAATCAGAATTAATTATGAAACTACTGAGGACCAAACCAAAACCAAACCGCCAAGGTAACCCCGAGAAGCACCTCCCTCGTCGGAAGGAGATAACTTCACTAATCAAAAGGAGGATCTGGGCCGCTCATAACCGTGAGCACGGCTAGTATACCAGTTTTACACTCTGCAGAGGTTGCACATCTTTACCCACAAGTCGTGAGCTACGCCAGTTGTTCATCACACTTCCTTAGGTGAGATGGCCAGCGACTCACTACGAGGCCTTTAAAAAGAATCTCGTTGGTAAGGCGTAACCGCGAGAGATAGGTCGGCGACGATGGGGCCCACCTCCGGGGGTACAAGCACAGGAGCGCAATCCAAGCACAGACCAAGCCGGAGGAGCAGGGACCATTGAAGCTTACTACTCTTGCCCCGCAGGTAAGTTACTCCAAACCAAAAAGATCTAGTTATTACGCCAAGTCTATCCCATTCTAGCCTTGTGGTAGCGCTGTTGTCCCAGGTTGTCGCTCTATGAACCGGTCCTTATGGAGAGTGGCCAACCAGGCAGTAAGCACCGTGCTGGCCCCCTAAACCATGTTTCTAACAAAAGCCAATTTTAACGAGAAGTGAGCCACTCAAGCCACACAGAGTGCCACTCTCAGAATTAAGTTCAAGTATACCATTAATCAAATTAATTAAAAAGGACCAAAGTGTGTTATAGCGCAGCAACCTAGCACAACTAACCAAAATGCAACCCAAAGGTATATTTAAAGGATATAAACTGGCTAGGAAATCCTTAAAGGCATACAGTATTAAAATGCAGTATGAAATTGTATTTAAAGTGATAGGTTGTTCATGTTATACTTGCCTTCCTCGTACTGCTCCTGCTGCTGCTCAAACTGATCCGAAGACGGCTGCTCCGGGTACTGGTACTGGGGCTCCTCAGGTAGCTCAGCGTCTACTCACGAACACATGGCCAAAACAATGCACGAAAATAAGCATACAAGCAAACATTATCAAAAACTATGAAACAGTACATCAATACATAAAAACAGCGCACTAAACTACTCTAATACTATTCTACGCGTTACAACGATCGCGTGGATATAAAGAACGCTAAAAACGGAGCTAAAACGCGTAAACTAGGCCTAAAACAAGTTCTAGGGGCTTATTTGTAAGAAAACTGAAGTTCCAGGGGGCTTTCTGCTAAAACCAGGGACTGAAACGTAAATAAAGCGTAGCTATAGGGGCTAACGTGCAAAAACACAAGGACAGGGACGGCGGGTTCAATTTCTGGGAAAGTCAGGGGCCTAAACATTAAAAACAGGACCTATACGTAATTAGTTTTGAAAAAGGCTGGACCGCGGGTTGATATTAACAAAAGGAAGGGGCTCTTATGCAAAAAGGATAGGCGAACCGGTATCTTCGCATGTGGATCGCCAGATCTTGATCTAATGGCTCGAAGCGGCTTGGTTCTAGATCTAATCTAGACCGTTGGGCTCAGATCGGAGGGTTCAGGGCGCTTGGGCTCGCGGGGTGGCGGCGGAGCTCGCCGGAGGCGACGCTCCCGCGGCGGCGCTCTGCTGCAGAGTCGCCGGAGATGGCGGTCCTGGCGTTCCAGGGCTCAAAATCGAGCATGCTTGGGTCGGGGAGGATCTACGCGTCATGCGTGATCCACCCGTGGCCTTTACGGGGCTCGGGGAGGTCTGTGGCGGAGGGTGCACCGGCGACGGCGGGTCAGCGCGGCGGAGGCTCGCCGGCGCGAGTGCTCTGGGCGACGCCAGGGGCTACGGGCTACGGCAAAAGGCGCAAAAGGCTTGGGATGGCCTGAGGGTGCTTACCGAGGGCCAAAAACGGCCGGAGCTGCAGCCAGGGGCGGTCGGCGACGAGTACCGGCGGCGTGGTCAGGGCGGAGCTCGCGGACAGGGCAGTGTGGTGGTCTTCCGGCTTCGGGATCCTGCGGTCCGGCTCGGGATGCTCCTGCGGGGATGCTAGAGGGGTCAGGATGGCCGGAGGGGCGACGACGGCGAGCAATTGCTCGAAAAACCAAGGAACTCACCGGCGGCGGTCCGGTCCGATTCCGGCACGGTCGTGGCTCGAATCGGAGCAAGCGAGCTCGGAGTGAACCCTGGGCTCAGGGCGGATTCTCTGGTGGGGCTTGGCAGGAGCGGTGGCGCGGCAGGGCGTTGTGGCCGTGGCAGCGCCGGCGTGCGGTGCGGCGGAGCAAGGCGCGGCGGAGCAGAGCGGCGTGGGGTGGCGGCTAGGGTTGGAGGGAGCAGGGGGGTTCTCGGTGGGTTTAAAGGGGAGGGGCGCCCGGGATCTCGGGCGGGCGCGCTCAAGAAGGAAACCGGCGAGGTCTCGGGCGGGGATCGCGGCTTCCGTTGCGTGCGCGCGGCGAGGGGAAGGGGATGACCCTGTCGAGTGGGTCCGGGCGGTCAGTGAGAAGGGGCGGGCGCTCCGTGGGCGCTGGCAAGCGGGAGTGGCGCTGGCGTGTGGGCCCGGGAGCACAGCGGCTGAGGCGGGGACGCGGGGTCTGCGGAAGCAGCCGTGCGTGCGGGCTGGCGAGTCGGGCCGTGGGCTCGTGCGCGTGGAGGAGAGGAGTGGGCCGCGTGCTTGGGCCGCCAGAGAAGGAAGGGCAGGCCGATGGGCCGCGGGGAAAGGTTTGGGCCGGGTTTTCTGGGTTTCTTCTTTTCTATTTCTATTCACTCTCTCTCAACTCCAAAACTATCTGAATTCAAATGAATTTGAATTCCAACTCCTATTCAAACAAACAAAACAAAACCATGCACCAGCATGAATGCAACAAAAATTTAAACTTATAATAAATTTTAATTAATTAGGAACAAAAATTAGATTAAATGCCAACTAAACACAATAAACCTTAGAAAATTTAACTAAAGCCAATTAATTTATTAATAAATACAGAAATTTAAAGTTAGGGTGTTACATACCCTACCCCCTTAAAGAAATCTCGTCCCGAGATTTAGCTGGGCTGGCTAGCAAAGAGATCTGGATATGTCTTCTTCAACTCATCTTCTCGCTCCCATGTAGCCTCAGCTTCACTGTGGTGACTCCACTGAACTCTGCACATCTTGATGCGCTTGTTCCGAGTAACCCTCTCTGATGTCTCCAGAATCTTCACCGGATGCTCAGTATAAGTCAGATCCTCCTGGACATCGACTCCATCCAGGGGTGCCTGCTCCTCGGGTACTCGCAGACATCTCTTCAGCTGAGATATATGGAAGACATCATGGACTCCTGAGAGACTGAGAGGTAACTCCAGGCGATAAGCAACTTCGCCTTTCCGCTCTAGCACCTTGAATGGCCCCACATAACGAGGTGCTAACTTCCCTTTGACATTAAATCTGCGGATTCCTCTCATCGGAGACACCTTCAGATACACATAATCACCGACACTGAAGGTCAGGTCTCTCCGTTTGCCATCTGCATAGCTCTTCTGTCTGCTCTGTGCAATCCTCAGATTTTCTCGCACAGCCTGAACCATCTGCTCTGCATCATCTATGATCTCAGGGCCAAAGAGCTGCTTTTCACCAATCTGATCCCAATAGAGAGGAGTCCTGCACTTCCTGCCATACAATGCCTCAAAGGGAGACTTCTTCAGACTGGCCTGATAGCTGTTGTTATATGAGAACTCAGCAAATGACAGGCACTTATCCCAACTAGTGCCGTACTGGATGGCACAAGCTCTCAGCATATCCTCCAACACTTGGTTGGTTCTCTCTGTCTGCCCATCTGTCTGAGGGTGATAAGCTGTACTGAAACGCAGCTTCGTATCCAACGAATCATGGAGCTGCTCCCAGAACCGAGAAGTGAACTGAGACCCTCTGTCAGATATGATCTTCTTCGGCACACCATGCAAGCAGACAATCCGAGAGATGTACAACTCTGCAAGTCTAGCTCCAGAGTAAGTAGTGTTCACTGGAATGAAGTGAGCAACCTTCGTCAATCGATCCACTACTACCCAAATGGAGTTGTACCCTTTCTGAGTACGAGGCAATCCAACAATGAAGTCCATAGTGATTTCCTCCCATTTCCACTCTGGAATCTTCAAAGGCTGTAACAGACCTGCTGGCCTCTGGTGCTCAGCCTTGACACGCTGACAGGTGTCACAAATAGCCACGTACTCTGCCACTGAACGCTTCATCCCATACCACCAGAAACGTTCCTTCAGATCATAATACATCTTCGTGCTGCCCGGATGAATAGAGTATGCTGTATCATGGGCCTCACTCAGAATCAACTTCCGGAGATCCTTCACATCTGGAACACAGATCCGGTTCTTGTACCACAAGGTACCCTGATCATCCTCTCTGAAATGAGGAGCCTTGCCCTTCTTGAGCAACTCACGGATCTCCTGCAGCTTCTCATCATCTTTCTGATGCTGCCTGATCTCTGACTCTAGAGTCGGTACTGCCTCAAATGCTGCACTGGAAGTATGATGCAAGAAGCCCAGACTCAACTGCTCGAACTCCTCGCATAACTCTGGAGGCATCTGGAAAGCAACGGCCATGTTGACATAACTCCTTCTGCTCAAAGCATCTGCTACAACATTGGCCTTGCCCGGATGATAGTGAATCTCCAGATCATAGTCTTTGACCAACTCTAACCATCTTCTCTGCCGCATGTTCAGCTCATTCTGCGTGAAAATGTACTTGAGGCTCTTGTGATCAGTGTAGATATCACACCGCTGCCCATACAAGTAATGCCTCCAAATCTTCAGGGCATGCACAACTGCGGCTAACTCAAGATCATGAGTAGGATAATTCAGCTCATGCCGGCGTAACTGCCGTGAAGCATAAGCAATCACTCTGCCCTCCTGCATCAGAACACACCCAAGACCATCCTTCGAAGCATCACAATATACCGTGAACCTCTTCGTCTGGTCTGGCAGAGTCAGGACTGGCGCCGTAGTCAACCTTTTCTTCAACTCATCGAAGGCCATCTGACGCTCATCAGTCCATACAAAAGCCACATTCTTCTCTAGCAAAGAAGTCAAAGGCTTTGCGATCTTGGAGAAATTCTCAATGAACCTCCGATAATATCCAGCTAAGCCCAAGAAAGACCTGACTTCCTTCACTGTCTGCGGTGTCTCCCACTCAAGCACATCCTTCACCTTGCTCGAATCAACAGCAATGCCTCCCTGAGAGATAACATGACCGAGGAATGGCACCTCGTCAATCCAGAACTCGCACTTGCTGAACTTGGCATACAACTGATGCTCTCTCAATCTCTGCAACACAAGTCTCAGATGCTCTTCATGCTCTTCCTCTGTCTTGGAGAAGATCAGAATATCATCAATAAAGATCACCACGAAAACATCCAGATAATCCATGAAAACCATGTTCATCAGATGCATGAAGTAAGCCGGGGCATTAGTCAAGCCGAAGGACATGACTGTATACTCATATAGCCCGTACTTGCAGGTGAATGCCGTCTTCGGAATATCCCCAGGACGGATCCTCAGCTGAAAATAACCCGAACGAAGATCAATCTTCGAGAATATACGAGCACCTCGAAGCAAATCGAAGAGATCCTCAATACGGGGCAGTGGATGCTTGTTCTTGATAGTGACTGCATTCAGCTCCCGATAATCCACACACATCCTCTTCGAGCCATCCTTCTTATCTACCAGCAACAACGGAAAAGCCCAAGGAGAGAAACTGCGACGGATATAGCCCTTGGCTAGCAACTCATCAATAGTTTTCTTGACCTCTTCATGCTCTATAGGTGCCATACGGTAGGGCCGCTTTGCAATAGGAGCTATGCCAGGCAAGAGATCAATACAAAACTCAATGGCGCGTTCAGGCGGCATACCTGGCAGATCATCCGGAAAGACATCCGGGAATTCAGACACCACGCGAATACCGTCCGTGGGTCTAGCCTCCATATGGTGAAGAAATCCCGAAGGCTCTACTGCACTGATAACAACCTCTTGGCCACTGGAAGCTGATAACAAGACTGTCCTCTGAGCACAATCTATCCGAACTCCCCATTTGGCCAGAGTCTCCATTCCCAGAATGACATCAATGCCCTTGGTGTCTAGCACCATCAGATCAGTACAGAACTCTACTCCCCTCAAGGAAATACTGACTCTCGGGCAGTAAGTATGAGACCTCAACTGTCCACCCGGTGAAGATACTAACAGGCACCTCTTTAATGTGCTAGTATGAATACCATGATGCTCGACAAAAGACTGAGTAATGAAGGAATGCGTAGCACCAGTATCAAAAAGCACTGTAGCTGGATATGAATTAACCATGAACGTACCAATAACCACGTTGGGAGCCTCGGCCGCTGACTCGGCCGTCACGTGGTTCACCCTGCCCTGTGCTGGCGCCCTGGGCTGAGCTGGGCGTCCCTGCTGTCCCGCCTGCGCCTTCCGGGGGCAAGCGTTGGCGTAGTGCCCCGGCTGGCCGCAGTGAAAGCAGGTGCGAGGAGGTCCCTGAGCCTGCTGTCCGGTAGGAGCTGCCGGACGTGGAGCCTGCGGTGCTGGTGGAGCTGGTGGAGCACGAGCCGGAGGTGCTGGTAACCTCGGGCCCTGACCTGCCTGCTGCTGTCGAGGCGGGTACTGCTGCGGTGGCCTCTGCTGGTACTGCTGAGGAGGCCGGTACTGCTGCTGGTACTGCTGGGGCTGCTGGAGTCGAGGACGAGTGTTGCTGCCGGAAGCAACGGGGACAACCTTCCTCTTCTTGTCCTCCATCTCCAGGTGCTTACGCTCAGTGTTGAGCGCACTGTCAACCAGATGGTTGAAGTCGTCGAAGCGGAGGTTGAGCAGCGCGTACTGGAGGTAGTCCTCAAGACCCTCCATGAAGTGCTCCTGCTTCTTGCGGTCATCCGCAACCTCGGCAGGGGCGTAGCGTGCCAGCTGAAGAAAACGATCACGATACTCCGTGACCGACATAGTCCCCTGAATTCACAAAGACAGATAGATATCGGAAGATTAACTCAAGATTCATAAGGATAGAACAAGGGGCATTAGCTCAAAAGAAACCGCTGAATGATTATATTTAAGATTACCTGCTTCAGTGCAAGGAACTCCTTCTGCTTCATCTTCATAACGCCCGCGGGGACGTTGTGGCTGCGAAAGCGCTCCCTGAACTGGAGCCAGGTGAGAGCCTCGCGGTCGTGAACTGGGTGGGACTCCCACCAGTCCAAAGCTGCCCCTCGCAGCTGTCCTGCTGCGTACAAGACGCGCTCACGATCATCGCACTGGGCGATGTCCAGCTGACGCTCCACTGCACGGAGCCAGTCGTCAGCCTGAAGAGGGTCGGACGTGTGAGAGAACGTCGGCGGGTGACCCCTCAGGAACTCAGCACGCCTGTCGCGAGGCTGCGGCGGTGGAGGAGGCGGAGGCTGAGTGTGAGCGTGCTGAAGAGCCTGAACGGTGTTGTTCAGGGTAGCCATCATCTGCATCTGGAGCTGGAAGTACTGCTCCGGAGTCAAAGGCGGAGGCATCGGGATCCCAGTACCCTGGTTGTTCTGACCCTGCTGCTGGCCAGAACCTGAACCGGTGCTCCTGGTGTTCACCATCTGATTTGAACAAAAGATTTCACGAGTAAGGATATTGCAGGAATAAATTCAGATGGATATGATAACTCTTTGCGGAAAAAGACTCAGCCATGATAAAGTAGACAGGATAGAGTTGATGGTTTTACCCCCAACGATCTAAGTCATTTTATTAATTAGTTAACTTTAACATCTGAGTGATTTTCTTTAAACAAATTTAAACTACTAAGCTATGCAATCAGTCAAAAATCCAAATCAACCATGTAGCATAATAACAAGCAGACAATTTTCACGATTTAGCCGAGTTTAGCAATAGACTCGACTAACACAACGCGTCGCAGAACGTGCTATCGTATTATTATAAAAGGGTCACCTAGCTAACTCATGGTGGTCGGATGACTGATTCAGGCCAAAATCTACGAAACTATTCTTCAGAGGGAGAAATCAAGGCAAGAAAGGTAAAAAGTCAAAGAAGTCAAGGGGTATAATAGTAAAATAGTTTCAGCAGACAAGGATTGGTGAGAAGAAGTCCTAAAACTCGACCAGTTCTATCTAGGCTTCGTCCTACAGTCGATATGGCTCTGATACCACTCTGTAACACCCGGTTTATAAAAGAACATAAACCGAGCAATCATATACGTGCCAGGATCAAGTCACACGTATATACAACAGAATGAACAGTATATCATAGCACATATCACGTAAAAAGACATAATAAAGCGAATACGAATGTTATTTATTACAATAATGACAAAATGTCTGATACAGCGGAAGCGAAGTACAAAATACGATAAAGCTCTCCGAGGCTGAAGCAGGGCGCCACAGGGACGTCGACTGGGAGACGAAGCACCTAGAAGTCCTCGTAGTCCTGGTAGCGCTGGACGAACTCCCTCGTGTCGGCAGGAACTGAGCAGCAGTAGCGTAGCCAAGAGGAAAAAGTAGAGAAGAGGCAAGAGTGAGTACACAACTTGTACTCAACAAGTATAACACAAACTATGAGGCTCTAGGCTGGCTGACTCAACTGCATTAGCTTTTAAGTGTTGGCAAATTTTTATTAAAGCTATTTACTACTAGTTGATGAATTACCATTAACCCAGTTACATAGTAATTAATCAGAATTAATTATGAAACTACTGAGGACCAAACCAAAACCAAACCGCCAAGGTAACCCCGAGAAGCACCTCCCTCGTCGGAAGGAGATAACTTCACTAATCAAAAGGAGGATCTGGGCCGCTCATAACCGTGAGCACGGCTAGTATACCAGTTTTACACTCTGCAGAGGTTGCACATCTTTACCCACAAGTCGTGAGCTACGCCAGTTGTTCATCACACTTCCTTAGGTGAGATGGCCAGCGACTCACTACGAGGCCTTTAAAAAGAATCTCGTTGGTAAGGCGTAACCGCGAGAGATAGGTCGGCGACGATGGGGCCCACCTCCGGGGGTACAAGCACAGGAGCGCAATCCAAGCACAGACCAAGCCGGAGGAGCAGGGACCATTGAAGCTTACTACTCTTGCCCCGCAGGTAAGTTACTCCAAACCAAAAAGATCTAGTTATTACGCCAAGTCTATCCCATTCTAGCCTTGTGGTAGCGCTGTTGTCCCAGGTTGTCGCTCTATGAACCGGTCCTTATGGAGAGTGGCCAACCAGGCAGTAAGCACCGTGCTGGCCCCCTAAACCATGTTTCTAACAAAAGCCAATTTTAACGAGAAGTGAGCCACTCAAGCCACACAGAGTGCCACTCTCAGAATTAAGTTCAAGTATACCATTAATCAAATTAATTAAAAAGGACCAAAGTGTGTTATAGCGCAGCAACCTAGCACAACTAACCAAAATGCAACCCAAAGGTATATTTAAAGGATATAAACTGGCTAGGAAATCCTTAAAGGCATACAGTATTAAAATGCAGTATGAAATTGTATTTAAAGTGATAGGTTGTTCATGTTATACTTGCCTTCCTCGTACTGCTCCTGCTGCTGCTCAAACTGATCCGAAGACGGCTGCTCCGGGTACTGGTACTGGGGCTCCTCAGGTAGCTCAGCGTCTACTCACGAACACATGGCCAAAACAATGCACGAAAATAAGCATACAAGCAAACATTATCAAAAACTATGAAACAGTACATCAATACATAAAAACAGCGCACTAAACTACTCTAATACTATTCTACGCGTTACAACGATCGCGTGGATATAAAGAACGCTAAAAACGGAGCTAAAACGCGTAAACTAGGCCTAAAACAAGTTCTAGGGGCTTATTTGTAAGAAAACTGAAGTTCCAGGGGGCTTTCTGCTAAAACCAGGGACTGAAACGTAAATAAAGCGTAGCTATAGGGGCTAACGTGCAAAAACACAAGGACAGGGACGGCGGGTTCAATTTCTGGGAAAGTCAGGGGCCTAAACATTAAAAACAGGACCTATACGTAATTAGTTTTGAAAAAGGCTGGACCGCGGGTTGATATTAACAAAAGGAAGGGGCTCTTATGCAAAAAGGATAGGCGAACCGGTATCTTCGCATGTGGATCGCCAGATCTTGATCTAATGGCTCGAAGCGGCTTGGTTCTAGATCTAATCTAGACCGTTGGGCTCAGATCGGAGGGTTCAGGGCGCTTGGGCTCGCGGGGTGGCGGCGGAGCTCGCCGGAGGCGACGCTCCCGCGGCGGCGCTCTGCTGCAGAGTCGCCGGAGATGGCGGTCCTGGCGTTCCAGGGCTCAAAATCGAGCATGCTTGGGTCGGGGAGGATCTACGCGTCATGCGTGATCCACCCGTGGCCTTTACGGGGCTCGGGGAGGTCTGTGGCGGAGGGTGCACCGGCGACGGCGGGTCAGCGCGGCGGAGGCTCGCCGGCGCGAGTGCTCTGGGCGACGCCAGGGGCTACGGGCTACGGCAAAAGGCGCAAAAGGCTTGGGATGGCCTGAGGGTGCTTACCGAGGGCCAAAAACGGCCGGAGCTGCAGCCAGGGGCGGTCGGCGACGAGTACCGGCGGCGTGGTCAGGGCGGAGCTCGCGGACAGGGCAGTGTGGTGGTCTTCCGGCTTCGGGATCCTGCGGTCCGGCTCGGGATGCTCCTGCGGGGATGCTAGAGGGGTCAGGATGGCCGGAGGGGCGACGACGGCGAGCAATTGCTCGAAAAACCAAGGAACTCACCGGCGGCGGTCCGGTCCGATTCCGGCACGGTCGTGGCTCGAATCGGAGCAAGCGAGCTCGGAGTGAACCCTGGGCTCAGGGCGGATTCTCTGGTGGGGCTTGGCAGGAGCGGTGGCGCGGCAGGGCGTTGTGGCCGTGGCAGCGCCGGCGTGCGGTGCGGCGGAGCAAGGCGCGGCGGAGCAGAGCGGCGTGGGGTGGCGGCTAGGGTTGGAGGGAGCAGGGGGGTTCTCGGTGGGTTTAAAGGGGAGGGGCGCCCGGGATCTCGGGCGGGCGCGCTCAAGAAGGAAACCGGCGAGGTCTCGGGCGGGGATCGCGGCTTCCGTTGCGTGCGCGCGGCGAGGGGAAGGGGATGACCCTGTCGAGTGGGTCCGGGCGGTCAGTGAGAAGGGGCGGGCGCTCCGTGGGCGCTGGCAAGCGGGAGTGGCGCTGGCGTGTGGGCCCGGGAGCACAGCGGCTGAGGCGGGGACGCGGGGTCTGCGGAAGCAGCCGTGCGTGCGGGCTGGCGAGTCGGGCCGTGGGCTCGTGCGCGTGGAGGAGAGGAGTGGGCCGCGTGCTTGGGCCGCCAGAGAAGGAAGGGCAGGCCGATGGGCCGCGGGGAAAGGTTTGGGCCGGGTTTTCTGGGTTTCTTCTTTTCTATTTCTATTCACTCTCTCTCAACTCCAAAACTATCTGAATTCAAATGAATTTGAATTCCAACTCCTATTCAAACAAACAAAACAAAACCATGCACCAGCATGAATGCAACAAAAATTTAAACTTATAATAAATTTTAATTAATTAGGAACAAAAATTAGATTAAATGCCAACTAAACACAATAAACCTTAGAAAATTTAACTAAAGCCAATTAATTTATTAATAAATACAGAAATTTAAAGTTAGGGTGTTACACCATAGTCACGGGCATTGTTGAAGAGAATCTCCTTGTGGATGTATTCTCCTCTTGAGAGCTTCTCCACACTACTCTTGAGGCTTGCCACTGGATCCATCAATTCCTTTTCCCTAGAAGGTGCAAGCTCGGGCAAAGCATTAGTAGCATTTGCATTAATGAGTAGGTCATCACATGAAGTAGAAGCATTGACCTTCTCAATAGTTTCATGAGCAAAGTTCTCAAGACTTGGGTCAATTGCTTCATAGGCAAATTCAAGTTCTTGATACTTGTGAGCCAACTCCCTATGCTCTTGTTTAAGCTTTTTGTGGCTCTCTTCAACTTGCTTAGCAAGTACAAGTGACTCATTGTGCTTTTTGAGCAAGTCATTGTACTCGCCAAGCAAATCGGAGTGGGCAAGCTCTAACTTGGCACGAGTGCTCTCAAGAACCTTGACTTTGCCCTTTTCCCTCTTGATGACGGATGTGTACTCATTAATGAGGTTAGCAAACTCATTAGGGTCAAGCTCATCATCACTATCATCTTCACTCTCACATACCTTAGAGTTACTTTTGGCCATGAGGCACATTGGAGGCGGAGGTAGTGGTGGTTCTTCATTTGTGAGGGCGATGGTGACGATATCTTCTTCATTACTTGAATCTTCGCTTGATGAGACATCGGTTACCCACTCTTGTTTTTCCACCAAGAAGCTTCTCTTGGTGTGCCCTTTCTTCTTTGGGAAGAGCTTGGTCTTCTTGTCATGGCTCTTCTTCTTCCCAACCTTCTTGTTCTTGTTCTTCTTCTCATCCTCTTCATTATCGCTTGAATCATGGCGATGTTTGCCTTTGTTGTCCTTCTTTCTCTTATCCGGCTTGGGGCAATCGGGAGAGATGTGGCCTTTTTCTCCACAATTGTAGCATGTTTTGTACTTGACATCTTCCCTAGGCCGGAACATCCTTCTTTTGGGGTCAAAGTTGTAACCCTTCTTGTTTATCTTGTCGCTCAAGCGTGTGAACTTTCTCATCATGAGAGCAAGTTCCCCATCTTCTTCATCCTTCTTTTGGGGTCAAAGTTGTAACCCTTCTTGTTTATCTTGTCGCTCAAGCGTGTGAACTTTCTCATCATGAGAGCAAGTTCCCCATCTTCTTCATCATCGGATGAGCTCTCATGATGATCTTCTTCTTCATTGCTTGAGCTAGATTCTTGCTTGACCATCTTGAGCTTGCGGTGCTTGTTGGCCTTGGTTTTGAGAGCAATTGACTTGCTTGTTGTTGGCTCTTCGGACATACCAAGAATACCCATTTCATGAGCGCGAATTTCGCCCACAAGCTCTCCCACTTCCATTGCATCAAGATTCTCCTTTTGAAGCATAGCATTGATAATGTTATACTTGGGCTTCGGGAGGAGTATGAGAATCTTGCGATTGATGGAGGCACTGTCAATTTTGGATATTTCAAGTGCATTAATGTCCTTGACAATGACATTCAAGCGAGAGTACATATCATTGCAATTTTCATGAGCTAACATTTTAAAGGAATCATACTTAGCTCTAAACAAGTGATATTTTTGTTCGCGGACTTTTGTGGAACCTTCATGGATTTCAATTAGCTCTTTCCATATATCACTTGCTAAGTCCATGCCATTTACTCTAGCAAAGACTTCCTCACTAATGGCTTCGAAAATTGCATTTCTAGCCTTTGCATTCCATTATAATTGTTCGGTGGTGGGAGTTCCGTTGAACCCGGTCTTAGTTGCCAACCACACTTCGGGGGCAATCGCATCAAGGTATGCGGCCATGCGAACTTTCCAATAGGCAAAGTTCTTGCCCTCGAAGTGAGGCGGCGAACCACCCATCTTGGCCATAGCTCTAGGCGGTGAAGCTTAATGATCCAAATGAGCAACGAGGCTCTGATACCAATTGTAAGGATCGATGGACCAAGAGGGGGGTGAATTGGGCCTTTTTCAATTTCTAAAACAAAGTAAAGCAACCTTAACCTATGCAATGCTAATAAGGCACCAATTCACCAACCGGATAACTAAGCTACCTACACAAGCTAAGAGAGATAAAAAGAGAAGTAAAGCCTAGCAAGGTAGAGCTAAGTTATGATCTCTAAGTCAAGCACATGAATAAATTGCATGAAAGAAAATGCTTGAATAAAGAGAGTGGACAAGAGACAACTTGATTTTTTCCCGTGGTATCGATGTGTTGGCACACACCCCTAATCCACATTGTGACACTCACAAAGAGTCTTGTCACCTCCCAAGTCACCGAGACGAGGGCGCTCACTAAGAGTCTCCGTTCACCATCCCGGCGTGGTGGAGATCAAGCCACGTACAATCTTCTTCTCCGGGCTCCCACAATCCTTGGCAAGCTCCGCGAGAAACACCTCGATCACCAAGATCGCCTAGGTGATGCCAATCACCAAGAGTAAAAAGCTAAGGCCTTCACTTGAGCAAGAACCGATCACCAAGAACGGATGCACACAAGCTTCTCTCTACTCAAGTCCTTAATCTTGCTTCTTGATTGATTGAATGAACAAATATGTGAAGGATGAAGCTCAATGTGGCTCTTGACTATAGTATGAGTGTATGGATGTTGCCTGGTGTCAAGAGTAGCAAAATGACCCATTGGAGGGGTATATACAGGCAGCTCACACGAATAGAGCCGTTGGAGAAAAGCTGCCAGAAAACTGCGTAGCGCCGGTTAATCCGACGTACCTCCAATAGTCATCGTCAGTTTAACCGATGAATGTAAACTGCCCCTTCTGAAAACTAGCCGTTACAACTTGGGCAGATTAACCGACGTATCATCGGTTTAACCGGTGAGTGTAGTTGTCCACTGATCAACTGAAAAACCAAGTCTCTAGACAACTGCACCGACGTTAACTCAAACCTATCGTCGGTTTAACCGGTGAGTACAACTTCTGAAGTCCTTGGAAAACCATCTCACTGGTCAATTGCACCGACGTCCCATTTCAAACATCGTCGGTTTAACCGGTGTATAGAACTTGAAATACCCTGGAAAAACCAACTCTGGACTAATGCACCGACGTTAAATTCAAACACGTCGGTTTAACCGGTGTATTGACTTGTCCAGACTCTGCTGACTTCGTTTAACCGACGTATAGAAAATTGAGGTCGTCGGTTGAACCGGTGTTAAAGACTTTTTCTGATTTTGCCTTTTCTGATTTGAGTCTTGAATGAAATCCAAATATTCTTGGGATATAAGTTGAGAACCACTTATTTGAACTTCTAGAAACCTGAGTGACCATAGTGTGCATCCATTTTCAAATGACCATGTCCATGCTCATGTTACTTAGACTTAACCCCTCTTAATAGTTCGATCACTATAAAACTAAAAAACCTATACTAACCTAAGTGTCCTTCTCAACCTTATAACACTTAGAACTAGAAAGATCCTTAGTCTTGACATAATCTTGATTTGAATACCGAGATCGCCTTTTTGAATAACCGAAATTGAGGGGCCTCTTTTGACATATGACCAAATGAGCGATAATGATCTATTAAGTTGCACAAACTCATTAGTCACAATAATGGTTGTCATTAATCACCGAAACATACCTTGAGGGCCTAGATGCTTACAGCTCAGCAACGGCCCACGCCTGCGCGCGTGCGTCCCCGACTGACAAGGCGGGCCCGCCTGTCAGCCCCCTCATGCCCGCCGTAGCGTTGCCACGCCCCGCTCTCCTCTCGCTGACCACCCGGACCCACCGCTCAGGCCCGTCTCCCCCACCTCCCCCGCGCTCGCGCAACGGCCCTTAGATCCCCGGTTGTGATCTCCGCCGGCCTTCCTTCCCGAGCGCGCACGCCAAGATCACGGCACGGCCTCCTTTAAACGCACCCGCGACCCTCCTTGCACCTCTCCACCCCGCAGCCGCCACCAGGAACCCTAGCTCCGCCCGCTTTCTTTGCTCCGCCGGAGCAGAGCTTTCTGCCGCCACGGCCCAGCAGCCCGGCCACACCACCGCCTCGGCCAACCCCCGCAGAACCTCCGCCCGAGCACCAGGAGCGACCCTGCGGCCACAATCCTCGACCACATCACTTGCAGCGGCCGGAATTGTGCCAGACGCCGCCGCAGGTAAGTCGGTCCGCCGCCCCGATTTCCTAGCCACATGTAGCCCTTACCTCGTCCTGACCCCTGGTACACCTTAGCAGCACATAGCCGAACCTACCCGTGGAGATCCGGAGCCCGGAGGACCCCCGCAGAGCCCGGATCGCGAACGCCGCACCAAGCTCCACCGCCGATCCTCATCGCCGACCACCCTGTGCTGCAGCCTTGGCCACCTCGAGCAGTTTGTAAGCACCAGTGCCGCCCCCTTGTCCTTTTTCGCTAGGTTAGCACGCCCGTAGACCCCTGCAGAGGCCGGAACGGCGCTCGCCGCCGTCGCCGCCGCAGTTTGTCGTGGCGAACTCGCTGCAGACCCCCGCAGCCCCGCCTGTTCCTCGCGTTAGCTTGCGCTTGCCTTGCAGGAGCTTTGCGCACCTTTTTCACCCCTGACCCGGCACAGAAACAGCCCGAACACACTGCGCCGGTGAGCTCCGTCGCGCAGAGCCACCGCCGCATTCGCGCCCGGCGTTCAGGACCTCGCCTCGCCCCGCTTTTGGCCCAAGAGGTTTACGCATGATGCGCTGATCCTCCCTGACCCAAACCCCGATCGAGTTGACCCCGGGAAGGCCAAGTTCGGCCTACTCCGGCGAAGCCCCGCCGCGGAACCCCTGTTCTGGCAAGCCGCACCACCGCCGCGCGCCCAAGCGTCCCTGGCCGCCCGATCCCGCACGGACACCCGAGATTAAATCGCTTACCGGTTAGATCTGATCCGCCAGATCGTGATCCAATGGCCCCGGTCCTTAGATACCGGTTTGGCCTGGCGCTTTTGCTAAAGAGCCCTCGTACATTTGCAGAATCAACCCGCAGTCCTAGACAGTTCTGAAGTAACTGCGGATCGGCCTTGTTTTTAACATTTTAGACCCTGAGCTTCCTAGAAATAGAACCCGTAGTCCAGCCCCGCCATTTTTACACGCCGATCCCCAGATCTACTCATTAATTATGTTTTAGTCCCTGGTTTTTGCGCAAAAACCCCTGGAAACTCTGTTTTTCTTACAGTTTAGCCCCTAGATCTTGTTTTAGCCCTAGTTTTCGCGTTCGAGCTCCGTTTTAGGTGTTCTTTATGTCCACGCGATCATTGTAACGCATAGAATAGTTCTAGCTAAGTTTTGTTTGCTGTTTTTATGTATTGTTGTACTGTTTCTTAGCATTTGCCTTTGTTTGCATGTATGTGTATGTGCTGGACCTTGTTTTGGCGTTGCGATCGTGAGTAGACATTGATCCTTCGGAGGAGTACCAGGAGCCACCTTCCGCGGGACACTTTGAGCAGCAGGAGCACTTTGAGGAAGGCAAGTATAACATGAACACCACCTATCACTTTTAAATACAATTTCATATTGCATTTTAATACTGTATGCCTATAAGGACTTTCCTAGCCACTTTATATCCTTTATATATATTTCCCTTTGGTTGCATTTTGGTAGTTGTGCTAGGTGCCGCGCTATAACACACTTGGTCCTTTTTAATTAATTTGATTAATGGTATATGCAACTTAATTCTGAGAGTGGCCCTCTATGTTCTGTGCTTGAGTGGCTCACGTCTCGTTAAAATTGGTTTTTCTAGAAACATGGTTTAGGGGGCCAGCATGGTGCTTAGTGCTGGGTTGGCCACTCCCCCTAAGGATCGGTTCATAGAGCAACAACCTGGGACAACTACGTTACCACAAGACTGGAATGGGACGGTCTTGGCTTACTAATTAGGTCATTTTGGTTCGGGAGTAACTTACTGACGGGGCAAGAGGGGGGGTGAGCTTCAATGGTCCCTGCGCTGCGAGGCTTGGTCTGTGTTATCTTGTACCCCCTCGAGGTGGGCCCCATCATTGTGGAGCCTGAATCCTTAGCGGTTACACCTTACCAACGTGGTCCTTTGTAACGGCCTCGTAGTGAGTTTGCTAGTCATCTCACCTACGGAAGTGTGATGAACAACTAGCGTAGCTCACGACTTGTGGGTAAAGATGTGCAACCTCTACAGAGTGTAAAACTGGTATACTAGCCGTGCTCACGATTATGAGCGGCCCAGATCCTCCTTTTGATTAGTGGGGTTATCTTCCTTTGATTAGGGGGGTTCCCCGGGTGGTTTGGTTTGGTTTGGTTTGGTTCTCAGTAGTTCATAATTAATTTTGATTAATTACTATGTAACTGGGTTTATGGTAATTCATCAATTCGTAGTAATTTGCTTTAATAAAACTTTGCCAAGACTTAAAACCTAATGCAGTTGAGTCAGCCAACCTTAGAGCCTCATAGTTTGTGTTATACTTGTTGAGTACAAGTTGTGTACTCACACTTGCCTCCTCTACTCTTTTCCTCTTGTTCTTTTTGGGGATACTCTACTGCTGCTCAGTTCCTGGCGACACGAGGTAGTTCACCCAGAGCTACGAGGAGTATGAGGACTTCTAGGTGGTCATCTCCCAGTCGACGTCCCTGTGGTGCCCAGTTTCCGAGTTTCGTACTTGTTTTACGCTTCCGCATACTCTGTACCAGACATTTTGTCATTTATGTAATAAATAACATTCGTACTCATTTTATTATATCTTTTTACGTGATATGTGCTGTGATATACTGTTGATTCTGTTGTATATACGTGTGACTTGATCCTGGCACGTATATGATTGCTCGGTTTATGTCCTTTTATAAACCGGGTGTTACATGTTGCACACACCATTGTGGCTGAGATGCAACTGCAACTGGCTTTGCGACTTAAGGCATCAGCTACAACATTAGCCTTGCCTGGGTGATAATGAATCTCCAGATTATAGTCCCTAATCAATTCCAACCACCGTCTCTGGCGCAAGTTCAGTTCATTCGGAGTAAAGATATACTTGAGGCTCTTGTGGTCGGAGTATATATGTACTGGATTGCCCAGAAGATAATGACGCCAGATCTTTAATACATGCACCACTACTGCTAGTTCCAAGTCGGGGGTGGCATAATTCTCTTCATGTCGTCTAAGAACTCTGGAGGCATAAGCAATCACCCGCTAATCTTGCATAAGAACATAGCCGAGTCCGGTGCCTGATGCATCATAATAAACATCAAAGGGCAGAGTAATATCCGGCTGGGCCAAAATAGGTGCCGACATCAATAGCTTTCTCAGGGTCTGAAAGGCTCGCTCACATTTGTCGTCCCATATAAACCTCACCCCTTGCTTGAGCAATTCAGTCATGGGCTTAGCAATTTTTGAGAAGTCCGGTACAAACCGGTGATAGTAACCTGCTAGCCCAAGGAAACTCTGAACCTCGGGAACAGAGGTGGGAGCCTTCCAATTCAGGACATCCTGAATCTTACTAGGATCAACAGAAATCCCCTTGTTTGAGATGATGTAGCCCAAGAACTGGACTTTCTTGAGCCAGAAATCACATTTGCTAAATTTGGCATACGGCTTGTGTTCCCGCAGACGCTGAAGCACAATGCGGAGATGCTCTACATGCTCTTCTTCGTTCTTGGAATATATAAGAATGTCGTCAATGAAAATCATGACAAACATATCTAGCTCAGGCATGAACACTAAGTTCATGAGATACATGAAATGAGCAGGTGCATTTGTTAGCCCGAAAGACATGACCATATATTCATAAAGCCCATATCTGGTGGAGAAGGCCGTCTTGAGAATATCCTCAGCTCTAATCTTTATCTGATAATAACCAGAGCGGAGATCAATTTTTGAAAATACCCGGGCCCCGAATAGCTGATCAAACAGGATGTCAATCCGTGGAAGCGGGTATTTATTCTTGATGGTGACGGCATTTAAAAGTCTATAGTCCACACACAACCTGAGGCTTTGATCTTTCTTCTTAACGAAGAGTGCAGGACAGCCCCAAGGTGACGTGCTAGGACGGATATAGCCTTTATCGAGCAATTCTTGCAATTGTTTCTTTAATTCTGCCAGCTCATTGGGTGGCATCCGATAGGGTCTTCTAGAAATCGGTGCGGTGCCCGGTTGTAACTCAATGACGAATTCAACATTACGATCTGGGGGCATACCGGGTAAATCATCCGGGAATACATCCGGGTACTCACATACTACTGGTATATCAGCTAGGCTCTTGACCTCAACTTGGTTCAGAGTAAGTGTGGAGGGCATATGGTCCCTCAGAGTTAAGGTCATAGAACCCTGAATAGAAGGTTTGATGTGCACAGAATGTGAATTAGTGTCTAAAAGAACTCCTTGTTCCTTCATCCAGTTCATGCCAAGTATAATATCCACTTTTTGAGTTGGTAGAACTATAAGGTGTGCACTGAAATCTTTTCCTTGTAACTGAAGAGGCACTCGTCTGACAACTTGGTTGGTAATTAAAGGCCTCCCGGGCGAGTGAATATTGTACGAACTTGGCATGTTTTCTATTTTCAATCCCAGCCTATTGGCACACTCCTTACTAATGAACGTGTGTGACGCACCAGAGTCAAATAATATAGTAACGGGTTGATCGTTTACTGAAAACGTACCCGCCATCACTGGAGCTCCTTCTGGGATACCCTCAAGGGTGGTATAGTGTACTTGCCCCGGCTTGAAGTGAGCCACTTTGTTCTTCTAATTTTGCTGACCAGATTGTTGGCCTCGCTTTGGTGGCATTGGGCAGTTAAGGGCGAAGTGTCCCGGTTGTCCACAGTTGTTACATGGAAAGAAATTGGGGCGCATCCCCAGCTGCTGCACCCAAACTTTCTGCTCATTCTGCTGAGGAACAGGAGGTCTGACAGTCCCCTGTGCCAGTGGGTATTGAGGTGGCCAATAACCCCACTGCTGCTGCGGCTGGTGCTGAAAGGGGCCTCGCTGCGGGCCCGACTGCACCAAGCGAAACCTCTGGGGAGCGCTGCTTGAAGATCCCGCTGCCGGCGCCTTTCTTTTCTTCTCTGCCTTGTGAGCTAGGTGGGCGTCCTCCTGAATGATAGCCCCATTGACTAGCTCACTGAAAGTGTCAAACTTAATCATCGCCAGGCGATCTTGGAGCTTGCTGCTAAGCCCCTGCCTGAAACACGCCTGTTTCTTCTCATCAATGTCTACGTGATATCCCACATACTGTGATAAATTGTTGAAGGCCAGAGAATACTGTAGAACACTGTTGTTACCATATTTTAGGGCCAAGAATTCAGTGAGCTTCCTTCTGATCACTCCTGCTGGAATGTGGTGTGCCCTGAATGCTTCTTTAAACTGGGCCCAGGTGAACCGAGTGCCCTCGGGAAACATGGCCACGTGATTGTCCCACCAAGTGCGTGCGGGACCCCTGAGCTGCTGGGCTGCAAATCCTGCCTTGTCCCCATCATCGTACGGGTGCAGGGTGAACTTGGACTCGATGGTCCGGAGCCAGCTATCTGCTTCCAGTGGCTCATCTGCTTTGTGGAACAATGGCGGTTGAGTGCTCAGAAACTGCTCATATCCGGGGACAGTGGGCTAGTGGTGCTGCTCATGCTGCTGCGCTCTGTCTTGCTCAACAATCTCCCGGAGGAGTGCCGTCTGCTCATCCCGTCCGGTGAGCATGGCCGCAATGGCCTGAGCTAAATTAGGAGGGTTCGGGGGTGCTGCCATTCTGCATTCAACCTTGTTTGATTTAGTCACAATATCTTGATTACCCAAAATAATCAACCATGGAAGAATGCAGAAAGCATAAATTACATCAAAAGGCCGGAAGTTTTGCATAGCCCCATCCGGAATATCCGGACTCTCATCCGGAATGTCCGGACACCACACCCGGACTATCCGGACCCATGTCCGGAGTATCCGGATACACTCGTAGTGTTTCACTTCGTTTCCACCCCCAAGATGCTTGATTTTTTAAAACCATGAATGACATGATGCATGATCGCCCCTACGGTAACCTCTCAGCCCAAAACCAACCATCTACCCGTGACTCTAATACTAACTATATAGGGCTATTACAAATAAACCCGCCCACACAACCAAATAACCTTTTATCTCAAGTTGAAATTTTGTTTTAAATTCGTAAAAATCACAAAATTAGTCATGCTCGTACCTCCCCCAGTGCGTTTCGACTTTGATACCATCTGTAACGGAACCGCCAAACTAAAACTCTAAATTAAGCGTAATGGCCGTCATTTGAACACATCAAGCGCATTAGCTTAATGGCTTAATTTGACATTTCTTTCTCAACCCACGGTCTGATCGAAACATCACCGGTAGTCTCACGCAAAGGTGAGCGTTGATGGTACAAGCACGCCATAATACTTAAAATACAAGTACAATACGATTATGAAACATTAAGTTTTACATACTATTTTACAGATATTTACATAATTTATAAATTTTTACAACATAGGAAACCCATGTTTGGAAATAAAAAGGTCTACCCCTCCTCCATACTGACCAAAAGCGTGCACCCCGCCAACTCCAGGAACTACTCCTCAGGCTCAACTACTACCCAACCTTCTACATCTCGACGGATAAAGTTGGCACAGCAGGGACAGAAATCGACGTGGGAAGTACCTGTAATAAATTTGCAGCAAAGCCCTGAGCAACTAATACTCTGCAAGACTTACCTGCCTATTGGATATACTTAGCCCAATATCTAGACATGCATGGCTATCTGGCTAGTGGTTTGTTTTGCAGAAAAATCATCTATAGGTGGATCCTTACTTTCCATGTTTTAGCCGCATATATATATATATAGATAGACTATCAACAATTGTTTGCATATCTAGAGCAAGCATGTTGGAGCATTCAATAATGATTCAAATTAGTATCATCATGTATCACTAACATTCTAGCTCATTTCTACGAGGTGGCAAAGAGATCAAGGCCCTCTTATCCGCGAGACATGGCGAATCGATCCATTTTAACATTGCAAGGTGGACCTAACCAACACGGCATGCATAAGCCCAGTCAGACCACACGCACCAACCATTCCCCTCCCCGCCTCGAACTACAGGACCGCCCCACCATCATATGCTCAGCCGAGCTCAACGTGAGACCACCAAAAGTAAATACATGCATCCCATTTCTTCGCGACTACTCGACTACCCTAGGAGGTGAGTTGGAGTCTTGTACTTTCGAAGCGAGGCAGTACTAGGCTTACCGGTTTCGACTACCTCCTACTCCCGGCATGCGGTTACTACAATTCAATCCCCGATCAGCACTGCCACAACGACCGGTCCTTAATCGACACAGACGGGGCTAAGACAACCAGGAACCCTGTCCTACTGCCATATCTATACACCATCTTCATTCCCCGTCCGGTCTCAAGTTTCCATCAACTTTATATTTGCATTCCACAACTCACTACTGAAGTACATAAATAATTAAACGTCTCGTGAGTAACCGGAAATTACTCGACTTCTGAAACATCCTATATCTCGCAAGTGACAAGAAGTCACTCGGCTTCTACCGAGTCCTATTAAGCATGGCATCGCTAGCGACCCCTATATAATAGTATAAACTCAAGGTATCCTATGGATCATGCAACTAGGGTTCCAATTAACTCCTAAAACATAATGCACAAGCAATACATAAACATATATATATATATATATATATATATATATATATATATATATATATATATATATAGTGAATCATAAGTTGAACTAATAGGACATGCACCGGGGCTTGCCTTGAGTCTGCTGCTCAGCACTAGGGTGAGTTGGGCCTTGGGCCGACTCCTCGTGAACCTCTTGCTGCGGGGCTTGGCCCTGGGGCTCCTGTGGCTCCGCAACTACTTCGTATACCACCTCCTCTGCCGCGGCTGCTACACGTATGCATATGATATGAGTTAATGCAAATACGATTTTATAATTACAATTAACCATTGATCGAGTACAACTACTAAGAATCTTACCCAATTGCTCTTGTCCACCCAAAAATACCCAAAAACCCGGAGTATCCGGACACCTGCTCAGAGTATCTGGACTCCCAAGTCCGGAGTTTCCGGATCTATACCCGGAGTTTCTCCCGGAGTGTTCCAATGTCCGGAGTATCCGGGTTAATACCCGGAGTATCCGGGTTTTGCACAGCTTTTGCCCTCAAAACTGAAATTCTGATTTCTAGCAAAACCAACCTACAAAAATCGGAACCCTTCTAGACCCTAGTAGAGGGACTCGTATGCAGATGATTGACCCAAAAGAAATCGCTTAAAATATCCGAGAACGATCACTCCCTTAAACCCTAGCTCGAGTACCTTGAGTAGGCTTCCCTTGCACCAAGAGCTTGAACCGAAGCCACCCCAAGGTGAAGCTCATAGAAAGGATGATTCCCCATGCCGGTAGATACTTCTTGGGCCTTGGAATGGATTTGTAAGGAAGGATTTTGAGTTTAGGGCTAAGGAGAGAGGGAGAGCTCGTGGGGGAGTGAGGAAGAGAGAAAAGCTGATGTTTTACCATTTGGAAACAGTAAAATGACCCTAACACGTGATATAGGATTTCAAGTCCGGACTATCCGGAAGAAAATCCGGATTATCCGAGTTAATCCGGAGTTTCCAGGTTAAAACCCGGAGTATCTGAGTCCACCCGACTCCAGAAAATAAATCTAAGTTTTGATTCGATTTGTGACTCGATTTGCAATGAAACGAATTACTTGCTAAGTATCTAGTTAATCCCAAGTTTAACACTCGAGGGTTACAATAATACGGCATATGATGTATGGCATTTGCTCCATCCAGAAAAAGAGAAAATCACCAAAAGCGTTGCCTAGATGGAAGCCACCTGATGAAGGATGGATCAAATGTAATTCTGATGGCGCTTTCTACTCGGATGGAAAGGAAGCAACAGGTGCTGTTCTTCGAGATCACCTTGGTTGTTTCAGGAGAGGATCGGCAAGATGGTACGATTCCTATATGGACGCGCTAAGTATGGAGGCGCTAGCATGTAGGGATGGCTTGATTCTTGCAAAGAATTATGGAGCCACAAGAGTGGTGCTTGAAACAGATTGTTAGGATCTTGTGAGATTGTGGACATTGAAAGATGAATAGCGATCATCAGTTACTTCGATCCTCAGGGAGCTTCTGGAGCTGTGTAATTCTCTAGTTAGCTTCTCTTTGTGTTATGCTAGTAGAGAGTGCAACTTGGTAGCGCATGTGCTAGCCAAATAGATGTCTAGTGTGTGTGTGATGGGGGTGTGGTACCAGGCCCCATCATGCGTGCAGGGCTACCTCATGTCTGATTGTAATGCTCCTCCTGATCAATGAATGAAATCTCTGATCTCAAAAAAAAGAGGAACTTGAGAAGAGAGGTAAGTGTGGTGTGTTTGTGTGTTCTAATCTCTACCCCCTTGTATTTATAGCAGGGAGCCACGACCTCTTCCTTGCAGAACTAACATGGGGAGCCAATCAGCTGCTGCCACGTTGAAGGAGTAAGGTGGTGGGGCCTACTGGGCCGTCTACCCAGTGGCGCCAACCGCCCCCAACCTTCCTCAACTGGGCTTGTCTGGGCCTCCTCTTGTCTGAACACTGGGGTAGAGTCTGTCTTGAGTGGATTTACTTCGGGTCTTGGGCAACACTTTGTCCATTTGAGTCTGAATTGTTGCTCTAGTATTTTCTGTGATTTTATGTCGGGCCAAAGTGTGCTTGCAACCTGCATATTAGCTCAAAAATGCAACTTGTATTTTCTAGAAGATGAAGTGTGGTTTAGGAACTTTATTGAATAAAGATGCATGTAAGAAATGCAAACTCATGATTTTTTGATCAAGTTGACACCTAGAAATGGTCGTTAGTGAGCATCAATAAGATCCCCCAAGCTGTCCTTTGCTCGTCCCGAACAAAGTAGGACAAATCAGGTTGTTGATCAGAAAATCACTTTGACTCATACCTACCTGTTATGTTATAGTCTGAAGTAGAGATGTCCATCTATAAGTTTAAACAAGTTGGCTATCATACCTTTGCACAAGTGCCTTACTCCTTCATGGGGCTTCTTAGCTGTCTCCTCGTCTTGGACTGTTGAGAGTTAGAACGGTGCATAACATAGTACTTGTTTGTAGATCTGCAATCCATCTGGAGATACTTTTTGAAGGATTTTCAAAAATTTGGAAAAGTTCCCAAGATGATTCTCTCGAAGCACTCAACTTTTCTTATCCTCACTAGAGCAGTTTCTGCCTTCAGTCTTTCCTACTTCTATAAGGCTTTTGTAGAGCTCAGGGTAGGATAAGAATAGGACATACTTGCATTCCATATATTGTAAAGTCAAAGGGAGGATCCATGGAGAAACAAGTTATGCGATTTCGATCAAATGGTGCGAGTGTATGAGTGGGTGAATGGGTGGATACGGCTTACTCCTTAAGGCATTGGTTCTCTCTCTTGAATCATCCCTTTTCTCTTCTCTTTTTTTTCGAGATATGGCCACCCCTCGCTTTTCTTTCTCTCTCTTTTTTTGGGTCATGCTTCTTTGGCGTGCAATCTTTTCTTTTTTTGGGGTGACCATAATCTAACCTTTATTTTATTTCAGGGATGCTCTACGAGAGAGATTACCAAGACATGGAGTATTTATTGATGGATGATGGATGGATGGTGGTGCTAATTTCCAGTGTAGGAATGTTGCAAATGGATGGGACGTGTACATGCTTATGATCGAGAAGGCATGAAAAGCATCTCACTAGGGTCACACAATTTGACAAAACTCAACAAAACATCAAGCAGCATATGTGTAAGTTTTTTCATGGAATAAAACATATAGCTCTGGTAGGACTTGCTTATCACTGGGGAACTTGCCTTTTTATATTTTTAAAAAATAAAACGACTCCAGATTTCAAGCATCACTAGAACAAACTTGTACAACTTTATTTACCATCTCTATACTCACAACAACTTAGACTTGGATCAAGCATATGCAACCCACAGAACTTTCAGGTTCATTGGCAAAGCGTTTACATAACCAATAGAATCAAACTTCAAGATAACTTTCACTGCCAAACTAAGCACAACAGATAAGGTAGAGCAAAGCAAAACTCATCCTTTCAACTTTCATAGGGAGTTAAAACATTCTTACCGCGCATGATAAAAAGGGAAATAAAGAAATAAATATTTATTTTGTTTTGGAAGTTTTTATTAAATTTATTTAAAAGAAAATAAAGGATACAGTTGACTTAGGGGAGGGGACCTCCCCCAAGCTAGCTCTTGGTTTAGGGTCCGAAAAGTAGGAACTTTCTCCGTACCTGATCGGGTTGAGGTCGTTTCGTCCGTACCTGCAGAAGTAGTAGCGGGCGATGACGTCTTTTTCTTCTTGCGCCATATTTTCTTGTTCGTCTTTGGTGGCGTAGACGGCGTAGGAATAGGATCCTGGAGTGAATTATAGACAATCTCCAGATCTTCCCATACTATGTTGGTGATGAAATCGGGAATCTACTGGTCATCTTCTACTGGCTCAGTTGGGAAAGTGTGAATCTCCCAATCTTCCTAGGAAGGCTTGGAAGGGGAATGATGGCAATTTTGATCATCCCAACTGGGTTCTGCCCATAACCCCTATCTCTCGCTATCCTCATGCATCAGGAATAACTCCCTCTTATTTTGAAATTTAAACTTCATGGTCTTTCCCATGATACGGAGGCAGATTTTTCTTGTCCCTACATCAATTCTAGCATTTGTGTCCTTGAGGAACGGGCGCCCAAGTATGAGCGGGATCCCAAGATCTCCTTCCATATCGAGGACTACGAAGTCCACTAATATGAAGGTATTCCTGACTTTTACCATTAGATTCTCCACAACTCCTTTGGGAAATCTCACGGTAGAGTCTGCCAGCTGAACACAAATGGTAGTAGGGGAAAGTGTTGGATAGCTTAACTTCTCGAATGTTACCTTGGGCATGATATTGATGCTGGATCCAAGGTCACACAGCGTGTGATCAAATTCACAATCGAAGATTGAGCAATTTATCATGGGGGTTCCAGGATCTTCTCGTATTGTAAGCTTCTCTGCGTAGCTGAGGGGTGTTTTGCTAAGGGGTTCCTTCCACATAGCATTTATGACATTGACACTCTCTAGAGTTGATTCGGGTTGCCCCGGAATCTTTCCTAGTTCAGCAGCAGGTGTGGCAGCAGCTAGTTGAGCCAATTGAGTTTCAAGCATATTGTTGAAACTCTGGTTCTTGATGGCAGTGGAGAATCCGTCCATCTTGGCATGGATGGTCTCCATAGATATGTCTGTGATGGCCAACTTCTTCTGAAGGGACTCATTGATCTTCGCTTGGCCATAGACAAGATCTCTCAAGGTAGGTTGGTTAGGATTGAAAGAATTTGAATTGCCATTACCTCCTTGATAGTATTGGCGTGGTTGATTCCACCCCTGACCTCCTTGTGGACGAAACCCGTTGTTGTTACCATTGAGATATAGTGCTTCTTCTTTGGTTTCCAAGCAATTGTCACCCGAATGTCCCACATTCCCGCAGACCTCGCACGTCATGCGAGTTTCCAAGGCTTGAAGTGTTTGCATTTGAGACTTATCTTGGGAATAATCTTCGAATTTCTTGAGGAGATCAATCTTCATAGCGAGCATGTCGGCCTCCTTGACGGAGTGCATGCCTCGCTGGCGTGGTTGGAGGCGATCATCACTCCAACCATGGTTGGACACCATCTTCTTGATTAATGATGTAGCTCTTTCAATGGTTAGCGAGAAGAAAGCTCCACCCGTAGCGGCATCCACATGATCACGGGATGATTGCGTCAACCCGTTGTAGAAGTTCTGAAGAATGAGCCAATTGTCCATTCCGTGGTGCGGACACGCCAGAATGTACTCTTGAAGTCTCTCCCAAGCTTCAGAAATTGACTCATTAGATGCCTGCTGTAAGTTCAAAATCCATCCACGAAGAGCATTGGTTTTGCCCGTCAGGAAGAACTTCACGAGGAATGCCTTGGCACATTTGTTCCGAGTGTCCACAGCAGCCTTGTTAGCATATAACCATTGCTTTGCTCTCCCCAAGAGAGAGAATGGGAACAAACGGAGCTGGATTGCATCTTGAGATACACCCTTGATAACAAAAGTACTGCAGAGCTCCAGGAAATACTGGAGATGAACGTTGGCATCCTCATTGGCCTTGCCACAGAAAGAGCTAGCCTGCACCATCGTAATGAGACCCATCTTGATCTCGAAATTTTCCCCTTCGGTGTTAACCTCGGGCCCGGTAGGGACCTGGTTAGCAGACGAAGCAGAGTAATCACGGAGTGTCTTCTGGGCCACAGCTTCAAGGTGTTACGAGAGTGGTCTCCAAGGTGATACGAGACGAGCTCGTGTCCTCCTCAAAAGTGACTCTGGATCAGAATGAAAGTTTTGCGACAAGTCGAAACCAGTCATACACTACCCTATTTTCATATCAACAAAGACAATAAAACAAAGCCAAGTTAGCCTGTTTAGCAAGCGAATACCAATTTCGATTTTGTTCATAACTTTGTCTATATACTTCAATCTGTGACTTCCCCGGCTACGGCGCAAAAAATGCTTGTTGGCGCCTACCAGCATCACCACCGGGAAGCAGAGATGACGCCCGTAGACGCCAATTGGGGTGGCAGGTATTTCATGAACCACGAATAAATCCGCAAGCGCACGGAATACTACTGTAGCATTTTACCCGGGAGTATACCGGGGTGTCCTTTATATTTCCGCAGGGAAGGCAGTAAATGAAGAGATATAGACTAGTTGATGAACTTTATCTAGATTGGATATTCTCTTGCATAAACAGGGGTAAGATATATAACATGGTAGGAGGTAGTGTGACACACACACAACTACCCTCAAGGTAGACAAAAGAAAAAGAAGATGCTATAGGCAGAAGTTAGAGCTCGAGTGAACTGTGCTAGGCTAGCTATATCTATGCTATCTTATGGTTAGATCATCAGAGATTAAACTACACAATAGGGAGACCGCTATCGAAGTAACGAAAGAAGCCCGTACACCCTGGCGGCTTTATGCACCTCCTACCCCCCATACCAAATGTGGACGATTACTAGGGCTCGAACAGGACTGTCACCACCTGCCGGCTATGTCTAGAAACCGTGGGTATAGTTGACATCCAGCAACTCTTAGCTAATCTAGAAACCATGTCTACACTAGTAAGCGATACTCTAGCATCCCGCGCAGAGCCCCCACCCTCCGGATGGACAGACATCACACTAGAGCTTACATATGAATACTGGAGCAGTTGATAGAGTTCTAAGGCCGATATGTTAACCATCGTAAGCACAGGGCAATCACACAATGCAAGCATTGAACAATAATGCAACCAGATCAAGAAGCATATATCTGATAATTTAGAACATACTTCGAGCAGATATTGGTAACCATAGTCTAGTTCTATTATAAACAACCGAATATTACAAGAGAGAGCTAGAGATGAACCCATACCAGAACTCCCGAGCAACTCCGGCGACTCGATGACTACTAAATTTCTCCTAAACTCCACTAAGCCTATAGAATATGCAAGAGGAACTTGAGAAGAAAGGTAAGTGTGGTGTGTGTGTGTTCTAATCTCTACCCCCCTTGTATTTATAGTAGGGAGCCACGGCCTCTTGCTTGCAGAACCGACATGGGGAGCCAATCAGCTACTGCCACATCAAAGGAGTAAGCTAGTGGGGCCCACTGGGCCGTCAGCCGACCAGGGTGGTCGGCCGGCCATCCAGTGGCGCCAACCGCCCCCAGCCTTCCTCTGTTGGCTTGTCTAGGCCTGCTCTTGTCTAAACACTGGGGTAGAGTCTGTCTTGAGTATATTTGCTTCGGTTCTTGGGCTACATTGGTCCATTTGAGCCTGAATCGGTGCTCTGATATTTTCCGTGATTTTATGTCGGGCCAAAGTGTGCTTGCAACCTGCATATTAGCTCAAAAACACAACTTGCATTTTCTAGAAGGTGAAGTGTGGTTTAGGGACTTTATTGAACAAAGATGCGTGTAAGAAATGCAAACTCTCATGATTTTCTGATCAAGTTGACGCTTGGAAATGGTCGTTAGTGAGCGTCAACAACTGGTTCTGATCAAGGACGCCCAAAAAAATTGAAATCAGAGGGTCCTAAAACAAATAGAGGTGAAGACCGTAATTGGCAAAAGGGCAGAAGGCCAAGCGTGCTAATCGGTCGAATGATGTTAAATCATCAAGATTGCCTCCTAAACCTAAATCTAGGAGATGGAATTGGCAAAAGAAAAATTTACATGCAGCAGCATCATATTTTCCTTTGGGACCACCAATGCCAATTCCACAAGCTCCACATCCCACTAGTCTTGATCGTTATTCATCACGGGGGTGAGGTGATCCGTGGGCACATACTCCTTTATATTTTAGACCATATTATTGTAACACCCTAATCTAAATTTCAGCATTTAATAATAAATGTATTTGGCTTTATTTAATTTTCTAAGGTTTATTATGTTTAGTCTTGTATTTAATCTAATTTCCTTTCACAAGTAAATAAATTTTTTTCTAAGTTTAAACTTGTTTGTGCATTCATGCTGGTGCATAAGTTTTATTTGGTTGAGTGCATAGGAGTTTGAATTCAAATTCGATTTGAATTCAAATAGTTTGAGTGGTGTTAGAAAAGAAAAAAAAGAAAACTAATCTAGCCCAGCAGCCTAACCCGGCGGCCCACTCCCTCCCTCACACCGCACGCGGCCCACGCCCCGGCCCAGCAGCGTCGCTCCCTCGGCCTGCCCCGCATGCCGCTCGCGCATCGCGCGCTCCCCGCCCCTGACAAGCCGACCCCGCAGTGCCGCGCTCGCCTCGCCCGAGCCCGCCTTCCCCTCGCTGACCGTTTGGGCCCGCCTGTCAGCCCGTCATCTTCCTCCTCCCGTTTTCCCCGCCGCGCTCCTAGCTCTGCTCAGCCCCGCTCGAACCGCTCCTCTGCGCCGTAGACCATGCCGCGCCAACCGACCCTGCAATGCCCACTAGTCAGCCCGAGCATGCCTCAACCTTCTAGAAGCTCTACCCGCGTTCGGATCACGCCAGTCCGTTGGGCGATCCGCCTCTCATGCGCGCGTATCGCGGCCACAATCACCGCGGCGTCCACGCTGAGCACGCTTGCCCAAGATTCCCGGCATCCTTCTTTAAACACGCCCGTGGCACCCCCAATCACCGCGGCGTCCACGCTGAGCACGCTTGCCCAAGATTCCCGGCATCCTTCTTTAAACACGCCCGTGGCACCCCCTGCACCTCTCCATCCCGCAGCTTCCACCGAGCCCCAGAGCCACCTCCGCCTCGCCATTGCTGGCACAGAGCTCAGCGTCGCCGTGGTCCCGCTGTTCTGCCACCGCTCCGCCTCTACAAGTCGATGCCGCGGCTTCGCCTTGGAGTCAGGAGCGCCATCGACTTCTCCTTCCCCGACCCCGGCCCGTGTACGCGCTGGATTTCACTCGAACCCGCCAGAGCAGGTAAACCCGTTCCCGAGCAATTGCTCGCCGCCGGCGATCCCCGGACTTCCCTGACCCCCGGTGCACCATCACAGGACCCACACGGCCTTCCTCGGTGGATCAGCAAGCCCGGAGCTCCGATCCCTCGACCTCGCCTCCGAGCCACGCCGTGCGCCGCTGCCGCCATCGACGCCGGCAGCACTGCACGTCTGCGGAGCTCAATCTCGAGCCTCGGTGAGCATCAGTCCGACCCCCTGTTTCCTTGCGCTAGTTGTTTCCGCCCATAGCGCACTCTAGGTGCGCGTGCCCCACACGCCGGAGCTCTCGCCACCGTGCACGCCCTGGTCTGTGTGACACCTCTGGTGTCAGTTTAGCCAAAGCCAGGAAATTTACATAACTTCACACATAAATGAGCTAAGAAAACTTAAATAAGAACCCTATGTATAGTTCTTCCAAACTTGTGTGTAAATGTATGTGTGCATGTGTTTGAGTGCAATGTGTTTGAAAAACAATAATTGGTACCCTTTTAAACTTGGCTTAACATGTGTGGTAATAAGGCAATAAAATAAACCTTTCATAATGAGCTATAAACTTTTATGCAAATCAAATCCAAACTGGAAAGCCCTCAAATGCAAAGATCAATGGAACCAATATTTGATTTATGAAGAGCTACTAGTTTAAAATAAAAATTTGAACAAAAGGTTAAACATTACATTGGCTCATGATAACAAAGATTTATAGAAAACAAGAATGCATCCTTGTATATGAGAATGTGAGGATATAAAACTTGTTCATTTAATTTCCTAAAACATTCATGCTTAACTTGTCATAAAAATATAGTATGAATACACACTCATAGTTTGTTACACATAGTTTAATTTAAAAGGCTTGTTGCAGATTCAAAATGGAAACAAATTAAAAAAAAAGAGTTCCAATTCTAGTAGCAAGGCAGTTAAAATAACTTTCAAACCAACGCACTTATGCATAGGAAAATAAATAGACATATTCACCATGTCATGTTAAACAAAAACCTAGTTGAAGGCTAGGAGTAAAAGTGCCAAAATTCACATGAAATGATAAGTACTTTAGATGGCACTTTTGAAATAATTAAATAACTCTCAAACCATTGTTCTAATGAAAAAGTTCATAACACAAAAGTTGTAGATCTCGAAAAACTGAGCAAAAGTGGTATTCAACACCTTTTCTTTTAAGGCCAAGATGGAGGAGAAAATTTGAGTTTACATAACTGGATTTTGAACTTCGAAAAAATTATGGGACTGCCACTGCCTCCATCTCCCTCCCCTGCCTCCCTGCTCCTTGCCCACGACGGCGCCACCTGTCCCGGCTGCGCGCCGCACCCCCGGCCAATACCACCCCGCGCCCACGGGTTGAGCCAAAACCGCTCCGCCCTGGCTTCTTCTCCGCACGCCACGCGGCCCCGCCGACGCCTCTGCGCCACGCCGCCCAAACGGCGTCGCCGCTCGCCGTTCCCTGGCCACGCGCCCATGCCATCCCATTCACCCTCCCCCAGCTCGCTCTCCCCAGTTTGCTCTCCTCCATCTGCCTGTGCCTATAAAAGGGGTAGGGCTCCACCTGCACGCACGGACAGCACGCCCCCGCCATTCCCAGCTCCGGCGAGCTCAAGCTCGCCGTGGAGCCGCCTCCATCGCCCCGCATTGCCTCCCCCAACCCCGTACTCGTGCTCCTCGTTGACTGGTGGTGCTGAAGGACCCAAGAACCGCCACCCTGAGCCATCAGAACCCCCTCGCCGGCGTCCAACCTCGCCGCCGAGCACCGCTGCTCCGTGGAACTCCACCCTCCGCTTCCACATTGCCAAAATCAAGTGCACCACCACCTTCCTCACATCCTACCGGAGCTTCCCAGCCAGACCACCCCACCCCAACACCGCCAGAGTGCCGCCACCGCAGCTCAGACCCACCGCCGGCCACCCCTCTCCTCGGACCCGCCTCCTCCGACCCTCTCCCGATGAGCCACGGCCACCCAAAGGTAGCTCTCGAGCACCTCTCCCTTTCCCCCACTTGCCCCTCGCCGCCGGTGACTCCCCTCGCCGGGGAACGTTGCGCCCTTCCCTGCTCTGTTCTGAGCGGTCCTCCAGGGACCCCAAGTTAAAAGAACCAAAACTTCCAGGGGTCAAACTGCAAAATGTCTTTAAACTTCAAAACAGTGAACTTTGAAAATACAGAACAATTCGTAGAAAAATCGTAAAAATGCAAACTCAACTGTTCCGGAATCCTTAGAACAAGAACTACAACTTTGGTTACAGTCACATGTTCATAATTTGCTTTTATTTTAATATAAGAAAAAGACTAGTTTAAATGGTACATAAATGTTCTAGGAGTTTGGTTCAGTAACTATGCTTGACTTTTGGATATGTTGAACTTAGTACTGTTATAAGAACCTGGTAAAAATATGACCTCTGTTTGAAATTGTTTGCTTGCTCAAATGATCAAGATTCCTAGATCTACTAGCTTTGTTCCTATATTAATTATGGTAGAACTGTTAGTGATCTGTGAATGAAACTTTTTCTGTGTATTCATGTTACTAAATCCTTACTGTTGCGCAAGTTTTAGAAATTATTGATCTAACTAACTATATATTTGAACTAATGCTTGATAAGTAGGCTTTATTTGTGATATATAGTTCCTGTGCTTAGAATAATCTAGGTTTATTTCTGAAACTTTGTTTTAGTCATATAAACATTCCTGCAAAGTTTGAGCACCATTTACTGAATATTATTATAGTTATAATCCATGCTTGAGATATCATGCTTAGTTTTACTATTTTTTGTTCTGGAAGAAATCTGTCATTTTTGGCCTTCATATTTGTACAGGGTACTAGTTTGAATGAGGTTTAGCTATGGTAAAAGTTTCACATGTAGTACTGATAATATTAAAGTCCAAATGAATATGCATGTTCATATCTAGTTTAATGCATGAGTAATTCATCTTCTAGAAATAATGCCTGAAAATTTTACTGAAGCATGTTTAGTCCATATTTAGGCTCTGGTCAAATGTTGAGAACCATATCCCTAGTATGACTCTCTGTGGAATTAATCTTAGTTAATGGCTTGCTAAATTTGTTCTTTTTATCACCTATGCTGTATAAGTGAATAAAATGTGGAAAATTTCCATTACTGAGTAGATGCTTTGTAGATGCTCCCGTAAAATTTGTAGCACCAGAACCCATGTCAAACGTTCTGTGCAAAAAGGTGAAGCAACTAGAGTAATCTACTTACATGAATTGTTATGGTTAAATTGCTTATTGATTAGATGCTGAAATTTATGCCATAGATGCTAGAGTATCTGATCTGTGCTACTTAAATTTTTTCATCACTAGCTCATGAGTAAATTGGTTGCTATGAAATAGGGAAAGCATGCTATGTTTTAATGATAAAAATGAAATCCAAACCACACAGCTCTTTTATGAAGTAAAGTGAATTTAAGAACTACTCTATAAACGATTGCCCAGAAAATAAAGTTAACTAAGACCACCACAACAAACACATGCTTTACTGAACTACAACTTTATAGTGAAGGAAAGAAATATGTTTATATCATGTTGTAACAATATCATTTCTGCATGCATATAGAAACGGTAAATCTACTCGACGGTGGTTACGAGTTGGTGCCCGCGAATACTACCACTACGGATAGTGTCTCTCTTATTTATACTGACTTGAATCAAGACCCGAACCAATGTTCGGAAGAGCCCAAGGCTATTTTTGAACAGTGCCCAAGAAGGCAAGCCCCGGTGCATAATCCCATTATTTTACGCATTATATTCATCTAACTATTTGTATATCTTGTAATACTTTTATTGCGCATTTACGTTTTCTAGGAGTTGATCGAAAACCTTAGGTGCATGATCCCTAGGTACCTATGTTTGTCACCCAGATCTTTTTATCGACTAGTTGCCATGCTAATTAGGTATGGTAGAAGTCGAGGGGTTTCCTGCCTCTCGCGAGCAAATAGGAATTTTACTGACTTTAAATTCCTGTTGAAATATAAGGACAACGGGCGGGGTTGTGTAGTTGTGATGCCCCGCTGGTATAGTCAAAAAATGGTTAAGGTCGCGGTGTGTGGCTCATTTCGTTAAGCGTTTGAAAGTACTAGCCACATACCGAGAAATATGGTAATCGGTAAGCTTAAGTACCTGATTGGACCAGCGAGTGGAACGATCTCATACCCTCTTGTTAGAAGTAGGTTTTATTTTTGTCCGGACGTACGGGTGCAGAGACGTCGGGCTTTGTAGTCGGGGAGGGTGTGCCGGATCCACGGACTGGAAAGAAAGGGGAAATGTTGTGTGGGTGACTTGGTTCCCATACGTGTGGTCTAGGTTCCCTTGGCCAGGTTGAAATCCGATTCAGAATCGTCCGCCTCTCACGGCATGAGACTGCTTAATGTTTTCGGTCACACAGAGTAACAAGTGGAACATGATGATGATAATACTGCTGGTTGATTAAATGGTTGGTCTACCATGTTTGTGTAGAGTTAGATGCAAACTTAGAACGGTTAATCCAACTAGAAGATGACTAGATAAAATCTGGAAAAAAGGACCAACTCTTAGTGGCATTTTTGGCAAAACAAACCCCACCAACCAAAAAGCCTTGCATGTCTAGTTATCGGACTATGTTTTATCCGGTGACGGGTCAGTCTTGCTGAGTATTAGTATACTCAGCCTTCCTTGTGGCACTGTTTTTCAGGTACTAACTTCGAAGATCTGTTCGCGAGTCTTACTTGGCCGTGTACTTTGCCTCCGGGCTGGTTTGTTGAGTGGGATGGCCCTTCAGCTGGTGCTGACCACCCTCCCGCTGAGTGACGCTTTTCGTATGGGCTTTATCGATACGTCACTTCCTTTCATTAGATGTTTTATTGCTTCCGCTGAGACTATAACACTTGAATAATTTGCGTAGTTTGGAACTCTGTAGTACTTCGCTACTCTGAACATGGCTTGTAATAAATTTCTTTTCTGCTGCAATCACTCTGAGATGTATGAAATGTTCTGTGTTGTAATCTCTGGGCTCACCTTCATGTGAGTGTTGTCTGCTGATCCTGGAATAGTGTGGCTTTTATCGAGGCTTCACTCGAGGAACTACCGGTGAGTGCCAATTTGGGTTAGAGTTGCTTAGCAACAAAGATCAGTGCACCCGGGCCTAGTTAGTTTGGGTGGTTCCGCCACAGCTGGCATTAGAGCTCGCAGACAGCCTACTAGAGATGGCAACCCTTGTTTTCAAAACAACAAATTAAAACTTGATTTCAGAACTACTAAAGTTGTTGGAAAGAGTTTAGGATCTCCAAGGACAAGTCTAGGACGTAAAGCCCTAGGGGATCTTATGGGTATTATCAGGTGGCTTATATTGTATGGCTAACTTCCAGCACATTACTTTTCAGTATTTAAATTCTATAATTTAAATTCTGCAACTACATCGTCGCCGCGGAGGTATGCTTACTCAGTCAGCTGAGGGAGTCTGACCTTCCCGTCGGTGATGCGAGCCGAATGCTGGAGCTCAAGCAGTGGCCTACTTGAGCTACTGCCCATATACCAACTTCGGTTGATTATATGGGGAGTAATGATTTGAAATTGGAATTCAATTACCCATCAAAGACGGTACTCAGTCAATACGTTGTTTCGATAACGTATGCTTAACGTTGTCCATACGTCGGTAATTGTATGGATGCCGGTTCTATAGTGATCGGTAACGTATGGGAACGCTTTCATGAGTGCTGGCACGAAAGGTTCATTTTATATACTGTAAATCTTCTGTAGGTACGCTAACTCGAAATCGAATCCTAGGCCAGATATCTATATCGAGTAGCTATATAGCGAGAGACGTATTATGTATGCCACCGAAGCTAACCACATAAGACCAAGGTTACTTGGCAATTTTTTTTCTTGGTGAGGACAATTAGGATCTGCATTCATCCCTAAACCTTTAGCAAAGAAATGTTTAAAAGAAATCCCAATCAAAAAGGTTACAAATCCATCATTAAGGATCATCTAGACAGTCTGCAAATTCTGGAAAATTTGGCTTTCTCGAATTTTTAAGATATGAAGATTTGCTCAAATCAAGTTGGGTCAATAATATGAAATGAATCTACCTAAATCACCAAACTACTGTAAAAATTTGAGAATTTTTGAAGCCTCCTAGCTTGATGTTTTTGAACTTAGATCGCTCCTCTGTAAAACTGGCAGCTTTGAGCAATCTGTACAAACTGAATTTTTCGACCTATTTAAGTTGCTCAAATGAAAACTAGTACAATATTAAAGTTGTAGATAACTTAATGATGAACTTACCATAAAAAATTGAATTATCTTGGTCAATTGGTTTGGTAGATATGGTCAAATTTCACCCTCTCTGGACAATCTATTTTCTGGTTTGACATCACTTCCAAACCTTGAGCATATCACCTTGTTAGGTTCTGAACTGGCCTTAGCAATGACTAGATAAAATGTTCCTCACTACCTTGGGCATCTTCTGTAATATTTTGAAAATTTTGAATCACTATACGATAGTGAACACTAGAGAATTTGTTTCCTCTGTTTTTCTGTCTAGCAGTAGCAGTTCTGCCATTTGAATCTTTATATCAACTTAAAGACATCTAATGCAGAAAAGTTCAAAATGAAACTTGTATAAAACTTAACAATGAAGCTTCTGTTAAAATTTGAGAATTTTATGCCAAGTAGATTGTCCATGGTGAACAAAACAGTAGCCCTCTGGTTGCTGAGTTTTCTGGGTAGACAGCAAGTTGAGAACTTGAGAACATGACCACCTTAAAATCTAATTTGGACCTAGGCTTGGTTAGACAAAATTGTGTACAATCATATTAGGAATGCCCTGGAAATATTTGAATTTTTTTTTGAACCCTCAATTTCGAGTTATGAAATTCGAAAGTTGCTTCCGGAACAATTGAACTCTCATTGTCCAATTTATATCCTACGGGATATTGCTAAAATTATCACCCTTGTAGATGACTCTTCTTGGATATGAGTTGAATACCAAAGTGGTCACAAATTACATGATCTAGGCTCTCACAAATTTTCAAATCCATGAAGCTAGTATACTCCGAGTTATAGGCGAAACACTATTGCGACCTGCTGAAAAACAGCCAGAACAGAGAAGCAAAGACTGAATATTTCAATCATCTTAACCATTGTTTTAGCCTTGGAGTTGAATACCAAAGTTGTTCAAAATTTCCTAAGCTACATGACTACAAAATTTCAACTTCATTAGATGTATATATCAGGAGTTATACCCTAAATACCGAGACTCTATCTAGAAAACCAGAGGTGTAGTAATGGAATTTTTCGACCATCTTACTATTAAAATTGGCTTCTGAGTTGACTACCAAAGTTGTAGCATGTTAAATTATTTAGTTGCTGTCAAAATTTCAGAAAGTTTCGATGAACCAAAAGAAAGTTACGAATTGCTTTGTAACGCCTAACGCTGCACAAACTGGTTACACAGCATTTGTGTGTTCTATTGTGTTGCACACTTGTTCATTGCATCTTGGGAGCTATATGAATCATATCACTGATGCTTGAACTCATATATTTTAGATGGTGAGAGCAACCCATAGTACTCTAGATAATTTTGGTGCCAGTGGTAGCGGATCGCAGACACCACCACCCGGCCTTAAGGAATTACTTGCCACCCAAAATGAGTTGCTTCGACAACTTGTTCAGGGACAGCAAGCGATTTCTCATATTCTGCAGCAACAACACTTTCAACTAGATGGGCACAAGGTCCACCAATCTCCAGTTGCAGACTATCAAGAGCTCCAGGAAGAGACACAAGAAATAAAGGATGTTCACTCGGACTCCCTAATGCCGCCATCACAACTTCCGATGAAACTTAAGGATGACCAAGTAAAGTGTCTGACGCCCGAGCATGGCTCAAGCAATATGGACTTGACTGGATGGGAAATTACATGCACAAAATTCGTTCCCCATGGTAAAAGACAAACCCGTAATGCTATTGCTGCCAACACAGTCCTAAGAGCAAGAACTCGCTCGCCTGTCCATGAAACCATGGACCCAGCTAGGTGCACTATACCCGAGAATGGTTCAGTAGATACGCCAGTGGTGACATCCTTACGATGCAAACAGCACAGTGGTCCGAGTGGGACGAACCGTTGTTTCATCTATAGAAGTCCTACCCACTTCGCTCGAAGATGACCTCAAGCCACACAGCAAAATCAAGACCAAGGTTCTAGCCAAACAAATAAAAGCATACGCAAAAGATTGTGGGATGAGCACAAGAAACAGGCGGATCAGGTCGAACAAGGAAGGATCAATTTCACCACTCTTGAAGAAATTCATGATGGTACCCGTCATACCATCCCTATTTCCAACTCACCTGGCTCTCTAGTTAGCATATCAAGGATGAGTAATGTGTTGATTTGAATTCTAAATTCAGGTCAATAGAAATATAAAGAACTTGCATAACTTTCTTGGTCAGTACACTGCATTGCAACATGTGCAATGCATGCCCACGCACATACTCAGCACACTTGTGTGTACCACATTATGTGCATAAACCATGTGTACCATCACACCATGACCCGCACATCAACCAACTAGCGTTGGACAAATGCATCAAGCCTATGCATCGCTGTCTCGAGTATGGTGCATCTCTCTCCAATCAAGTACCAACTCAATCGAATAAAATCCACCTTGCACAAGAATGTCTTGAGAAAAGTTTGTTTCAGCCGAAGAATAAGATCTCTATACTAGAAAGCTGTCAGATATAAGTGGACTGGCAGGTACAGAAGAGAAACCCAAATTTTTAGACCTGATCAACTACCTCAAGATAAGTTGAGCCTGTGGAACCAAATGTAGTAAAACAAATCTCCTTGATTCTGTAAAAAAATTGAATTTTTTTAGAAAAGTGTAACCCACAAAATTCAGTCTTTTGGTAAACTCCTATAATTCTATCAACTTGTAGCAGTCTGGCCACGTGAATTTTTCCACCCACTTAAAAGCTATTCCTGAGAAAACGTTCAACATAAATGTTGTGGATAACTGAGTATAGAAGCTACTGAAAAAATTTGAGAATTTTTTCTCAAGTGTTTTGGTACTTATAGTCAAAATACTAGCCCTCTGTTCAGTCTGAAATCTGGGTCAACCTTCCTGCAAACACTTAAGGATTTGACTATCTTAAGCTCTGTTTCGGAATTGGAGTTGACTAGAGGAAATGATCACAATTATCTTAGGCACCCCCAATAAAAATTGAGAATTTTTAGACCTTGGTTTCCTCAGTTATGATCAATTTTATCAGCTACCCAGAATCTGTCCTGCGAAAATCATTAAGTACAAGTTCTCTTAAAGAGTGGAGAAGCTTACTGCGACAAGGATAGAGTTGTATGGTTTGAATCTCCATAGTGGATCAAATGAATCGTGATCTCTGAAAACCAATTCTTGATAGGTCACCTCTTTCCAAAGCTTTCCAATCACATGGGTATTAACGAAGTATATCAAGACCCTAGGCAAATTTCTCGCTTAGTATATCTCCTAATGCTATACCGAGACCATTTATAAATAGCCATTACACTCTCACTTTTACTAATGCTGGATTTCATGATTGCTTTGCCAAGCACCTTTCCAAGGCCTGATTCCATATGGATCATTATCGACAACCGGCACCTTTTCTTCAATTACACACTATTCATACTACCGAGAAGTGAGCCAGTATTCCTCTTGATCATATTGTGGTCTACATATCACACCACATAGAATTAATTCCAATAGTGACGTTCAACTCCTAGCACACTTTTTGCGAAATCCCTTGCAATCTTCTCCTGTCACCAAACTGATCCGAAGTTCAGCTTATCATCCTCGAACCGACGGCCAAACTGAAAAGTGGACCGAATCTTAAAAGACATGCTAAGATCTTACATCATTCATTATGACAACCATGAAGACAAATGCCCAAAGTTCTCACCCAGCTATCAAGCAAGCTTGAAAATGGCACGAATTAAAGCATCGTATGATCAAAGGTGTCAAACTCCACTGAGTTTGTCACAAACCGAAGACCACTAAATATTTCGACCAGACTTGATCATTAGGCAGAATAACAACCAAAGATAATACAAGAAAATCTTAAAGCTACCCACTCTAGCCAAATGAGTTATTTGGATAAAAAGAAGAAAATCTTTGCAACTCGAAGTCGGTAACAATGTCTACCTTCTGGTTTCACCAACCAAAGGTACACACAACTTCCACATTTAGCTTATTCACCTGAATCTCGGGACGAGATTCTTTTTAAGGGGGGTAGGCAGTGACACCTCTGGTGTCAGTTTAGCCAAAGCCAGGAAATTAACATAACTTCACACATAAATGAGCTAAGAAAACTTAAATAAGAACCCTATATCTAGTTCTTCCAAACTTGTGTGTAAATGTATGTGTGCATGTGTTTGAGTGCAATGTGTTTGAAAAACAATAATTGGTACCCTTTTAAACTTGGCTTAACATGTGTGGTAATAAGGCAATAAAATAAACCTTTCATAATGAGCTATAATTTTTTATGCAAATCAAATCCAAACTGGAAAGCCCTCAAATGCAAAGATCAATGGAACCAATATTTGATTTATGAAGAGCTACTAGTTTAAAATAAAAATTTGAACAAAAGGTTAAACATTCCATTGGCTCATGATAACAAAGATTTATAGAAAACAAGAATGCATCCTTGTATATGAGAATGTGAGGATATAAAACTTGTTCATTTAATTTCCTAAAACATTCATGCTTAACTTGTCATAAAAATATAGTATGAAGACACACTCATAGTTTGTTACACATAGTTTAATTTAAAAGGCTTGTTGCAGATTCAAAATGGAAACAAATTAAAAAATGAGAGTTCCAATTCTAGTAGCAAGGCAGTTAAAATAACTTTCAAACCAATGCAGTTGAGTCATCCAACCTTAGAGCCTCATAGTTTGTGTTATACTTGTTGAGTATAAGTTGTGTACTCACTCTTGCCTACTCTACTCTTCTTCCTCTTGGGGACACTCTACTGTTGCTCAGTTCCTGCCGACGCGAGGGAGTTCACACAGAGCTACCAGGACTACGAGGACTTCTAAGCGTTCGTCTCCGAGTCGACGTCCCTGTGGCGCCCTGCTTCTGAGAGTTTCTCGTATATGTTTTACGCTTCCGCATACTCTGTATCAGACATTTTGTCATTAATGTAATAAATAACATTCGTACTCATTTTATTATATCTTTTTACGTGATATGTGCTGTGTTATATTGTTCATTCTGTTGTATATACGTGTGACTTGATCCTAGCACATATATGATTGCTCAGTTTATGTCATTTTATAAACCGGGTGTTACAGAGTGGTATCAGAGCTATATCGACTGTAGGACGAAAGCCTAGATAGAACTGGTCGAGTTTTAAGTCTTCTCCTCTCTCACCCTTGTCTGCTGAAACTATTTTGCTATTATATTCCTTGAAATTCTAAGATTTTCACTCGTCTTGTCTTGATTTCTCTCTATAGAATTAGTTTCCGTAGATTCTGTCCTGAAGTAAGTTGACTGACAATCATAGGTGTAAGCTAAATGACCCTTTATAATAGCACGATAGAATGTTCTGCGACGCGTTGTGTTAGTCGAGTCGCGTGCTAAACTCGGCTAAGTTGTGAAATTTGCATGCTTGTCTTTATGCAACATGTTTGATTTGGATTTTTGGTTGATTGCATAGTTTAGCTGTTGAACTTGTTCAAATGAAAATCAATCTTAAGTTAAAGTTTAATTAATTAATAAAATGAGTTAGATCGTTGGGGGTAAAACTATCCACTCTATCCTCTCTACCTTATCATGCCTTGGGTTTCTCCTGTCTTGCTTGTTGAAAAAAATTAGTGCGAAGAGGATGTGATATCCAGGGATTCACCGACGAGGACGTCGGTTCTTGTAAGGGGTAGGGATGTGACACCCCGGCCTGCAGATAGTACGGGAGAATTTGAGAATCTCTTAGACGAGGCAGAAGAGTTATGCAGATCTGAGTTGAAGAAGTGCTTGAGGGTGCTGGAAGAATAAGCACCATTGGAAGGATTGGATGTGCAGGAGATCTGACCTACACCGAGCATCCGGTGAAGATTTTGGAGACGTCTGAGAGAGTTACTTGGGACAAGAAGATCAAGACGTGCAAAATGCAATGAAGTGACCACACCGAGAAGACGAGCCGATGAAGATTTATCCAGATCTCTTTGCTAGCTAGCCCAGAATCTCGGGACGAGATTCCTGTAAGGGGGTAGGATTTGTAACACCCTAATTTAAATTCCAGCATTTAATAATAAATTTAATTGGTTTATTTAATTTGCTTAGCCTTGCATTTATAATTTATTTTTGCTTCATAAAGTAATTAAAATTTATCTTAGATTCAACTTTTTTGTGCATTCATGCTGGTGCATAATTCATTTTTGATCGAGTGTGGTTTGAATTTAAATTCAAATTTGAATTCAAATAAGTTTAGTTTGGTTTGAATTAGAAATAGAAAAGGAAACGAAATAGAAGAAGAAAAAGAGAAGAACAAATCCAGCCCAAAAACCCCAAACCAGTCCGGCCCAACCCCTTCCACGCGGGCCCAGCTTTCCCTCTCCCTCTCCTCTCCCGCGAGGCCCAGCAGCCCCAAACGCGCAGCCCAGCAAAATCCCCGCGTCCCGTGCTCAGTGCCAGCACCGCGCACGGCCCGCACCCTCCCACGCCCGCTTCCCGGCCCCACCTGCCAGCTCCCACGGCTTCCCTCCACAGCACGTGTTCGCCCGCTCCCTTGCTAACGCCGCGGGCCCACTGGCCAGGTTCTTCTTCCTCCGCCCACAATCCCCGCCGAGCCTCTGTTTCATCTCTCGCCTCGCTCCTCTGCGCTGTGGACCAGGCCGCACCACCCGAACGCGTAGGCCCACCAATCAGCCGCCCAGTGCTCGCCCTCACCTTCTGGAAACTTCACCACCAGAGCCGGATCACGCCGAGGCGTTGCTCGCGATCCGTTTTCTCCGTGTTGCGCTCGTCAATCCCGTGATCCTCGCGCAGCCTTCCAACCGTGGCACACCCGCCTAGGATCCCCGTCCTCTCCTTAAACCAGCACCCGCGGCCTCCTGTGCTTCCACTTCTCCACGCCAGCGCCGCCTCCGCACCGCTCTGCGCCGCAACACCACCACCACACTGCTCCGCCGTGCAGAAGCTCACAACGTCGCGGCCACGTCGCCCTGCCGCGCCACCACTCCTGCCAAGCCCCTCCAGAGCTCCGCCCCGTGCCAGGTTCCACCCTGAGACCGATTGCCCCGATCCGAGCCGCGTCCTCGCCGTAATTTGACCGAGATCCGACGCAGGTGAGCTCGGCCGCCGTCTCGATTTCTCGCCGCCGGTGGCCCTTTGGCCCGTCCTGACCCCGTAGCACCTCCAAAGGATCCGCACGATCGACTGGGGAGGTCAGCAGACCCGGCGCACAACCTCAGCGACATCCTCCGCGAACTCCGCCCAGCGCCGTCACCGGTCCTCGCCGTCGGCACGACTGCGCTGCGACCTCGACCGCCCCGCGCCCTTAGTAAGCACCATCTCGCCCCCTGGTCACTTTGCTCTAGGAAGGACTAAGCCGTAGCCCCTGGAAACCCCGGAGCACCCGCTCGCCGGCGCGTTTTGCCGCGCCGACCCGCCGCTGCAGAGCCAGCGCCGCCAAGGACCTCATTTAGCCCCGCCAAGGCCGCCAGCGCGTTACCCATGTTGCGCACGTGTGCCACGGCCAAACCACGACCCAAACCAAGCCTGGGAATGCCGGATTGGCCTTCTCCGGTGAGCCCGCCACCGCGGAACTTTTCTCCGGCGGTATTCCGCCGCCGCTCGCGCGCCCTTTTATCCCTGGCCATAGGATCTAGATCCTACGGCCCACAGCGATCGCGCCCGAAGTCAACTAGACCAGATACCGGTCAGCGCGCGTCACTTTTGCATAAGAGCCCCTCGGTTTCTTGAGTTTCAACCCGTGATCCAGATAGTTCAAGTTTAATTCCTTTTTAGTCCAGAAATTTGCGCACAACCCCCTGAGCTCTTTAGGAATGGAAACCGCAGTCCAGATCTGCTGTTTTTGCACGCTAGCCCTTAGATCTAACGTTTATTTATGTTTAGGCCCTCGGTTTTTTGCCCAGAACCCCCTGTAGCTCAGTTTTTCTCCCAGTTAGGTCCCTGGATCTTGTTTTAGTCTTAGTTTTCACGTTCTAGCTCCGTTTTAGGTGTTCTTTATGTCCACGCGATCGTTGTAACGCATAGAATAGTTCTACCTTAGTTTTGTTTGCTGTTTTTATATATTGTCGTACTATTTCTTAGTATATGCTATTGTTTGCATGTATGTTTATGTTGTGTATTGTCTTTGGCCATGTGTTCGTGAGTAGACGTTGATCCATCTGAGGAGCCCCAGTACCAGTACCTAGAGCAGCCATCTTCTGAGTAGTTTGAGAAGCAGCAGGAGTAGTTTGAGGAAGGCAAGTATAACATGAACACCACCTATCACTTTTAAATACATTTTCATACTGCATTTTAATACTGCATGCCTATAAGGATTTTCCTAGCCACTTTATATCCTTTATATATATCCTTGGGTTGCATTTTGGTTAGTTGTGCTAGGTGCCGTGCTACAACACACTTGTTCCTTTTTTATTAATTTGATTAATGGTATATGCAACTTAATTCTGGGAGTGGCCCGTTTGAGTGGCTCACGTCTCGTTTAAAATTGGTTTTTCTAGAAACTTGGTTTAGGGGGCTCGCACTGTGTTTTGTGCTAGCTACTCTCCATAAGGATCGTACGTCATTAGAGCGACAACCTGGGACAACAGCGCTACCACAAGACTGGAATGGGACGGTCTTGGCGTAATAATTAGGTCTTTTTGGTTTGGAGTAACTTACCTGCGGGGCAAGGGTGGTAAGCTTCTATGGCGCTCGTACTGAGTGGCCTCGTATGTGGTATTCTTGACGCCCACTAGACCTGCTCCATAGTCGCCGATCCAACCCTCACGGTTACTCCTTACCAACGAGATTCTTTGTAAAGGCCTCGTAGTGAGTTTTCTAGCCATCTCACCTAAGGAAGTGTGATGAACAACTAGCGTAGCTCACGACTTGTGGGTAAAGATGTGCAACCTCTCCAGAGTGTAAAACTGGTATACTAGCCATGCTTATGGTCATGAGCGGCCCAGATCCTCCTTTTGATTAGTGGGGTTACCTTGGTGGTTTGGTTTGGTTCCTAGTAGTTCATGATTAATTCTGATTAATTACTATGTAACTGGGTTTATGGTAATTCATCAACTTGTAGTAATTAGCTTTAATAAAATTTTGCCAAGACATAAAAGCTAATGTAGTTGAGTCATCCAACCTTAGAGCCTCATAGTTTGTGTTATACTTGTTGAATACAAGTTGTGTACTCACTCTTGCCTACTCTACTCTTTTTCCTCTTGGGGCCACTCTACTGCTGCTCAGTTCCTGCGGATGCGAGGGAGTTCACACAGAGCTACCAGGACTACGAGGACTTCTAGGCATTCGTCTCCCGGTTGACGTCTCTATGGCGCCCTGCTTCAGAGAGAGTTTCTCGTATATGTTTTACGCTTCCGCATACTCTGTATCAGACATTTTATCATTAATGTAATAAATAACATTCGTACTCATTTTATTATATCTTTTTATGTGATATGTGCTATGATATATTGTTCATCCTGTTGTATATACGTGTGACTTGATCCTGGCACATATATGATTGCTCGGTTTATGTCTTTTTATAAACCGGGTGTTACATAATTCATCCTTAGATATATATGATTTTCCCTCATATTCTTATTTCGATATACAACTCTGTAACACCCCTAATCAAAAGGATGATCTGGGCCACTCATGACCGTGAGCACGGCTAGTATACCAGTTTTACACTCTGCAGAGGTTGCACATCTTTACCCACATGTCGTGAGCTATGCTAGTTGTTCATCACACTTCCTCAGGTGAGATGGCTAGCAAGCACACTACGAGTCCATTACAAAGAATCTCGTTGGTAAGGCGTAACCGCGAAGAGTTGGATCAGCGACGATGGGGCCCACCTCATGGGGGTTCAAGCACGTAGCACAGACCAAGCCGGAGGAGCAAGGACCATTGAAGCTTACCACCCTTGCCCCGCAGGTATGTTACTCCAAACCAAAAAGACCTAAATAGTAAGCTAAGACCATCCCATTCCAGTCTTGTGGTAGCGCTGTTGTCCCAGGTTGTCGCTCTATGAACCGATCCTTAGAGAGAGTGGCCAACCAAGCACTAAGCACCGTGCTGGCCCCCTAAACCATGTTTCTAGAAAAACCCAATTTAACGAGGCGTGAGCCACTCAAGTACACCGCACAGAGGGCCACTCTCAGAATTAAGTTGCATATACCATTAATCAAATTATTTAAAAAGGACCAAGTGTGTTATAGCGCGGCACCTAGCACAACTAACCAAAATGCAACCCAAGGGATATATATAAAGGATATAAAGTGGCTAGGAAAGTCCTTATAGGCATACAATATTAAAATGCAGTATGAAATTGTATTTAAAAGTGATAGGCTGTTCATGTTATACTTGCCTTCCTCAAAGTTCTCCTACTACTGCTCAAACTGATGTGAAGACGGTGGCTGCTCCGGGTACTGGTACTCCTCCGAAGGATCAACATCCCCGCTCACGATCGCAACGCCAAAACAAGTCCAGCACATACACATACATGCAAACAAGAGCAAACACTTAGAAACAGAACAACAATACATCAAAACAGCAAACAAAACTAAGCTAAGACTATTCTACGCATTACAACGATCGCGTGGACATAAAGAACACCTAAAACGGAGCTAGAACGCGAAAACTAGGCTCAAAACAAGATCTAGGGGCTAAACTTTAAGAAAAACAGAGTTTCCAGGGGTTTCTATGCGAAAACCAGGGACTAAAACGTAATTAAAGATAAACACAGGGGGTAGCATGCAAAAAAGTCAGGGGCGGCGGCCTGGTGGACTGCGGGTTCTATATCCAAGAAGTTTAGGGGCTAAAGTGTTAAAAACAGGACCCAGATGCAATTACTTTTGAACGCGCATGGACCGCGGGTTGATTATGGGAAAAGGCAAGGTCTCTTTTGAAAAACTGCCACCGCTGACCGTTACTTGGTTCCTTTGACTTTGGCCCGATCAAATCTCCGCCGTTCACTCCTGATCCAGTGGCTCAGCGAGCGGGGCGCGTGGCCGCGGCGGCGGAAGTCGCCGGTACAGGCGCTCCACGGCGGCGACTCGTCGGCGTTGGGCGAAGTCGGCCATCCGGGGGTGCTTTCGGGGGGAGCTTGGCCTGGGAGGGAGTACGCGCGGCAGCAAATGCATCTGGGCGCTCGGGTGAGGCTGTGCGATGCTACAGAGGAGCTGCCACGGCGGAGCTGCGGCGGCGGAACGCCGACAACGGTGTTCTGGCCTCGGATGCGGCCTATGGTCTATGACAGCTAGCGCAAAAGGGAGAGGGGATTGTGCTGGTGCTCACCGAGGGCCTGGATCGGGCGGAGCTACAACGCAGGGTGTCTCCGGGCTCCTGGATCCCACGGTTCGACTTGTGGAACTCCTGCGGAGGTGCTATGGGGGTTAGGGGGGTTCGGGGATCGCCGGCGGCGAGGAATTGCAGCGGCGGACAGATTCACCTGTGTGACGTCCGGGTGGAAATTCCGGCGATGCTCGGGCTGGAGTCGGAGATGGCCATCTCGGGAAGCTTCCTGGACGCGCGGCAGAGCTTTTGCGGGGGTTGGCCGAGGCTGGGATGCAGTAGGGCGGCGTGGCTGTGGCGGCGCAGAGGCGTGGCACGACGAAGCGGAGCTGGCGGTGCGCTAGGGTTTGGTGGCAGGAGATGGGAAGGTGAGGACGTAGGGGGTTGCGGGGGCATTTAAAGGAGGACACCGGGGATCTCGGGGAGGCGTGATCCCGGCGGAGATCTCGGCGTGACGCTGTGCGATCGTTGGGCGGGGAGGAAGAAAGGAAGGAGGAGGGTGACGCTGCCAGGTGGGGGTCGGGGCGTTAGACGGGTGAACGGCGCGCGCGGGCGAGAGCGCTGCAGGAGAGGGTGCTAGCGTGCGGGCCCGACTTGGCAGACTCACAGCGCGCACGGGCTGAGGACGAGCTAGGCCGCATGCTGGGCTGAGGGGAAAGGAGGTCGTGCTGCGGGAAAGAGAGGTGGGCCGCGGGGCGCTGGGTTCTGGGGTTTGGGCTGGGTGTGTTTCTGGTTTTCCTATCTCCTTTCTTTTTCCTATTTCTTTTCTTTTCAAACTTCACTCAAACTAATTGAATTCAAACTCCGATTTGAATTCAAACCCTATGCACTCAACCAAATAAAATTTATGCACCAGCATGAATGCACAAACACGTTGAACTAAATAAAATTTCAATTCCTTGTGAAATAAATTAAGGTTAAATGCAAGGCTAAACAATTAAAACCTTAAGAACTTTATTAAAGCCGAATTAAATTTATTATAAAATACGGAAATTTAAATTAGGGTGTTACAAGGCCATACGACTCTTTATATCATGGAGGGTTATCACCAAATTATTGTGCTTGTTGATTAATTCCAAAAGCCGAAATATTTAGTTCTTAGGTATGATTTTAATTCTTGAATTTTATATATCTCTCAGCAATTTATTTTGGTTATGCATGTTCTTATGTATGAATTCACTGTGGACGATAATTTATATATCGTCCTTGGCAATATGTACGTCCGATGAATGTCTTTAACCATCGTCTTAAAGAGATAAGCTTCCCGATAAGAGATCACTTAATTGCTTTAATGGTCGGGGGGCAAGGTGTTGGCAAAGTGAGCAGTTTTTGATGTGTGGTTGATAGGATTTCTTCATTATTGGAGATAAGGTGTGATTTGTTCATAAGTGCTTCTCAGTGTTTCAGTCCAATTTTGTCTTCGAGAAGTGTTTATTGGTACGCAAGCTTTACCAAGAAATAGGAGAGCATATGTTAACACCCAAAATTGGCACACATGAGGTTTGCTGAATAATCTAGGCAGACCGGTCAGACCTGTCGTGGAAACCGGTACGGATGAGGAAGTTATGCCTCCTGGAAGACCTGCACCTCGGTCAGACCGGTCCAGAGACCGGTCAGACCATCCGAAAAGGCCAATCCGAGTTAGGAGTTGTATTTTGACATGGGGTTTGTAAGGGTTTCGACTCCTAATGGGTACAGACCCCCACCCTATAAATGTAAAGGTTACGGCCGATTGAGACACATCCAATCGAACAAATCAACTCTCTACCTCTCCAAACCCTAAATCTCTTCCAACCTCAACATATTGTTGTTTGTCTACAGATCTCCATGACCAGAGATGGCATCCTAAGGCTTGCTGGTCAACCTAGGGCACGTTCGGTGACGTTCACGCCCCGTCAGGGTCCCTCCCAGGCGAGAGCTTCGACGGCCTTTGCTAGTTTGCTCGTAAACTAGTCGTTCTTCGTCACGTAAGCGCGTTGGTTATTGACGGAGGTACATCCGGGTACCTCCCAGCCGAGTAGTTATCTCCCGACTGGGTACCTACTCGGCCAGGACTACTTCGCACAACTACCCGGCGGACAGGCACTCGGCTGGACGTTGGAAGGTTGCTCTGAGGATCAGGATCAAGGCGCGGATATGTATCCGAATATCTAGGGTCTCAACCGACCTGATTCCATGTAATAACCCGAGTAGATATTTTCTCTTACTTGTAACCCACGGCACCTGGCCTATAAAGGCGCCGTGTGGGGACCCATAGAACGCATACCTCATCCCATCCACATCTTTCATCGTCAAGCTCATACAATACACACAACACAGGACGTAGGGTATTATGCTCCCGAGCGGCCCGAACCTATCTAAACCCTAGCGTCATCTCGCAACCATCTGGTTCCTCGCTCCGGAATCCCCATTCACCTACAAATCTACCGCCGGGCATATCCCTGGTGGACTTGCCGGATAAGCAATCCGACAGTTGGCGCGCTAGGCAGGGGAGATTTCTCAGGAGTCCTTACAGCGAGCTCGATGGCAGCAAGATCCGGCGTCTTCTTTGTGGCGGAACCACCCAAAACTACTGGGCCCGGGTGCACTGATCTTTGTTGCTAAGCAACTCTGACCCAATTTGGCACTGACCGGTAGTTCCTCGAGTGAAGCCTCGATAAAAGCCACGCTATTCCAGGATCAGTAGACAACACTCACATGAAGGTGAGCCCAGAGATTACAATACAAACCATTTCATACATCTCAGAGTGATTGCAGCGGAAAGAAAATTTATTACAAACCATGTTCAGGGAAGCAAAGTACTACGGAGTTCCAACTACTCAATTATTTAAGTCTCATGTTCAGCGAAAGTTGTAAAGATAACTAGCGAGATAACGTGACGCATCGATAAAGCCCGTACGAATGCGTCACTCAGCGGGAGGGTGATTAGCACCAGCTGAAGGGCCATCCCACTCAACAGACCAACCCGGGGGCAGAGTACAAGGCCAAGTAAGACTTGCAAACAGATCTTCAAGGTTAGTACCTGAAAAATAGTGCCACAAGCAAGGCTGAGTATACTAATACTCAGCAAGACTGACCCGTCTCCGGATATAACATAGTCCGATAACTAGACATGCAAGGCTTTTTGGTTGGTGGGGTTTGCTTGCCAAAAATGCCGCTAAGTGTTGATCCTTACTTTCGGGTTTTACTTAGCCAGATTCTAGTGGGATTAACCATTCTAAATTTGCAACTAACTCTACACAAACATGGTAGAGCAAACATTTAATCAACCAGCAGTATTATCATCATCATGTTCCACTTGTTACTCTATGTGACCGAAAATATTAAGCAATCTCATGCCGTGAGAGGCGGACGATTCCGAATCGAGTTTCAACCTGGCCAGGGGAACCTATACCACACGCATGGGGATCGACTTCGCTCCCGCCCACGCTACTTTTCCCCTTTCTTTCCAGTCCGTGGATCCGGAACACCCTCCCCGACTACAGAGTCCGACCACTCTGCACCCGTACGTCGCGACATAAAAATAAACCCTACTTCTACCAGGAGGGTGCGAGATCGTTCCACTCGCCGGTCCAATCAGGTACTTAAGCTTACCGATTACCATATTTCTCAGTATGTGGCTAGTACTTTCAAACGCTTAACGAAATGAGCCACACACCGCGACCTTAGCCATTTTTGACTACACCAGCGGGGTATCATAACTACACAACCCCGCCCGTTGTCCTTACATTTCAACAGGAATTAAAGTCAGTACAATTCATATTTGCTCGCGAGAGGCAGGGAACCACTCGACTTCTACCGTACCTATTTAGCATGGCAACTAGTCGATAAAAAGGATCCGGTATCAAACATAGGTTCCTATGGATCATGCATCTAAGGTTTTCGATCAACGCCTAGAAAACTTAAATGCAGAAAACAAAATATTACAATACATTAATAAATAGATAGCTGAATGATAATTCGGAAAATAGTGGGATTATGCTCCGGGGCTTGCCTTCTTGGGCACTGTCAGGCAGAAAAGCCTCTGGGGCTTGGCCCAGGTCTTGAGACAAGTTAGTACAGTTCAGATTAACCTCCTGCTCCGTACGAGAGTCCGCGGGCACCAATTCGTAGTCACCGTCCGCGAGATTAACCGTTTCTATATGCAATGCGAGCTTATGAGTTATTCATGGATAACAATTTCTTTCCTTCACGATAAAGTTGTAGTCCAACAAAAGTTACTTTAGTGATGATTTCAACAGTTTATTTCATGGGCAGTCATTTATAGAGTAGTAAACATAACTACGTTTCTCCATGAATGAGTGGGGTTTTGGTTTCCATTTTTAATTTCAATACATAGCATGCTTTCATTATTTCGTAACAACCCAAATTCACTAATGAGCTAGTGAGGAAACACCAAAGTAACCCAGATTCACATTAAGTACTTATGGTATAGATTTCAGCATTTAACCATAAAGCAAAAACTATAACTATTCATGCAAGTAGATCACTCTAGTTACTTCATCTTTTTGTACAGAACGTTTGATATGGGTTATGGTGCTACAAATTTTACGAGAGCAACTTCATAGCATCTACTCAGCACTGAAATTGTTCCAGATTTTATTCACTTATATAACTGAGGTAATAAAAAGAACAAAAACAGCAAGCTTTTAACTAAGATTAATTCTACAGAGAGTTTTACTAGGGATATGGCTCTCAGATTTTTACCAGAGACTAGCCATGAGTTAAACATACTCCAGAAATTTTTTCAAGATTTAACTCACTATGATAAATTAGTTATTCAGTGAACTTAGCATGAGTTTGCATAAATTTCTCAAGGTGCATTTAACCAGTATTTCTTATGAACTTTTTATTACAGGTAGAGAATACTCCAAACAAGATTGTTCCCAAAAATAATGATCAGAAACATTGTAGATTACTCAGAACAAAAATAGTAAATCTAGCCCTAAGATGATAAGCATGATTATTCAACAAAGCAAAACTCAGTAACTGCAGCTCAAAATTTTTAGACAGGAACACAGAGCTAAAAAGAGACTCCAGAAATAAATATAGATTTTTCTGAGCATAAGAACTATATATGAGGAATTAAGTTGATTAAACCAGCATAAATCATGGTATATAGCACATGAACTCTAATAAATCTGAAATTTAGAGATTAGTAGGGATTCAGTGGCACAAGCATGCAGTAAAATGTTCAGAGCAAGTTCATGTGCATATTTTCCTGAATTAAATCGAAAAAGCTAACAATAGATTAGAGAATCTTGATTGTTCCAATATGATACTGCTTTGGTTGGCTGCCATCTTTTTCCTGTGATCTCAAAATTCCCTTAGTGACAACATATCCAAAATTCAAGGTCATTTGATGGGCAGAACTTCATGAACATGCATAAGGTGGTTTTCTTATTCTTTTCCCTAGATTAAATTCGGTTGAGTTTCTGCAAATGTGAATGTTACAAAATTTGTAGATCTTGTTACAAGGAATCCAGATCAGTTGAGTTTGAATTTTTCTGATTTTTTTGTGATTTGTTTTGCATTTTAGGAGTTCACTGGTATACACTGAAAAACTTGCAGAAACACCCTTAAACGAAAAAAACAATTTACAACCGGGTCCTTCGCCGGCCTTCTCCGCCGTGGCATCTTGCCGGTGGTGTTCTGCGGTGCAGGGCTTACCGGGGCTGCCACGGGGAGGCGCGTGGGAGAGAAGGGATTGAGGAACACCTACCCTGGTCGATGTTCGAGTGTTTGGTGCACGGTTTTGAGCTCGTCGGCGTTGATGGCGGGTCGGTTGTTTGGTTCGCCGGCGCTGGAGGTGAAGGAGGGCTCGGGGTAGGGGAACAAGGCGCGCACGAGCACCGCGTGAGCTCATGGATGCTTCTGGGGTAGCTGTCGTGCTCGGTCTCCTTCGGAGCTGGCCGGTCCGCGGTGAGCCTGAGCTCGCCGGCGGCGGCGCAAAAGGGGAACGGCGTCGGGAGGAGGTTTGGGTTCGATTCCGCGCGCGTGGAGCGTATCTAGGAGGTGGCGAAGCTATTGCGGTGGTCGGAGGGGGCAATGTGGGGCTGGGCTAGCCGGTTCATGCGAGCTGGATCTCGGCGGCCATGGCGGAGCAGCTGGAGGAAGAAGAAGGAGGAGAAGGGGCGCGACGGTGGAGCTCTGGGGGTCTTTATAGGCCAAGGAGCTCCTGGGCGAGGGATGCAGCGACTGGGGGAAGTCGATTTGGGTCAGGGGCGCACGACGGCGAGCGGGCGGAGCTGCAACGGCGCGGCGCAGGGCGGGGGGTGTCGTGGCGGCTCGGGGAGCGGCCTGGGACTCGTGTGCTCGTGAGGAGGTGCCAAGGGGGCGGGCCAGGTGACGCTGGGGGACTTCCTGGGTCCATTTGGCCGCGGGCGCGCGGTGGACGAAGTCCACCGGCGGCGTACGGCGGGCGGCGGGCGAAACAAAGCCAGCCGGGAGAGAGAGATGGAGATGGGGGCTCTTTTGCGATTTCTGAAAATTCCAGGGACCTCTTGGTAAACTGAAATTATCTCCTAATTGGAGGGCTCAAATGGAAAAGTGTTGAATACCACTTTTGCATAACTTTTCAAGATCTACAACTTTCGTGTTATGCAAATTTTCATTTGAAACTCACATTTCGAACTATTGGTACATTTGCATATTTGCACAAAAGGGCTTTAGTTTTATTCAGTTTTGACTTGATTTTGGCTGAAGTTCAATTGAGCACATGTCAATTGAAACACCTCTCATGAGCCAACAAAAATTTTGTGCACATTTTTGAATTAAATTTTGAGTAGCTTTTCACTCCTTTTTCTTTTTCCTTTAATTTCTTTTGTATGATTTGTCTTTATTTGATCCTTTCTCTTTGAATTAATTTCTCAAATTTTTCTTTTAACTTTAACTAAGGTACATTGATTGTATTTAATGTGCTAACACCTGAGGTGTTACAACCTACCCCCCTTAAAAAGAATCTCGTCCCGAGATTGGATGATTGAATTGAGGTGGGGAAAATGATATACCTGAGGTAGAGCTAAGGAAACCCGGATAATGCCGATTAAGATAATCCTCCGTCTCCCAGGTGGCTTCTTCTTCAGTGTGATGAGACCACTGAATTTTATACATTTTTACCACCTTTCGACGAGTACCTCTCTCTTTTTGATCCCGAATTCTGAGTGGATATTCGGTATATGAGAGATCGGGCTCCATTAAAATTTCCTGTTGATCAATGATTTCCGTAGGAACTCGAACACATTTCTTGAGTTGGGATATGTGGAAAACATTATGGATGGCGGCAAGTCATGAAGGAAGTCGCAAACGATAAGCCACGGGTCCACATTCTTCAATGATTTCATATGGCCCGACATAGCGAGGTGCGAGCTTACCCCTGACTCCGAAACGTTGAATGCCTCGAGTTGGGGACACTCGTAAATAGACGTGGTTACCAACCATGAACTTCAAAGGATCCCTTCTTTTATCGAAATAACTCTTTTGCCGAGACTGGGCTGCTCGGAGATTAGCTTGTACTATTTTTACTTTCTCCTCAGCCTCGACCACTAATTCGGGTCCAAACATTTGATGTTCCCCAGTCTGGGACCAACTCAAAGGGGTTCGACACCGCCGACCATACAAAACCTCAAATGGTGCCATCTTCAGACTGGCCTGATAGCTGTTGTTATAAGAAAACTCAGCCAAGGATAAACACTTGTCCCAGTTCTTGTCATAGTGGATGACACATGCTCGAAGCATATCCTCAAGAATTTGATTCACCCTTTCGGTCTGTCCGTCAGTCTGTGGATGATAAGCTGAGCTTCGAATTAATTTGGTTCCGAGAGCCTCGTGGAGTTGCTCCCAAAACCTTGCCACAAACTGAGGACCACGATCCGATATAATGGTTTTGGGTATACCGTGTAGGCAGACAATCCGATCAATATAGATTTTAGCATATTTCTTGGCTCGATATTCAGTATGCACTGGAATAAAATGAGCAGTCTTTGTGAGCCTATCAACAATGACCCAAATGGAATCATGGTGCTGAGAAGTATTTGGTAAGCCCACGATGAAATCCATGCTGATATCTTCCCATTTCCAAGACGGAATTGGTAGCGGTTGGAGAGTTCCAGCAACCTTCAAGTGACTAGCTTTCACTCTCTGACAGGTGTCACACTCATGCGGGTCCACTAAAAATTTTGTTTTAGATCTTGGTACATCTTGGTGCTACCCGGATGAATAGAGAATTTAGAGAGATGGGCTTCATCCAGGATTTGTTTCCGCAGCTCAGGATTCTTGGGAATGACTAGGCGATCCTCGAACCACAAAATTCCTTTATGGTCCACTCGGAAACACTTATATTTATTTTCACCTTCTACTACCTTCTGCTTGATGATACCAACACTTTTGTCCTGTAATTGTGCCATGATGACCTTGTCGTGAAGTGTCGGTTCCACCGAAATATGATTCAAAGAACCTTGAGGGATGATTTCTAATTTCAGCTTTTGCATTTCAGCACACAATGTGTCATTATACGACTCCACTGAAAGGCAATTGCAGTGAACCTTGCGACTGAGCGCATCGGCTACAACATTAGCCTTGCCTGGATGATAATGAACTTCCAGGTCATAATCTTTGATTAATTCCAACCATCTTCGTTGCCTCATATTCAGCTCACTTTGAGTGAAAATGTATTTGAGACTCTTATGGTCGGTATAAATATTGCAATGAGTGCCCATAAGATAATGTCTCCAAAGCTTGAGAGCATGAATAACTGCGGCTAGCTCAAGATCATGCGTGGGATAATTCAGCTCGTGTGGCCGAAGAGCGCGGGAAGCATATGCTATAACCCGATTGTCTTGCATTAGAACACAACCAAGACCAGTACCTGAAGCCTCACAATAAACGTCGTAGGGTTTATTGTTGTCAGGTTGAGCCAAGACTGGTGCAGTGGTTGGATGTGCTCTCAATGTATGGAATGCTTCATCGCACTTTACATTCCATTTAAACTTGACATCCTTCCTTAGTAGTTCTGTCATGGGCTTAGCAATTCTGGAGAAATCCGGAATAAATCTGCGGTAATACCCCGCCAAGCCGAGAAAACTGCGGATCTGATGACCTGAAGTAGGAGGTTTGCAGTCCATCACTTCTTGTACTTTGCTGGGATCAACTGAAATGCCTTCACTAGATATAGTGTGACCCAGAAATTTGACTGTGTCCAGCCAGAATTCACACTTGGAGAATTTTGCGTATAGCTTATGATCTCTGAGACGTTGAAGAACAATGCGCAAATGTTGCTCATGTTCCGCCTCGCTCTTGGAATAGATCAGAATGTCGTTGATAAAAACCATGACAAACTTGTCAAGTTCCGGCATGAATACCGAGTTCATGAGATACATAAAATAAGCCGGAGCATTGGTGAGACCGAAAAGACATAACCAAATATTCATAGAGACCATATCGGGTTGAGAAGGCGGTCTTGGGGATATCACAAGGCCGGATTTTAATTTGATGATACCCTGAACGGAGATCAATCTTGGAGAAGATCTTTGCCCCAGCCAATTGATCAAACAGTACATCAATGCGGGGAAGTGGATATTTATTTTTGATGGTCACCGCATTGAGAGGCCGGTAGTCAACACACAACCTCAGACTGTCATCCTTCTTCTTTACGAACAATGCTGGACAACCCCAAGGTGAAGCACTTGGGCGAATATAACCCTTGTCCAGAAGTTCTTGCAGTTGGATCTTTAATTCAGCTAATTCTTTAGGCGGCATTCGGTACGACCTCTTTGAAATGGGGGCTGTACCAGGCTGAAGTTCTATGACAAATTCGATATCCCGGTCTGGCGGCATACCAGGTAAATCGTCCGGAAACACATCTGCATATTCACGGACTACCGGAATATCTTTGAGATGAATATCTTTCATGGCATAGGCACAAGAGTTGTTGCATTGGTGATGAGGTAAATATAGAACCGAATGACCATGAGTGGGAGAATTTATTTCAACGGCTCGGGAAGAGATATCTAACATTACCCCATGTCTTTTCATCCAATCCATTCCCAGAATAATGTCCATACCTTCTAGTGGCAACAAGATTAAAGTGGTAGGAACAGTTTTACTACCCAAACTAAGTGGCGCATTATGAACGATTTGGTTTGATGCGACTTTACCACCCGGGGTAGATATCACGAATGACCCTTTTGTGTGACAGAAATCTAACCCAACCCTTGCTCCAAATTTAGAACTAATGAAGCTATGAGATGCACCAGAATCGAATAAGATAACAGTGGGGTGTTGGTTTATAGAGAATGTACCCGACATGATTGGTGCTCCCTCAGGAAGGTCAGCAAGGTTGGTGAAGTTAAGTCGGCCCTGCCTGACTTGAATGGTTTGCCTCTTGCCCTTGTTCTGATCATTTCTGCGAGAAGCCTGCCCTTGAGATTGTCCCGCCTGGGGGCACATCTTGGCAAAGTGATCCGGACTCCCGCATCTGAAACAACGGTTATTGTTATCCGGGCGAGCGGCTGGCTGAGCATTCGGCCTAGGGCCGTTCTGCTGCTGCTGAGGTGCAATTCGAGCTTGCTGAGGAAACCCGAATCGAGTCTGCTGCTGCTGTTGAGGAGGCCGAATAATCCAACGCCCTGGCTGAGGGGCCTTCTGAGAGGGTGTGGGTGGGTTATTCTGCACAATACGATACCTCGGTGCAGAGGCACTCGAGGGTCCAGCAGGTGCCTTGCGCTTCTTTTCAGCGCGGTGAGCAGAAATAAGATCCTCCTGGGATATAGCCATATTCACCAATTCATTGAATGAGTCTGCTCGGACAAGATTTAGCCTCTCCTGTAACTTGGTACTAAGGCCTCGACGGAAGCGTTCACGCTTCTTAGCGTCGGTGTCCGCATGATGTCCAGCATATTGACACAATTGATGGAATACTTGGGCATACTGCACCACAGTACGAGTGCCCTGAGTCAAGGCCAAGAACTCGTTGAGCTTACGGTCAAGAAGTCCAGCTGGAATATGATGATCTCGAAAAGCCAATTTGAACTCATTCCAGTTCACCACATGATCAGCTGGTAGCATCCCGTGGTAATGATCCCACCACATACGAGCTGCTCCGCGAAGTTGTTGCGCGGCATAGCGAGTCTTGTTCGCTTCGGAACAAGGAGTAGTCAGTAGAGAAAACTTGGACTCGATCGTGCGAATCCAAGCGTCCGCGTCCAGAGGCTCATCCGCTTTATTGAACAGCGGAGGCTGAGTACTGAGGAAATCTTGGTAGCTCGCTTCCTGTGCGTGATGAGCATGATGCCCACCCCGTGGTTGTTGCTGAGCTTGAACCAACTGCCGTAAAAGCTCCGTCTGGGCGGCAAGAACCTCAGCAATACCCACTGGTGGAGGAGGTGGGGGTGGATCGCCATTCCCCCCGGCTCCAAAACCACTAGGGGTGCCTCGAGTTGATCCAACCATCTGAAATGTGAGTATTTTTACATTAGTTTCAACATTATCATCATTTCAAACGGAAGGTACAACTCCAAATGACATGGAAGTAATGGGAATTGCTTAAATCATGTGGTGCAGCAGAACCAGTGATACGAAAACGATCAGAACTGGAGTTCTGTACATGATATAAACTCGAAATTTTTACAAGAGATAGACAATTTCATGAGCTACAACTTTGGTAGTCATCACAAAGTCATATTTCCAGAGTAGGTTAGTCGAAAAATTCATTTACTCCTCCTCTGGTTTTTCTGTTTCACAGAAAACAGAGCTTCTGTAATTGGCGATTATCTCCCGTGTTACTAATCCGTTCAGGCTGAAATTTTGCGAGTATTTCCACGATGAAATTTGGAACAACTTTGGTATTCAACTCAGGAGCTAAATCCAAAAGGAACAGAGGATAAAAATTCGAACTTGCTGCTGCTTTCAGCTTTTCACAGATCACTGATAATTCACACTAGTAGCATTAGGGGTTCATTACATCCATCATTCTCTCATTTCTACTTGGTCACTCCTAACATCAGTACTAAGGGGGTTACTCAACTCTAAGTTAGCCTAGTAGCCATGATCCAAAAGTAGGCTACACTAAGAGGAGTCTACAGAAGCTAAGAAACAGCGCCTCGGTCTACATGTTGACCGATGCCTCGCTCGCCGCGGGAGTGTGAACCTCAACCGGTGCGGACTGCGGCGCCTGGTCCTCGGAGTCCATCTCTGAAATGCCCTCGATCTCCTGGGGCTCTTCTTCCTCGTCCACCTGCATCTCGTCGGGAGGTGTGTGAAGGGCATCCTGCGCTGCGCGTGCTGTATCGCGTGGAGCTGCCCCTGGGCCTCGTCCAACTCAAGCTGCAGGTTGTGAAACTGGTCCTCCAGGAAGTTGATCGTAGCGTCACGATCCGACACAGTGTCCTGAAGCTCGTGAACTTGGCCGTGGAGCTGGGCGATAAGAGTAGCCCTGCTCTCGAGCTCGGTACTAGCCTCCTGAAGCTGCCCATCTCTCAGCTGGACCGCCAGGTGCAGGGCCTGAGCGTGGTCCACCAACTGAGCGACGGCGTAACTCTGGTAAGTGTGAAGCCTGTATAGGCCGTCCAAGCACATCGCTGTCGTCTGAAGTGCCCTGACCGGGTCAAGGGTAGCGACCACGTCCACGTGTGCCATCCGGTCGAGCCAAAGCGGGTCTGCCGGGTCAGGTGCAGGGAACAACCCGAACGCAGTCAGAACCACCTCCAGAGGGTGCAAAGAGCAAAAAGTGGTCATCGCCCTCATGGCGGTAAGCTCCCAAGTGTCCAGCAGGTAGTGACCGACCATCTGAGTCACGATCGGCTCCCACCCGTTGAGCGGGTGCTGCAGGATCACCATCGTCACACTGCAGCGACGAACTCCGTCCTCCACAAACTCGTGGCCATCGTAAACCGGTGGCTGGGGGTAACCGGCTGCACTCAAAAGCTCCCAAAGACGACGGGGAAACCCGTCCCAGTGCAGGCAAGCGGAGTGCACGTGCCCCTGCGTGTCAACGACCAGCAGCTCTTCCATCTGTCCCAACAAAAGACCGATGGATCAGCTGATGGTAACAAGAACTACTAATTCTGGACAGTGAAAGAAATGGCCAAAACTGTAGATAACTTGCTTCAAAAATTCTCAAAACTTTACACAAGATCAGTCTGATAATAAGGAACGATTCATCTAGTCATCACTAAGCTCAAATCGGATTCCATGGGGGTGATATGCTCAGGTATTCAGAGTGATGTCAACCAGGAAAACTGAGTGTCCAGAGAGGGTGCATTTTGACTATAACTCTCAACCCAGACGTCAAAATTTTTTCAAATTTTTAGGGTAAGATCATTACTTAGTTGTCTACAACTTTCATGTTGAACGATTTTTCGTTTGAACAACTTATAAAGGTCGAAAATTTCAGTTGTACAGACTGTTCAGAGTTAGCAGTTTTACATAGTGTTGATCCAAAAATAAAAATGCCATGCTAGAAGGCTTAAAAAATTTTCAAATATTTACAGAAGCTTGATAACTTAGGAAACATCATTTAGTCTTACTACCCCAAGTCGATTTGAGTAACTTAACAGAAGGTTAAAATTCGTGGAAACCAGGTTGCAGACTTTCTGGATACTCCTTAGGATAGTGTTTTAGCTGATTTGCTTGCGACTTCTCCAGAGATTTATTTGCTAACCTTTTTAAGAATGAATGCAGAACCTATACGTCCTCACCAAGGAAAAATTGCCAAGTAACCTTGGTCTTACGCAATGACTTTGGTGGCATACTTATTACGTCTCTCACTATATAGCTACTCGATATAGCTAGATAGCCTATAATTCGATTTCGAGTTAGCGTACCTGCAGAAGATTGACAGCATATAAAATGAACCTTTCATGCCAGCACTCACGAAAGCGTTCCCATACATTACCGATCACTATAGAATCGGCATCCATACAATTACCGCCGTATGGACAACGTTAATCATACGTTATCGAAATAACGTATTGACTGAGTACCGTCTTTGACGGGGAATTGAATTCCAATTTCGAACCATTACTCCCCATATATTCAACCGAAGTTGGTATATGGGCAGCAGCTCAAGTAGGCCACTGCTTGAGCTCCAGCGTTCGGCTCGCATCACCGAAGGGAAGGTCAGACTCCCTCAGCTGACTGAGTAAGCATACCTTCGTGGCGATGATGTAGTTGCAGAATTTAAATTGCAGAAGTTAAATACTGAAAGGTAATGTGCTGGAAGTTAGCCATACAAAATAAGCCACCTGATTATACCCATAAGATCCCCTAGGGCTTTACGTCCTAGACTTGTCCTTGGAGATCCTAAACTCTTTCAAAAACCTTAATAGTTTTGAAGTCCAGTTTTAAATTGTTGTTTTGAAAACCGAGGTTGCCATCTCTGGTAGGCTGTCTGCGAGCTCTGATACCAGCTGTGGCGGAACCACCCAAAACTACTGGGCCCGGGTGCACTGATCTTTGTTGCTAAGCAACTCTGACCCAATTTGGCACTCACCGGTAGTTCCTCGAGTGAAGCCTCGATAAAAGCCACGCTATTCCAGGATCAGCAGACAACACTCACACGAAGGTGAGCCCAGAGATTACAATACAAACCATTTCATACATCTCAGAGTGATTGCAGCGGAAAGAAAATTTATTACAAACCATGTTCGGGGAAGCAAAGTACTACGGAGTTCCAACTACTCAATTATTTAAGTCTCATGTTCAGCGAAAGTAGTAAAGATAACTAGCGAGATAACGTGACGCATCGATAAAGCCCGTACGAATGCGTCACTAAGCGGGAGGGTGATTAGCACCAGCTGAAGGGCCATCCCACTCAACAGACCAACCCGGGGGCATAGTACAAGGCCAAGTAAGACTTGCAAACAGATCTTCAAGGTTAGTACCTGAAAAATAGTGCCACAAGCAAGGCTGAGTATACTAATACTCAGCAAGACTGACCCGTCTCCGGATATAACATAGTGCGATAACTAGACATGCAAGGCTTTTTGGTTGGTGGGGTTTGCTTGCCAAAAATGCCGCTAAGTGTTGATCCTTACTTTCGGGTTTTACTTAGCCGGATTCTAGTGGGATTAACCATTCTAAATTTGCAACTAACTCTACACAAACATGGTAGAGCAAACATTTAATCAACCAGCAGTATTATCATCATCATGTTCCACTTGTTACTCTATGTGACCGAAAACATTAAGCAATCTCATGCCGTGAGAGGCGGACGATTCTGAATCGAGTTTCAACCTGGCCAGGGGAACCTAGACCACACGCATGGGGATCGACTTCGCTCCCGCCCACGCTACTTTTCCCCTTTCTTTCTAGTCCGTGGATCCGGAACACCCTCCCCGACTACAGAGTCCGACCACTCTGCACCCGTACGTCGCGACATAAAAATAAACCCTACTTCTACCAGGAGGGTGCGAGATCGTTCCACTCGCCGGTCCAATCAGGTACTTAAGCTTACCGATTACCATATTTCTCGGTATGTGGCTAGTACTTTCAAACGCTTAACGAAATGAGCCACACACCGCGACCTTAGCCATTTTTGACTACACCAGCGGGGTATCACAACTACACAACCCTGCCCGTTGTCCTTACATTTCAACAGGAATTAAAGTCAGTACAATTCCTATTTGCTCGCGAGAGGCAGGGAACCACTCGACTTCTACCGTACCTATTTAGCATGGCAACTAGTCGATAAAAAGGATCCGGTATCAAACATAGGTTCCTATGGATCATGCATCAAAGGTTTTCGATCAACGCCTAGAAAACTTAAATGCAGAAAACAAAATATTACAATACATTAATAAATAGATAGCTGAATGATAATTCGGAAAATAGTGGGATTATGCTCCGGGGCTTGCCTTCTTGGGCACTGTCAGGCAGAAAAGCCTCTGGGGCTTGGCCCAGGTCTTGAGACAAGTTAGTACAGTTCAGATTAACCTCCTGCTCCGCACGAGAGTCCGCGGGCACCAATTCGTAGTCACCGTCCGCGAGATTAACCGTTTCTATATGCAATGCGAGATTATGAGTTATTCATGGATAACAATTTCTTTCCTTCACGATAAAGTTGTAGTCCAACAAAAGTTACTTTAGTGATGATTTCAACAGTTTATTTCATGGGCATTTATTTATAGAGTAGTAAACATAACTACGTTTCTCCATGAATGAGTGGGGTTTTGGTTTCCATTTTTAATTTCAATACATAGCATACTTTCATTATTTCGTAACAACCAAAATTCACTAATGAGCTAGTGAGGAAACACCAAAGTAACCCAGATTCACATTAAGTACTTATGGTATAGATTTCAGCATTTAACCATAAAGCAAAAACTATAACTATTCATGCAAGTAGATCACTCTAGTTACTTCATCTTTTTGTACAGAACGTTTAATATGGGTTATGGTGCTACAAATTTTACGAGAGCAACCTCATAGCCATGATAAACTTTTTACCAGAGACTAACCATGAGTTAAACATACTCCAGAAAATTTTTCAAGATTTAACTCGCTATGATAAATTAGTTATTCAATGAACTTAGCATGAGTTTGCATAAGTTTCTCAAGGTGCATTTAACCAGTATTTCTTATGAACTTTTTATTACAGGTAGAGCATACTCCAAACAAGATTGTTCCCAAAAATAATGATCAGAAACATTGTAGATTACTCAGAACAAAAATAGTAAATCTAGCCCTAAGATGCTAAGCATGATTATTCAACAAAGCAAAACTCAGTAACTGCAGCTCAAAATTTTTATACGGGAACACAGAGCCAAAAAGAGACTCCAGAAATAAATATAGATTTTTCTGAGCATAAGAACTATATATGAGGAATTAAGTTGATTAAACCAGCATAAATCATGGTATATAGCACATGAACTCTAATAAATCTGAAATTTAGGGATTAGCAGGGATTCAGTGGTACAAGCATGCAGTAAAATTTTCAGAGTAAGTTCATGTGCATATTTTCCTGAATTAAATCAAAAATGCTAACAACAGATTAGAGAATCTTGATTGTTCCAATATGATACTGCTTTGGTTGGCTGCCATCTTTTTACTGTGATCTTAAAATTCCCTTAGTGACAACATATCCAAAATTCAAGGTCATTTGATGGGCAGAACTTCATGAACATGCATAAGGTGGTTTTCTTATTCTTTTCCCTAGATTAAATTCGGTTGAGTTTCTGCAAATGTGAATGTTACAAAATTTGTAGATCATGTTACAAGGAATCCAGATCAGTTGAGTTTGCATTTTTCCGATTTTTCTGTGATTTGTTTCGCATTTTAGGAGTTCACTGGTATACACTGAAAAACTTGCAGAAACACCCTTAAACGAAAAAAACAATTTACAACCGGGTCCTTCGCCGGCCTTCTCCGCCGTGGCATCTTGCCGGTGGTGTTCTGCGGTGCAGGGTTTACCGGGGCTGCCACGGGGAGGCGCGTGGGAGAGAAGGGATCGAGGAACACCTACCCTGGTCGACGTTCGAGTGTTTGGTGCACGGTTTTGAGCTCGTCGGCGTTGATGGCGGGTCGGTTGTTCGGTTCGCCGGCGCTGGAGGTGAAGGAGGGCTCGGGGTAGGGGAACAAGGCGCGCACGAGCACCGCGTGAGCTCGTGGATGCTTCTGGGGTAGCTGTCGTGCTCGGTCTCCTTCGGAGCTGGCCGGTCCGCGGTGAGCCTGAGCTCGCCGGCGGCGGCGCAAAAGGGGAACGGCGTCGGGAGGAGGTTTGGGTTCGATTCCGCGCGCGTGGAGCGTATCTAGGAGGTGGTGAAGCTATTGCGGTGGTCGGAGGGGGCAATGTGGGGCTGGGCTAGCCGGTCCGCGCGAGCTGGATCTCGGCGGCCATGGCGGAGCGGCGGGAGGAAGAAGGAGGAGAAGGGGCGCGATGGTAGAGCTCTGGGGGTCTTTATAGGACAAGGAGTTCCTGGGCGAGTGATGCAGCGACTGGGGGAGGTCGATTTGGGTCAGGGGCGCACGACGGCGAGCGGGCGGAGCTGCAACGGCGCGGCGCAGGGCGGGGGGTGTCGTGGTGGCTCGGGGAGCGGCCTGGGACGCGTGTGCGCGTGAGGAGGTGCCAAGGGGCGGGCCAGGTGGTGCTGGGGGACTTCCTGGGTCCATTTGGCCGCGGGCGCGCGGTGGACGAAGTCCACCGGCGGCGTACGGCGGGCGGCGGGCGAAACAAAGCCAGCCGGGAGAGAGAGATGGAGATGGGGGCTCTTTTGCGATTTCTGAAAATTCCAGGGACCTCTCGGTAAACTGAAATTATCTCCTAATTGGAGGGCTCAAATGAAAAAGTGTTGAATACCACTTTTGCATAACTTTTCAAGATCTACAACTTTCGTGTTATGCAAATTTTCATTTGAAACTCACATTTCGAACTATTGGTACATTTGCATATTTGCACAAAAGGGCTTTAGTTTTATTCAGTTTTTGACTTGATTTTGGCTGAAGTTCAATTGAGCACATGTCAATTGAAACACCTCTCATGAGCCAACAAAAATTTTGTGCACATTTTTGAATTAAATTTTGAGTAGCTTTTCACTCCTTTTTCTTTTTCCTTTAATTTCTTTTGTATGATTTGTCTTTATTTGATCCTTTCTCTTTGAATTAATTTCTCAAATTTTTCTTTTAACTTTAACTAAGGTACATTGATTTTATTTAATGTGCTAACACCTGAGGTGTTACATTCTTATCCGCCAACGTCAGTATCCAGATGGAGGCTGCCGCCAGATTCGCCTTCACCTTCGGTAGTTTCCCAAAAACTACAGTTCCTCGAAACCCACCCACTAGACCCTCGATCACCGAGAGCGATAACTCTACCAGCGTCAGATCCAATCTGACGGCTCAAAGCTCCATCACCCGTCGAGTTTCCGAACTCGACATCAATGAACCTCCGATCATTCGTCCCAGGGCAACGCGTCGTCCGGTCATCTCCAACACCGATCTAATCTCCAGAATAGATTGTGTCACCAAGTCCCTGGCCGAGTGCATCCAACTCGGCGATATTGTGCTGGGTCGTTCAGGCGACCCAGCTGTCCTTCCGTATGGACTCCACAACAACTCTGAGGTCTACTCGGATCAGATCCGAGTACGTATGGGCAATCTGCGCATCAAAGAGCTGGATCAATCCGACTCGGAACAGATCCAATCTGATCCGCCCTCATCTCCTGAGGTCGGGTATCAGGCCGTTGTCTTCACCCTCCCACCCAACCGCAGCAACCCTGACGCCCGGCGCCAGATCTCGGTCGTCTCGCTGGACTTCGAGTCCTTGACCGGCGAAGATGATCAACAGCGGGTGGAACGTCTTCACCGCAACGGTCTCCGCGCCGATCGGCGGGCCAACGAGGCAGTCATCCAGCAGACCGAGGAAGATTACGAAAACGCTGAGCGTCGCAACCCCAGGGTTGGACAGGGGCATCCATCTCCACCAAGGCCCAGGAACCTCGAAAACAAGTTCGTCCTGGATTACGACGGCCATCATGTCTTCGCTACGCCATCTGCCAACATGGCCGCCGTCCTCCAGGTATTCAAAGGACTACGTCAAACTCCTGAGATTGCAAAAGCTCATGCTCGTATCCATGTCGTAGCAACCCAGGACCAAGGCCTGAGAAGGGAGTACTCCAACCGCTGGGGCAATCAAGCTCCAACCGCTCGGTCCGTCCTCACCGTCGCGATGAAGAGGTCGACCAGCCCGACCTTCCCGATCGTCTCGCCCCCCGAGATCTCCGACCCCGCATCGACAACCACAACCGTGAACAAGACAACGCCGAGCGGGAATGACGTCGCCATTACGACGACGATCACGGCGCACCCGGCCACGTCCGCAACAACCCCGATCGCTGACCCCGCGATGACGACTATGACTTGGCGGATGACTTGGACAACTTCTCCGCCTTCTCCGACAGGTTGCGAGCCATCCAGTGGCCCGCGACCTTCAAGTCGGTCGACATCGAAAAGTTTGATGGCGAATCCAACCCCAAGACATGGCTGCGCACCAATGCCATTGCCGTCCGAGCTGCGAACGGCAACAACGACATCATGGCGGCATACTTCCCGATGATGATGAGCCGGCAAACGCAGAACTGGCTCGAGAACCTCCCCGCCGGCTTGATCAACAGCTGGCAGGACCTCTGCACCGCCTTCGTCCAGTACTACTAGGCAGCCTGCCCGGGCCCCAAAACCAGATGGGATCAGGGCAGCGTCATGCAACGACCTTCCGAGCCCCTGCGTGACTACATCAAAAGGTACTTCGCTAACCATAACACAATTACGGAAGTTGATGATAGGGATGTGATCTACCACTTCCACCAAGGCCTCCATAGCATTGAACTATGGAGGAAGATGTTTGAATCCAACCCCAAGACCATCTCCGACATGATGGCCGTCATCAACAAGCACGCCGACATGGAGGACGCTTAGCGTGCACACTGCCGCCACAGGGATCGCAGCGAGCCCGCCGATCGTCCCCGCCAAAGGGACGACGACCCGGCTCGCCCAAGCGGGGATCGTCCACCACGACACGGCAAGAATTGTGACCACGCCGAGTCATCCAAGGCCCGCGACCGCAAGCGCGGCCCCGACAACACCGTTGCAGTCGCCGATCGGCCCCAGCAGTGTACCTCCCTCGACCAGGAGGAGCTCGATAGGCTTTTTGACTCCAAGTGCCCCTGGCACAAGGACGCCAATCACACCGCGCGTTAGTGCTGTGCTCTCTCCAACAGAGTCGCTCCAGAGGAGCTTAAGCGACCCAGACTCGACAACCGTGAAAGGCTGGGTAGCTCCAGAAGCTCCCGTGGCCGGGGCCGCAAGAACCGCTCGCCCAGGCGAGACGAGGAAGACCAGCAGGGCAACAAGTCACCCGGCACCTTCCAAGAGGAGCAACGGGTGGTCAACATCATATTCGGAGGCTCCAGCGCCCCATCCTACAAGCGTAGCATCAAGCTGCACAACCGCGATGTCAACTCGGTGTTCAGGCACCCGGTTGAACCCCTTCGCTGGTCCGAAATCCCCATTACCTTCGACCAGCACGACCACTGGGTCCACCTGCCTAGGCCGGGTGCTTACCCGCTTGTGGTCAACCCGGTGATACGCCAGATCCGTCTGGCCAGAGTACTCATCGATGGGGGCAACGCCTTCAACATCATCTTCGCCAAGAAACTGGAGGACATGGGCTTCGACATGACCAAGCTGGTTCCTTCAGACCAAGCCTTCTACGGCATCATCCCGGGTGCTGGCTCAACCTCGGTTGACAAGGTCACCCTCCCCGTCACTTTCGGCACCCGGGACAACTACCGCACAGAGTCCATCATCTTCGAAGTGGCTCCGTTCGAGACTTCCTACCATGCTATACTAGGGAGGCCAGTGCTCGCCAAGTTCATGGTGATCCCCAACCACACATATCTTCTCTTGAAGATGCCGGCTCCAAACGGAGTCCTCTCCATCCGTGGCAACATCCAGACGTCTCACTCCTGCGAGACGGAGAACATCAACACCGCAGAGGCCCTAGAGAGAATCAACAACCAGGCCATGGTCGCTCAGGTGGCAAAGGCCCTCACAATGGACTAGCTCCAGAAGCCATCCAACAACTCGGCGCCAGAGTCCCAGTTCCACCCAGACAGCCAGACAAAGGCGATCGTCCTCAATGACAACCACCCCGACAAGATAGCCCTGATCGGGGCTGACCTCGACTCCACATAGGAACTCGCGCTCATCTCTTTCCTCCTGGCCAACTGGGACATCTTCGCAAGGAAGTCCTCCAACATGCCAGGCGTACCGAGGGAGGAGGCTGAGCACTCCTTGGATCTCAACGAGAAGGCATGACCCATCAAGCAACGGCTGCGTTGCTTCGCTCAGGATCGGAAGGAGGCTATTAGGGTAGAGGTAACCCGACTCTTAGCCACTGGTTTCATCCGAGAAGTCACACATCCAGAATAGCTGGCAAACCCAGTCCTTGTAGAAAAGAAAAATGGCGAATGGTGAATGTGCGTTGATTACACATATCTCAACAAGCACTACCCTAAAGAGCCCTTTCCTATTCCGTGCATCGACCAGGTCGTCAACTCGACAGCCGGGTGCACGCTCCTCTCTTTTCTTGATTGCTACTCAGGGTACCACCAGATTGCCCTGAAGAAATCAGATTAAGAGAAGACATCATTTATCACGCCCATCGGGGCGTACTGCTACAACACCATGATGTTCGGCCTCAAGAACGCAGGCGCCACCTACCAGAAGGCCATCCAAAAATGCCTCCAGGGGAAGATTGGGCGCAACGTCTTGGCCTATGTGGATGACGTCGTCATCAAAACTAGGTCCAGTGCTCAGTTCATTGCTGACCTACAAGAAACGTTTGAAAATCTCAAGAGATTCAAATGGAAGCTAAACCCCACCAAGTGCGTCTTCGGCGTCCCGGTAGGCAAGCTACTCGGCTTCATCGTAAGCAACCGGGGAATCGAAGCCAACCCGATAAAGATCAAGGCTATCAGATTTATGAAACCACCCAAGTGCAAGAAGGATCTGATGAAGCTTTACAGGGTGCATGGCTGCCTTGAGTCAGTTCATCAGCCAGCTCGGTGATAGGGGCCTGCCCATCTTCAAACTTCTCAGGAAGTCGGACAAATTCGAGTGGAATGAGGAAGCCGCCGCAGCCTTTCAACAGCTCAAAGATTTCCTCACAACTCCACCTATTTTAATAGCTCCAGAAGACGGGGAGACGCTACTCCTCTACATCGCGGCAACTACGCACGTGGTCAGTACCGCCCTGGTCGTCGAACGAGACGAGCCGGGTCACGTCTACAAAGTACAACGACCCGTCTACTTCATCAGTGAAGTACTCGGCGAGTCCAAGTTGCGCTATCCTCAGGTGCAGAAACTCCTCTACGCGATCCTCATCATGTCAAGAAAGCTGCGCCACTACTTCCAGGCGCACAACGTCAAGGTGGTCTCCTCCTTCGCCCTCGGCGACATACTCCACAACAGAGACGCCAATGGCCGAGTCGTCAAGTGGTCGGTGAAGTTGGGATCCCTTTCCATCGAGTTCCTCCCCCGATCCACCATCAAGTCACAAGCCCCGGCGGACTTCATCGCCGAGTGGACCGAGATTCAGGACCCTCCACCCGACGAGCGACCCGAGCACCGGGTCATGTACTTCGACGGCGCCCTCAACCTCGACGGTGCCGGTGCAGGCATCCTCGTCATCTCCCCTAGAGGTGAGCAACTAAAGTATGTCCTGCTGTTATCGTCATAAATTAACAGGATTAATTTATAGGCCGAAAGCAAGATGGGTTTGAAGCAGGTGCATTAGAAGGCTTGTAAATCGGCTCCTTCCTAAGCATTTGGGCCACATGGGCCATGTATCTTTAGATTTAGTTTAAGATTAGAGATAGAGTCCAATCAGGACAAGATTAGTTTAGATTGTTTCCAAAGTCTCCGGACTATAAATATGTACCCTATGTTATTCATGAGAGAGAACGTCATCACGTCTCACAAACAACAACTCTCGGCGCATCGCCACCCCTAATCCTAGGGTTTCATCCAAGTAAGCGCCATGCTGCCCTGATCGCTTCTCGCGATAAGGGCAGCGTTGTTCTTGCTTTTACCTTGGTATTACTCGTACTGAAGCATTTTTGATGGTGAGTAATGCTAGTTATCCTGATGTTTGTAGCATGGCTTTTAGTAGATCTATCGTGCTTTGTTGCTTATTGTTTACGAACATCATGTTGTCTTTACGCGAACATGTCATTATCTTATACTAGCTCTTGTTGCATAGAGTTAGCTGCGTAAAGGCAACACCCTGCTTCTTTTACATCTGGTAGATCTAATCTGTTATGGTTTGCTCTTTTTCTTAAGAGTTGGTGTAATATATGCTAGGTTAGGCCTTGCAAACGGATTGGATGATCCGGTGATGTATTAGATGCTTTGCCTTAGTCTTAACAGGGAATTGATCCGGGAATCGGCTCTTGCTAGTTCTTAGGCCTCTGTTTTGATTTACAGTTTAGTTATTTCTTACGTATATTAGGCCCAATCACGTGTAGGATATTCCGATCTAGCAGTGAAGCTTTGATCGTCGTGGATTAGTTTCTTTAGATTTAATTGAAGCAGCTTTACACTTATTTACTTTATTTATCAATATCCGGATAGATGCAGATCCAATCTGACACCGGGACTCAATCGGCTCTTTAAAGCCGATGCAAGAGTCATCCCGGGGAGCTGGCCACGGCTCAGACTTATGTTTCCACGTGTTTGTGTATGCAGGAAAATCGTCGCAAGCATGTCCACACCTTCCTGATCGGGTATAGGTCAGGTGGCACGCCCTGCGTCTTCACAAGCCGCGGCGTGTGCTAGAATTGCGGGCCGTCGACGAGGGAGCAGTGCCTGCCAGCGCCCCGGCAACCGCCCGGCTCTTCGTGTTGCCTGTCGCTGCTCGCCGGTGGGTTTCGACCGACAACACATTCTGGCACGCCTGGTGGGACCTTCATCAACAACAACGCCCACCGCAGAGATGGCAGGAGCTCAAGATCAAGAACCCGCTCCCAAGCCCATCACGTATGAAGAGCTGACTCCAGAACACAAGCTAAAGTATGATGAGATCAAAGCTCAGTTCGAAGCCGATCTCATCGGCTCTTTTGAGAGGACCCGCAACCATGGCATCAGGTGGAAGGGGTTCTCACCAGAAGGCGCTCTCGATAACGTTGATCTGTCTGTGCCGTCAGAGGAGCGTACCAGGGCCCTACGCCAAGAGATGAACTACATGGTTGCTCACACGCTCCATCGGCACTCAGAAAGCCTGGTGAACGAACTTGAGCGTGTGGCACATCGCATTGTCCAGGAGGTAAACAAGAACCAGTACTCCCCATCGGGACCAACTCTGGGGAGTCACAGGGGGGAAGCTGCATTGCAAACCAAGCCGCCAGTGTCCTACTCGCTCGCGGCAGCAATACAGCAGAATTCGCCGATCGACATCGTCCACAAGATCGGCGGTGATCCTGGAGAAGGCCAGTTCCTCACCGAGCCACCCAAGGAGGTCCCGCACGGCTACACGTGCGCATACATCCCAGACAGCATTAATCCAACACGCTGTTAAAGTACGCTACCGGGCCGAGTGCTGAGCCATCGGCCCCAGGAGTTCTTAGTGTGGAGCAGGTAAGTGCAATGCTGAGAGACCAGTTCGGCATCCTGCCCAAAAGAAAAGCGATCGGCTATTCCAAGCCGTATCCGAGTGACTATGACTTGATCCCATTGCCACCCAAGTATCGGCTCCCTGAGTTCACCAAGTTCAACGGGTCAGAAGGAGCCAGCTCCATCGAGCATGTAAGCCGATACTTAACGCAGCTTGGGATGATCTCAGTATCAGATCCGTTGAGGGTCCGGTTCTTCGGCCAGTCTCTTATAGGCCCGGCTTTTGGATGGTATGCGTCATTGGCTCCAGATTCAATTCGAACTTGGAGGCAGCTGGAAGATCAGTTCCATACCCAGTATCACTCAAAGGCTGCTGAAGCTGGGATTGCCGACCTCGCCCAAGTCAGGCAGAAGCGAGGAGAGACTGTGTCGGAATACATACAGCACTTTAGAGAAGTGAAGAACCGATGCTACTCATCGCGCATCATAGAGAAGGAGGCAGTCGATTTGGCTGTTCTGGGACTCGCTAGGCCGATCAAGGATCTGGCTTTTCAGTTGGAATTCACATCTCTGGCGCACCTAGTGCAGAAGCTTATGGCAAATGAGCTTTATCATCCTGAGCTGTACCAGGATAAGTTCAAGCGCCATGTGAACATGGCCCAAGCGGATGAATCTGATGACTCTGGCGAGAAGCAAGAAGTGGCCATGGCAGAGTGGACTTGGGGGGGGGGCAAACCCTGTCCCGTGCAAATGGATCAAACAGCAAGGGCTTGTGAAGGGCTTCGACTTCGACATAACCAAAGCAGAACAGATATTTGATCTGTTGCTCAAAGAAAAACAGCTGAAGCTCCCAGAGAATCACAAGCTGCCAACCACACAAGAACTGCAGGGGAGGCTATACTGTAAATGGCATCAATCGTTCACTCATGCCACGGGTGAATGCAAGGAGCTCCATCATCAGATTTAATCGGCTATCGAGCAAGGCCGACTAATCTTGGCTCAACACACGATGAAGGTTGATACGAAGCCCTTCCCGCAAGCCAACGTGGTAGAGTTCTCAGACTTCACTCCTACGGGCCAGAATTTTTCATTCCAGATCAACATGGCGGGGCCTGTATGTCGTCGTGACGAGCAAAGGAGAGAGGCCGTTTCTGGCAAACGGCCCCAAGATCAAAATGAGCCAGGGTGACAGCATGTTACTGAAGAGCAAGTGCGTCACATCCGTAATCAGCTTCCTGCTTCCGATCGGCTTCTGGAAAAGTATGAATATCAGCACAAGCTGCGTCGCCGATATCAATCGGAAGAGGAGGAATACGAGTACCGCACAGGGAGGACGCTGGGAAGGCGCCAGGCTGTACGCGACCACCGGCATTGCCCGTTCTTCAGGTACTGCTGGAATTCCGGCATGAGCCGATTGCCCACTATAGATGATTGTCTGGAGTGCAGGCCTCAAAGTGCGTCACGACGATCATGTTGAGCGGCCGACCAAGGGTGATTCCGAGCCAGAAGAAGAAGACAGGTACCATCGCCCAAGGTGGTGTCCTGACGGGCTTAATCGCTCACAGAAGTGCAGAGTGCAGCGCTTGCGCAATCTACAAGAAGCAGAAGCAAAGTACCTTGACGTGCTGAGGAAGGCGCGTCCGAATCTCACGGAACAAGTCAAACACCCGCGGAGGGTGGAAAGGCGCCCTCCAAGAAAAGAGTGGTGCCCCAAGCAGGCAAAAGCTGATGAGAAGCCATCGGCTGATGTGAACATGGTGTTCATGCTCCCATCAGAGTTCCGGGCACCCCAACCGGAGGATTTGCCTATTGCACAGTTGGATCTTGGCCCCCAGCCGATCATCTTTGAGAAGCCAAAGGAAAAAAGCTACAAACATTTGAAGGGGCTGTATCTCAAGGGCTTCATTAATGGTAAACCCGTTAACAGGATGCTGGTTGACACCGGTGCTGCAGTCAACCTGATGCCATATTCAGTGCTACGCCGATTGGGGCGTTATTCTGCCGACCTAATCAAGACCAATGTGATGCTCAATGACTTCAATAGACAACCATCAGAGGCAATGGGGGTTCTTAATGTGGAGCTGACAGTGGGTCGCAAGACGATCCCGATTTCGTTCTTCATCGTCAACAGCAAGAGCACAAAAAACGGATTGAGGCTGGTCTTATCCACTGGCCTCACAGAGTAAACGCATCCTGGCATGCTACGGGGTGTAATAGAAATAGAGAGGCCGGTCCCAGCGACCGGCCCCAAAAAATAGAAAAATCCTATTTGGGGTTGGAATTGTTACATCATGTACATACGATGGCCTGCTCCAGTAGTTGGCCACTCACTGTTTATTTGGTTTCGAATGATAATGGAAGCATAGAAACGGCCAGCCCATGCGGTTGGCCAAATAATTTTTCTTGTCATCTCCCTGTGTTTGCCGCTGATCTTGAGGACAACGAGGACTCACCTGCGTTCGCAGCTGGTTTTCCAAACGACGACAAGCTAGGATACGGGTTCACGTCAGCTGATGATTTAGAAGAGGTTGACATCGGTCCTGGGGATAAGCCACGGCCGACATTTATCAGCAAGAAGTTGGATCTGGTCTTGCGTAAGGAGATGATTACACTGATGAGAGAGTACCGGGATTGTTTTGCATGGGACTACACCGAGATGCCCGGTCTGGACAGAAGCATCGTCGAGCATCGGCTCCCGCTCAAGAAGGGGTTTCGACCGTTTCAGCAACGAGCACGTCAGATGAAGGCCGAAGTCCTAGAAGAAGTCAAGAAAGAGGTGGAGAAGATGTTGGATGCCAGGTTCATCAGGCCATGCCGATTTGCAGAATGGATCTCCAGTGTGGTACCGGTGCAAAAGAAGGATGGCCGATGGCGTGTCTGCGTCGATTTTAGAGATCTCAACAGGGCGACGCCAAAGGAAGAATACCCGATGCCTGTTGCAGAGACATTGATCAACGCAGCTGCCGGCCACAAAATGATGAGTTTTATGGACGGTAATGCCGGCTACAACCAGATCTTCATGGCCCAAGAAGACGTGAACAAGACCGCGTTCAGAGTACCAGGCGCAGTCGGCTTGTTCGAATATTTGGTTATGACCTTTGTACTGAAAAATGCCGGTGCAACATACCAATGTGCCATGAATTACATTTTTCATGATCTCATCGGCAAACTGGTAGAAATTTATATTGATGATGTTGTGGTCAAGTCCAAATCAGCTGGGGGGCATCTGGGAGATCTTCATCAAGTTTTGGAGCGGACTCGAAGGTTTGGGCTCAAAATGAACCCGAAGAAGTGTGCTTTTGGTGTATCGGCTGGTCAATTTTTGGGATTCCTGGTGTATGAACGGGGAATCGAGATCGGCCTAAAGAGTCAAGAAGCTGTGAAGATGATGAAACCACCTACCACAAAGAAAGAGTTGCAGTAGCTCATCGGTAAAATTAACTTTGTCAGACGATTTATTTCTAATCTGTCTGGGCGCATCGAACCGTTCATGGGTTTAGTGAAGATCAAATCCCATGATGAGTTTCGCTGGGGGGCAGAACAGCAGCAAGCTTTCGATAAAATTAAAGAATATTTATCAAAGCCTCCGGTGTTGGTTCCTCCTCAGCAAGATAGGCCGTTCTATGTGTACCTATCTGTGGGTGACACTTCCATTACTTCGGTGTTAATCTAGAAGCACGACGGCCAGGAGAGGGTGGTTTTCTACCTCAGCAGGCGCATGTTAGACGCCGAGACCAGGTACCCTGAAATCGAGAAGCTTTTCCTTTGCTTATTCTTTTCGTGTACAAAGCTTCGTCATATTTTGCTCTCGGCAGAAACAATTGTCATATGCAAATCGGATGTCATAAAGCATATGCTGTCGGCTCCTGTTCTCAAAGGCCGGCTTGGCAAATGGATGTTTGCATTGTCAGATTTCGATATCCGATATCAGCCTGCGAAAGTAGTAAAAGGACAAGCACTGGCAGATCTTGTTGCAGACAGGATCAGCACTGATATTGCTGCATTATTTATTCATGCTTGGGCTATGTTTTTTGACGGATCGGCTTGTGATGATGGATGCGGTGTGGGAATTCTGTTGGTGTCACCTCGAGGGGCGACTTACTCTTTTTCCATCAGAATGACTGCCCCATGCACCAATAATTTAGTGGAATATGAATCTGTTCGCAAAGGGATGGAATTGCTCCTTGAAGCTGGTGCAGAAGCGGTGGAAATATTTGAAGATTCGAAGCTGGTGATTTCTCAGCTCACGGAAGAATATAGATGTGAGAGCGAGGCTCTTTTTCCGATATGGATGCAGTGCCGTGAGTTGATGTCACGATTCAGGTACATCAATTTCCACTGGATACGTAGAACTCTGAACAATGAAGCCAATGATTTGGCACAGATGGCTTCTGGGTACAAAGAAACAGCCGATGGAGTCAATGTAGAAGTTCAGTTTCTAGAACCCGGAGACTGGAGAGCCGATATCTTCAATTACTTGAAGGATTCGGCTTGGGGGGCACCCAGAAGGATAAGACTCAAGGCCATGAGTACGTTCTGATAGGGGATGACATGTTCTACAGGACCTTGGAAGGACTACTGCTTAAATGTCTGGGACCTTCAGAGTCAAATCGGCTCTTGCATGAGATTCATGAAGGAGCTTGCGGTACTCATCAATCGGCTCATAAGACGAAGTGGCTGATTAGGCGATCGGGTTATTATGTAACACCCTAACTTAATTTTCCTAGTTAATAATAAATTTAATTGGTTTTAATTAAATTTCTAAGGTTTTTTTTTGTGTTTAGACTTGCATTTAATCTAATTTTTGATCCTAAAGTAATTAAAATTTATTTTAGCACTAACTTGTTTGTGCATTCATGCTGATGCATGGTTTTTAATTGAGTGATTGTGGTTTGAATTCAAATTCGCTTTTGAATTCCAACATGTTTGTTTGTTTTAGAATCAAAATGGAAAAGAGGAAAGAAAATAGTAAATAGGAAAGGAAACCGGAAACCCAAAACCAAAACCCAAACCCTCTAGCAAACCGGCCCACTTCTTCCCTCACCCCGTTTCGGCCCAGCCCGCCACCTCCTCCTTCCTTTCCGCCCGTGGCCCAGCACGCCAGGCGCTCCTCCCTCTTCAGCGCAACCCCGGACCCACGGGTCGGAGCCCCACTCAAGCAGACCGCGCAGCGCCCGCGCGATCCCTTCCCTGGGCCCGCTGACAGGCACACCAGACCGAGCAGCCGACCCAGCGCCCCCGCTTCTCCCGCGCGTCGCCCTCCACTCCGCCTGACGGGCCGGCCCAGCACCCCAGCCTCCCGTGGACAAACTTCCTCAGCGCACACCGCCCCCCTGCGACCCCACATGTCAGCGCCCACTCCCTGCGCTCGCTGCCCAGGCCCGCCTGCCAGACCGACCCGCACACCAGCGCCACGTCAGGTTTTCCCCCGGCCCCGCCTGCCAGCGGCACCCGCTCGGGCCGCGCTCGCCTTCCTCTCCCCGCGTTGCTGACAGACCTGGCCCACGGGTCAGATCCTTCCTCTTCCTCCGCCCGCGCCTCTGCTCACGCGACCGAGCCCCGCTGCCCGTGGACCCAGGCCGCTCCCCGCGCCTGCAGCTCGGCTCGCCCGTTGGCGCGCGCTCCCTCCCTGACACTGCGACCCCACGGGGCTAACCTCCCTTCCCCGACGCGCTACGCAGCAACAACCGGCCGAGATTTTCGGCCGTGATCCCCGCGCCGCGGCTTCCCCCCAGGCCCGCACGCCGAGGCCTGGCCTTTCCCTTTAAATGCGCCCCTGGCCCTTCCCCGCATCCCACCCTCCTTCGCAGCCGCCGCCACCAAATCCTAGAACGCCACCTCCTCCTCGCTCCGCACTGCTCCGCCGCGTGGAGCGTCTGCGCCGCCGTGGCTTTGCCTCCCCGCCGCCTCACAGTCTCCCCTCTCTGACCAGCGCTCTCGCTCCGCCGAGCGGCCATACATCGAGCACCGCCGGATCCAAGCGCCGGGGGGGCCCTGTGCGGTCGATCCCCGCGCGTCGCCGCCGTGGCCGAGCTCGGGACTCGCCGCTCCGCCACGAACCGCTACTCCGCAGCCTCTCTCCTACACCTGCACGCTCCGTGGTCTACACACCGTGGTATGGAACGCTCCAGCGCCCTTCCCCCTCCGTTCTTTCCCTTGTATCGCGCTTAATGGCTGACCGGAGTAGCTACGCCCTGCTCCGCCGATTGCTGGCCGCTCCGCCGCGCTAGACCCCTGTGCTGAGCTCGCAGTAGTGTTCTCAAGGCTGCGCACATCACTCAGGATCCAAAATCAAGTCGAATAGAGCCCGGGTCGCCGAATTTCATCACGCCGGCGAGTCCTCTGCCACGCTCCGCCGCGAAAACAGGTCGACGGCGACCCGTGCCCCTGCCCAGCACCCCGTTGGCTCCCGATCGTCGGATCTAGCATGGACGCACGAGATTAGATCGCGGAGCGTTACTCTCTCAGCCGCCGGATCGTGATCCAACGGATCAGATCCGTGCGTACCGCTTCAGCCTGGACCTTTTGCTAAAGAGCCCCTGAAGTTTTCCAAAATAAACCCGCGCTCCTTTTTAGTTCAAAAGAAATTCCAGTTAAGTCCAGATTTTATCGTTTTGGCCCCTGAGTTTTTCCCTATTAGAAACCGCCGTCCAGGCCTGCCATTTTTGCGAGTTAGACCCCAGAACTACCCTTTAATTACGTTTAGACCCTCGGTTTTTGCAGAAAACCCCCCTGGAACCTTAGATTTCTTGCAGTTAAGCCCCTAGAACTTGTTTTTAGCCTAGATTACGCGTTTTAGCTCCGTTTTTAACGTTCTTTATATCCACGCGATCGTTGTAACGAGTAGAACAGTTTAGACTTAGTTTTTCTTGCTGTTTTATTGTATTGATGTACTGTTTCTTAGCTTTTGTTAATGTTTGCTTGTATGCTTATTTTCGTGCATTGTTTTGGCCATGTGTTCGTGAGTAGACGTTGAGCTACCGGAGGAGCATCAGTACCAGTGCCAAGATCCGTTTTCCGAGCAGTTTGAGCAGCAGCCAGAGCAGTACGAGGAAGGCAAGTGTAACATGAACAACCTATCACTTTTAAATACATTTTCATACTGCATTTAATACTGTATGCCTATAAGGACTTTCCTAGCCACTTTATATCCTATATATATACCTTTGGGTTGCATTTTGGTTAGTTGTGCTAGGTTGCTGCGCTATAACACACTCTGGTCCTTTTTAATTAACTTGATTAATGGTTTACTTGAACTTAATTCTGAGAGTGGCACTCTGTGTGGCTTGAGTGGCTCACGTCTCGTTAAAAGATGGTTTTTGTAGAAACATGGTTTAGGGGGCCAGCACGGTGCTTACTGCCTGGTTGGCCACTCTCCATAAGGACCGGTTCATAGAGCGACAACCTGGGACAACAGCGCTACCACAAGGCTAGAATGGGATAGACTTGGCGTAATAATTAGATCTTTTTGGTTTGGAGTAACTTACCTGCGGGGCAAGAGTAGCAAGCTTCAATGGTCCCTGCTCCTCCGGCTTGGTCTGTGCTACGTGCTTGTACCCCTGGAGGTGGGCCCCATCGTCGCCGACCTAACTCTCGCGGTTACGCCTTACCAACGAGATTCTTTTCAAAGGCCTCGTAGTGAGTCGCTGGCCATCTCACCTAAGGAAGTGTGATGAACAACTGGCGTAGCTCACGACTTGTGGGTAAAGATGTGCAACCTCTGCAGAGTGTAAAACTGGTATACTAGCCGTGCTCACGGTTATGAGCGGCCCAGATCCTCCTTTTGATTAGTGAAGTTATCTCCTTCCGACGAGGGAGGTGCTTCTCGGGGTTACCTTGGTGGCTTGGTTTTGGTATGGTTCTCAGTAGTAGTATAATTAATTCTGATTAATTACTATGTAACGGGGTCAATGGTAATTCATCAACTCGTAGTAAATAGCTTTAATAAAATTTTGCCAACACTTAAAAGCTAATGCAGTTGAGTCAGCCAGCCTAGAGCCTCATAGTTTGTGTTATACTTGTTGAGTACAAGTTGTGTACTCACTCTTGCCTCTTCTCTACTTTTTCCTCTTGGCTACGCTACTGCTGCTCAGTTCCTGCCGACTCGAGGGAGTTCGTCCAGCGCTACCAAGACTACGAGGACTTCTAGGTGCTTCGTCTCCCAGTCGACGTCCCTGTGGCGCCCTGCTTCAGCTTCGGAGAGCTTTATCGTATTTTGTACTTCGCTTCCGCTGTATCAGACATTTTGTCTTTATTGTAATAAATAACATTCGTATTCGCTTTATTATGTCTTTTTACGTGATATGTGCTATGATATACTGTTCATTCTGTTGTATATACGTGTGACTTGATCCTGGCACGTATATGATTGCTCGGTTTATGTTCTTTTATAAACCGGGTGTTACATATTACTGGCCCACTATGCTTGAAAATTGCTTCAAATATTACAAAGGATGTCGGGCATGTCAGAGGTTTGGCAAAATTCAGATAGTGCCAGCATCAGTAATGAATCCTATCATCAAACCGTGGCCATTTAGAGGATGGGCCACGGACATGATTGGTCAGATCAACCTGTCGTCTAGCAAGGGTCATCAGTGGGCTTTAGCTGCTACAAATTATTTCACAAAGTGGGTAGAAGCAGTGCCCATGAGATCAGTAGCATCAAGAGATGTGATCAGCTTTGTCAAAGAGCACATCATTCACAGATTTGGGATCCCTCAGACCATTACGACCGATGGATGATCGGTCTTTATATCTGAGGAATTCAGGAAGTTTGCTGATGACATGGGGATTAAGCTAATCAGATCATCTCCATATTATGCCCAAGCTAATGGACAGGCTGAAGCATCCAACCAGAGCCTCATCAAGCTCATAAAGAGAAAGATCGATGAATATCCTAGGCGCTGGCATGAGGTGTTGTCAGAAGCTTTGTGGGCGTATCGTATTTCATGTCACGGGTCCGCCAAGACATTGCCGTACCATTTAGTCTACGGCCAAGACGCTGTGTTACCATGGGAAATCACGGCCGGATCAAGGCGTGTTGAGTTTCAGAATGATTTATCTGCTGAACAGTATGCAGCCTTGATGAGCGATAATGTGGAGGATCTGACAGAGCTAAGGCTTTGGTCGCTGGAGAAGATCAAGGAAAATAAGGCTAAAGTTGCTTGTGTGTACAACAAGAAGGTCAAGCCAAAGAATTTCCAGGTTGGAGACTTGGTTTGGGAGGCAGTATTGCCATTGGGAACTAAAGATAAAAAGTATGGCAAGTGGTCCCCAACTTGGCACGGGCCATACAAGGTTGATCAGGTGTTGCCAGGGAATGCATACATGCTCGAGGAATTGGACGGCGCCAAGTTTCCTGTCGCTGTCAATGGCCAACACTTCAAGAAGTATTTCCCGAGCATGTGGGAGAGCGAGTGACAAGAGCCGATGAGACCCATCTGGCTGAAAGCGAGTAACAAGAACCGATGAGACCCATCCGGCTGTAGAGAAAGGGCCAACACGTTGAGTTGGCCGGTAAAAAAAATATAAATAGAAAGGCCAACACGTTGAGTTGGCCGGTAAAAAAAACGAAAGGCCAACACGTTGAGTTGGCCAGTAAAAAAAAGAGATAATATAAGTGAGACAGCCGATGTGCGACCATCGACTTAAGATGTTTTAAATAGTTACAAGTTTCAAGGATTAACAGGCAGTACTAATTGTTTCTTGAGCCTATCTATTGTTTCAGGAATTCTTCTATGGCATGGATGGCTTCTATGCGGACAGCGTCTGCTCGTGCTATGATTGCTTCGTCATCCTTGTCATCGCCTGTTACTATCTACTGACTCAAGGTGCTTATCTCTGCAAACTCTACTTGTATCTGCTCGGCTATTTCCTGGGTTTCCTATTTGGAGTTTGCAATGGAAGTTTCCTCGGCCTGGATGAGTTTCTTGGTGGTGCGAACCTTTTCTTCGAGTTCTGCCAGTTCTTTCTTCAGGAGGTCGAGTCGGTTCATGTTGGTAGACACGTCAGCTTTGATATCTAGAGTTGCCTTCTTCTGGTTGAGGGCCTTGCATTTTTGAGCAAAGTCAGCTTTCAGAGAAGCTTGGAAGCGACGTGCTTCTATTCTTTCTTGTGCTTTATTCACTTCTACCCGGAAGAATAGAAGATTGCTGGCTGGCCAGAGCTTGATTTGCAATGGCTCCGGGAGTTGGGATTCTATTTGCTCGAAGATGTTTTTTTATTTCACTGGAATCGCCAACTAGAGCAGTGAGTGGAGCAAATAATAGATCCTTGATGAGATGAAGCTGATGTGCCAATTTAGCCGATTGCTGCAAAGATGGTGTTTTTGCTCCAGGGGCAGTCAGACCCATTGATGCCGGGTCGAAGGAAAGCAAACTTGAAATGTCAAAAGCCTGTGGACATATCTGAAGTTAGAACAAGATGCATTTATGAAGCTATCGGCTGGTTCAGAATTGGTTCTTGTAATGTTACCTGTTCTGAAGAAGAGGCGTTGGGCGGTTAAAGAGCGATCGTCCTAATAGAGCTTGTGTCGTCATCAAGAACATTGACTGTGTCAGCCTGCCCCTCGCTTGCCTCTGTCAGTACATTGGGATTTGCAGTCATCTCATGTTGTACTAGGCTTTCTGCGTTGGGGAGGTCTTCAGTTGCGTCCTGAAAATAGAATTACAGTCAACCAGAATACATGCGCGTATGCAATAAAGAAGAAGTTTTAGAAAGATGAGTTACCTGGTTGGTGTCGGACTCTGATGGACTCGGGGAAGCTGGTGCTGGTTTCTTGATAACACGCCTCGTGATCATCTTCCTTTTCTTGGTTAAGACTCGGGGGGGCAACAATTGCAGAAGCTTGTCTTCGTTTGGAAGCCGACTGAAGTAAGTCTGGCTGAATGGTCATTATCACTTTCTTCATTGATGGCAATCCTTTGCAGAAGAGTACATCAGGGGAAGTTGGAAGAAAGTGGAATGGCTCCCTGTTGCTGGTCATAGGTTCTGGACCATCTTGTTGTTGCAAACAGGGTGAGCAAGAATTAGACAAGTGGAGGGATGGAGTACTCAGAAAGGGTAAAATGCATAGATTCGGTACCTCTTCCTCGGGAATTACATATTCAGTATCAATTTGCTGCAGTCGAGGATCTAGAGCTTTCCTGAATATATGTGTTTTCCACATTCCCCACCATGTGCTAAAATCAATCGATGAAGGATCAAAGGATAGATCGGCTGGTATTGGAATGTGGAGGTCATCGAACATGCTGTAGCATCTTGAGCTGGTGAGACCATCAGGCAGATCGGCTCTACTCTCCACCAAGTGGTGAATATGGAAGTGGGGAGGGACCTGTCCAAGGCCAAATTGCCGAGCTGCTATGACTGGTTGGTAAGATTCATAACCTGACTTGATAATTCTATTAGAGGTGCTAATGCCAACAAGAAGGAAGCCAGGTCGGATCATTAAAGAATATAAATGCCGAGTGCTGTTGTCATCGGCAAAATTATCTAGTCTAAAGGCAGTTGGGTTCTCAAAGGATTCAGATTCAGTGAATGGGAAATAGAGTAGATTATCCAGTCCCTTGTAGAAGATTCTGAACCAGTTTGCTGCATCTGCTGAATTCAGTTTACTACCAGGAAGACTAAATAAAGCTTGGCCATAGCTAGTACATCTAATTGGTTTGCCACTCTCATCAGGAAAAGAGTTCTTGGTTAGGCCTTGGAAGTTCGGAATCTGGTGCTGAAAGTACAGTTGTGCCCACAACTGAATAAACCACCAAGGCCCTCCAGTTCTCAGTTTCTTTTGGTTAAGCAAGTTAGATGTCATCAAATGGAGATATCTGTTGGTTTCTCCAAGAAAAAGTTTGCCTAGACCGATGTGATTGCCATGGGCCAGGTGATAGGCCAAGGGAAGATAGTTCTTAGTTGGAGCTAAAGAAGGGCCACATAAGATGAAGTGCTCTAGCCAAAGATTTAAGAAGGCTGTGTGTTCCTTCTCAGTCACTGGACCTTTTGTTTTCATGTGCTGATTCATGTAAGTGCCCCAGTTTGTGCAGTTTGCCTTGGAAGAAAGTTTGACGGGGACTTCTGCCATTTTGTGGGCAGCTGGATTAGGAGATCCAATATCTAGGCCAGTGATCATGGTGACATCTAGCAGAGTGGGAGTCATGGGTCCATGACCAAAGAGGAAACAGTTCAGAGCATCAGACTAGAAATAGCCGATGGTTTTCAGAAGTTTCTCATCTTTGTCAAGGGGAGATATCGATAAGCTAAGTGCATCGGCTATGTTCAAATCTTGCCACAAGGGCATATAAGTTTTTGCTACTCTGCTGTACCATGTATTCCAGCTCTCAGGAGGGTTGGGCCAGGCTCTTAAGCAGTCGGCCCAGAGGTTCAAATCGATGTTTTGATTCACGAAAGGGATCCTATTTGCTTCACAAGAGATCAAATCTATGGGATTTTCATAGGTTCGTGGGCCAAGACATAAAGATTTTTGATTGGAGGGATGCGGCAGAAGGATGTCTGACACCTGAAGTTCAGAAATTCAGAAGTTCATATATGGTGTCGTGTTTCAGAGTTTAGTGTTTCAGAGGCTTAATAAGCTGAGGGAAACTAAAGGATTAGGCCGAATATTACCTTCAGGCCGCAGATTGCCGCATCACCGGTTTCATCATCGATAGTAGGATTTGTTGTCTGAGCTGCAGAGTCTGCCATGGTTCAGATCCGTTGACTTGGGGTTTGGTTGCTGTGGGCTCTGATTCGAATTCCGGATGCTTGGAGAGATCTTGCTCGAATTTGTGGAGCTGGGTTTTCGAATTATGCTCGGATTTGAGAACTTATTTCGAGTTCGATTCAAGGTGGAAGTGATACTGCGGGTTGCTTCTAGTTTGAATTTCGTCGGCTTTTGGATATTTATAGAAACCTGATGCGTTGCCATCGGCTTTTTTGGGAAGTAAACGAGCACACAAGTAATTAAAGGAAATTGATTTCATTAATACGAGGTCATTACAAGGAAAGCCGATTGATACAAAGGAATTAATCCTTCGGCTTTGTGATCCTACCCCTACGATGCTACAGTACTACTTCTACTACTCGTAGGTACCTAGTACCTACGGCGCTTGGATCTTCGAGCCGGCGCGTCCCCGCTGTCGTCGTCGTCATCGTCGCTGCCGAAGGCGCTGCTGCCGCCCTCGGACCCGAAGTCGCTCCAGCCGTCGCCGCCGCCGCTGTTCTCTTCCTCGCTGTCCTCCTCGGAGGACCCGAGGAACCGGAAGGGCTTTCCGCCCATCGGCTCATCGTCATCGGAGGAGGAGTCGATCTCCTCTTTCGAGGGGGAATCGACTCCCTCCGAGGAGTCTTCTTCGTCGCTCTCCAACTCCTCCTGGAACAGAAGTTGGAGGTCTTCTCCCTCGGTCTCGGGCTCGTCCTCCTCGGAGACGACCCCGAAGTCGAACTCCTCTACATCCCAATGCAGAGGAGCCAGTGCCTCGTAGGCTACTATTGGGTCCCATTCGGGAGTCGGCTCCCGACTCTCCGGGATGGAGTCGATGGAGGAGGCGGAAAGAGAAGAAGAGGGAGAAGAGGAAGAAGAAGAGGAATCTGCGAAGGAGTTGGAGCCAGAGGAGGAAGAGATCGCCATGGCTGGCAGAGGAGTGGGGTTTTCTGCGCTATTTGGCTCTGGGAGGAAGAAGGAGTTCGCTGTGAAGAAGAGCCGATTCGGGGTGAGATTAAATAGTGAAAAGATGGAAGGCGGATCGGTAGTTTCACGTTCTACGAGGAGCCAGTTGCAGAGACGTTGCATCTTCCTTGGTGGTTGCAGTATGTTTAATGAGCATTAACGGGACGATGAAGCGACGGAGTGGTTTTGGAACTATCATTGCCAAAACTAGGGGGCATGTGTTATCGCCATAAATTAATAGGATTAATTTATAGGCCGAAAGCAAGATGGGCTTGAAGCAGGAGAATTAGAAGGCTTGTAAATCGGCTCCTGCGTAAGCATTTGGGCCACATGGGCCATGTATCTTTAGATTTAGTTTAAGATTAGAGATAGAGTCCGATCGGGACAAGATTAGTTTAGATTGTTTCCCAAGTCTCCGGACTATAAATATGTACCCTATGTTATTCATGAGAGAGAACATCATCACATCTCACAAACAACAACTCTCGGTGCATCGCCACCCCTAATCCTAGGGTTTCATCCAAGTAAGCGCCATGCTGCCCTGATCGCTTCTCGCGATCAGGGCAGCGTTGTTCTTGCTTTTACCTTGGTATTACTCGTACTGAAGCGTTTTTGAATGCGAGTAATGCTAGTTATTCTGATGTTCGTAGCATGGCTTTTAGTAGATCTATCGCGCTTTGTTGCTTATTGTTTACGAACATCATGTTGTCTTTACGCGAACATGTCATTATCTTATACTAGCTCTTGTTGCATAGAGTTAGCTGCGTAAAGGCAACACCCTGCTTCTTTTACGTCTGGTAGATCTAATATGTTATGGTTTGCTCTTTTTCTTAAGAGTTGGTGGAATATCTGCTAGGTTAGGCCTTGCAAACAGATTGGATGATCCGGTGATGTATTAGATGCTTTGCCTTAGTCTTAACAGGGAATTGATCCGGGAATCGGCTCTTGCTAGTTCTTAGGCCTCTGTTTTGATTTACGGTTTAGTTATTTCTTACGTTTATTAGGCCCAATCACGTGTAGGATGTTCCGATCTAGCAGTGAAGCTTTGACCGTCGTGGATTAGTTTCTTTAGATTTAATTGAAGCAGCTTTACACTTATTTACTTTATTTATCGATATCCGGATAGATGAAGATCCAATCTGACACCGGGACTCGATCGGCTCTTTAAAGCCGATGCAAGAGTCGTCCCGGGGAGCCGACCATGGCTCGTACTTATGTTTCCATGTGTTTGTGTATGCAGGCAAATCGTCGCAAGCACGTCCACACCTTCCTGATCGGATATAGGTCAGGTGGCACGCCCTGCGTCTTCACAAGCCGCGGCGTGTGCTGGAATTGCGGGCCGTCGACGAGGGAGCAGTGCCTGCCAACGCCCCGGCAACCTCCCGGCTCTTTGTGTTGCCTGTCGCTGCTCGCCGGTGGGTTTCGACCGACAACACCTGCAACTACTCTTCAAGGCCACAAACAACGCGACCGAGTATGAAGCCCTTATCCACGGTCTCAGGATCGCGGCCTCACTCGGCATCAAGAGGCTACTCGCGTACGACGACTCCAAAGTCGTCATTCAGCAAGTCAACAAGGATTGAGACAGCACTCAGGAGAAGATGGACGCCTACTGCAAGGAGATACGCAAGCTCGAGGCCCACTTCTATGGCCTAGAATTCCATCATGTCCTCCGAGACTACAATGTGGCAGCTGATGTACTCTCCAAGATGGACTCCAAGCGGGCACTCGTCCGGCCACTGTCTTCGTGCAGGCTCTCAATTCCCCCACTGTCAAGATCGAGGAGGAACCTCCCACCAAACCTGACCTAGCACCAGCCCTAGGCCAGGAAGTATTGGTCGCCGATCCAGATTGGCGAGCCCCGATACTTGACTTCATCATCAACAACAAGTCCTACCCGAAGGACAAGGAGCATGAGTGACTCACCTGCCGAGCCGCAAGCTATGTCGCCATTGGAACCGAGCTGTTCAGGCACTCGGCCTCATCAGGAACCCTCTCCAAGTGCGTCTCCCAGCCAGATGGAGTCCAACTCCTTGGCGAGATCCACTCGGGAATTTGTGGAAACCACGCAGGAGCTTCGACCCTGGTTGGCAAAGCTTTCAGGTCAGGCTTCTACTAGCCAACGGCCCTGGCCGATGCCCAGACCATCGTCAGATGATGCCCAGGGTTCCAGTTCTTTTCAAAGCAGCAACACATCCTAGCTCAGGCTCTGCGGATGATCCCTCTATCCTGGCCATTCGCATGCTGGGGACTCAACTCGGTGGGACCACTAAAAACAGCGCAAGGCCGCTACACCCACATATTCATCACCATCGACAAGTTCACCAAGTGGATCGAGGTGAAGCCAGTCTCATCCACGTCAGCAGCCAAGGCAGCCGAGTTCATGAAGAGATAACGCACAGGTTTGGAGTGCCCAATCGGATCATCACAAATCTAGGCACCTCTTTCACCGGATCAGAGTTCTGGGACTTCTACCAGGAAAGCTGCATCGACGTCTACTACGTCTCCATGGCTCACCCCAGGTGCAACGCCCAGGTGGAACGCGCCAACGGCTTGATCCTCTAGGGGCTCAAAGCCAGAATTTTTGACCAAATCGAAAAATACGGCTCCATGTGGATCCAAGAACTACCCAGAGTAGTATGGGGGCTGCGCACGCAGAGAAGCCGGGCCACCGGCTACTCCCCCTTCTTCATGGTCTACGGCTCTGAGGCCATCCTCCCGACAGATATCGCCTTTGGTGCCTCGCACAACCAAAACTACGACGAAGGCGAGGCCGAAACAACTTGGCGAATAGAACTCGACTCGGCCGAGGAGCACCGTCTAACAGCAGCCCTCCAGCACACCCAGTACAAGCAATAGCTACTTCGTTACCATGACAAAAACATCCAGCAGCGCGACTTCAACATCGGCGACCTGGTACTCCGACGGGTCCAGACCCCCGGAGGAAAGCTAACTCCCCCATGGGAAGGACCCTTCATCGTGAGCAGCATAGTCATCCCAGGAACCTACAAACTGCAGTGCGAGGATGGAACGGACGTGGGCAACCCATGATATATTGAGCACCTTCGTCGCTTCTATCCGTAGAAGAAAAAAAATCATAAAGAGATATGTACCCCTCTCATAAGTCATTAATAAAGTTCAAAGTCTTTCTTTACTCGTACATTTCCCTCCCCGATCCGTCTAGTACCCTCGGGGACTACGCGTCGGTCAGTCCGACTCATCTCTAACACTCGGGGGCTCGGCTCGGCTAGTCCGACTTGCCTAAGTCTGCCTAGCGCAGGCACCCCCAACGTAACTAGTTGCTGTGAGCACAACCCTGCTAGTCATGGAACCACCCTATGTCACCTTATACCACCCGCGTGCTTGATGATCAGCTCTCAACCCGGCAAGTAAAGGCACATCGCAAGGTTGTCTCTTACTACCTACTCGGCTAACTCAGCAGCGACTCGGTTCACGAAATGTAACACACGCACATGCAAATTTATTTACATGCAAAATAAATATTGTTTTCTAGCCATCCGCTGACCATCTTTCCTCAGTCTCTACAATTATAGGTTCAGGTCGGCCACCACGCACTCCGCGATCGACCGGGGATGGAGGAGGTAGTCCGCCCAGGCAAGGTCCGAGGTCTCCGGCGCCATCCTGTCACCCACCGGCTCCAAGTCGGCCTCCGGGAAGTGGGACTTCACGAGTCCTAGGGTGTATTGGGCCGCATCCTCGACGACCCCACTAGCAAAGACACCGAGCCGCCCGCGCGCTGCCTCCAGTCGTGCCTCCAGCTCCTCCGCCGTAGCTGTGCCTTCCGGCTCAAAGGCGGTGAGGACGGCGCTCACCTTGCTAGTAAGCTCGCACAGGGCCATGACCGCCACAGTGAGCCGAGCCTCCGCACCTGACAGCATGGTCTCATCTCAACTCCCTGCAAGTTCATTCCAAAAAGGAAACATAGTGGTTCCAGAACCATACCTTCGTGTGCCTGGCGCTCCAGGCGGAGCTTGCCCTTCGAAGCACCCTCCCTGGCCACCCGAGCCTTCTACAGCTCGGCGTTGGCCTTCTCACAGGCCGCCAGGTCGCGCTTCAGAGTGCGGACCTCCTTCTCCAGCCCTAAACGGGTACCAATTAGCTTGAATATAAATGAGTCGGCATAAAGCGTGGTACGCCTCTTACCCCGATTCTTGTCCGCGAGGGCCTTCTCCGTCTCCGCCCGCTGCTTCTCCAGCAAGTGGTTTTGCACCTCCAACTCGGCTAGCCGGGACTCGAGCTGCTCGAGTCGGCCGTCTGCGGTTGGCATCCCCCGCATCCTCTTGGCAGCCCGCTGGCTCATGCTGGCCAGTGCCTAACAAGAACAAGGCAATCAACTTAAAATTCAACACGACACGAACAACTACATAGGCAAGGGATGTCCGCCTACCTCGGCCAATTCTGCCGCGCGGCACGTGGCGGCCTGGAGCTCCTCCGCCAACCTGGCCGGCTCGTCTCCCTTGGCCTCCTGCTCCTCCATCACGATGACCTCGGCCAGAACAGGATCCTGGCAAGCGGGAAACAACTCCCAGCTCGGGTTCTCCTGCGGTGGAGGCGGCGACGGCATAGGTGGCACCTCTGCCACCCCCATTGGCGTGGGCTTCTGGGCCATGGATTGCCCGGTGTCCTCCACCTCCGCCTTGCCCACCGTCGCCTCCCGGCGAATGTGGGACCTTGGCAGGCTCTCCACCGATGGATTGGAGCTAGCCGCCTCGACCCGGCGGGCCTCGTCAGTGGACTCCTCCACCTTTCTCTTCCTGCAAAGCCAAAATTTCGCAATGCCAAGGCAGAAATCGCGATTCAAAACCGAAAAGGGACTGCACATGCAACTTCACATACCTCCCGCTACGGCGAGCGGTAAATGATAGCCTCAGTAGCGCAACGGATGGCTGCGGACGGGGCACAAGCAGAGGAGACCCGATCTCCCCTATGTGCGTTAGCCCCGCTGCTGCTTTCCACTCTTTGCACTCGGTGCCAGCGCCGGCGCCGTCCCCAGACAATTCGGGGGCGTCCTCCGCCCCCGGCTCTTCACTACCAGACCTTGAGGCGGCGGCGGGGCTCCCCTTTGGTAGGGTGCTCCTCAAGCCTGCCTTGGAGGCCGAAACCTTCAGGATGGCACGCCTCCTTCGCCTAGGCGCGGTTGAAGGGGCGCTGCCACCTACAACTTCAACGTCCGACCCGCCCCCAATGGACGAGTCGGAGGACACTTCCAGATATGCCGCCTCCGGCTTCTTCATATCGGTTGGGGCGACGGCGTCCTTCCCTGCATCCCCCTCAGGTAGGGGAGCGGGAGTCCAGAACTCCAAAACTTTGGCCTGCACATATATAAGCATTTCGAGTTTATTACAACCCAATGGATGCCCAGCATATGGAGAAGCAGGGTAGAAACAACTCCAAGGCAAAGACAAAACAACTCGGAACGAAGACAGAACGACTCGGAACAGAAACAATACAACACGAAAAAGTCAAGAGGACTCATGGCGCTGGTCGGCCGCTTCAAGCAGTGCATCTTCGGGCACCCGCAGTCGCGGATCGGCCCTTGCATCATGCGGGTGACCCGGTTTGCAGCCTCATCCCGGGGAACCTTTCGGTTCTGCCCTGGGGTCAGGTCCTGACGACCCGAGTACTCAAAGCCGGGGTGCACCCTGTCCCGAATTGGCTGCACTAGCTGCTTACTGATGGACAGGGCCACCACGGTGCCTGTCAGCCCCCGGGCCGACAGGCCGGCGATCTCGTTGAGAAGGAGACTTACTTGGATCATCTCCTCCGTCGGCAGTTCTTCCCAGCACATGCGAGACTCCGGTGCGTGGCCAGTGCGGGCTGGAAAAGGGGGCGGGTTCGACACCACGAACCATTCCTTGTGCCACCCCTTGTTGATGTCACGCAATTCCATGGCCAAGGACGATCGACCCTGGCGCAGCGAGAAGGCGGTGCTGCCCTCCACGTCGCGGTCAACGGCGGACAGGTACCCCCTCAGATGGTACAGGGCCCGCCATAGATTGATGTGCGGGGTGATTCCCAGGAACGCCTCGCACAAATGAATGAATATCACGATCTGCGCAATGGAGTTCGACTTGAGATGGGTTACCTCAAGCCCATAGAAGAAAAGGAGCCCGCGGAAGAAGGCCCCCGTGGGCAAGGCGAAGCCCTTCTCGTAGAAGGACCGGAAGATGACCGTCTCCGTCCGATCCTCTATCGGGAACTCCTCCCCGAAGCAACATTTTGTTATCGCCATAAATTAACAAGATTAATTTATGGGCCGAAAGCAAGATGGGCTTGAAGCAGGAGATTGAAGAATGCTTGTAAATCGGCTCTTGCGTGAGCGTTTGGGCCACATGGGTCATGTGTCTTTAGATTTAATTTAAGATTAGAGATAGAGTCCGATCGGGACAAGATTAGTTTAGATTGTTTCCCAAGTCTCCGGACTATAAATATGTACCCTATGTTATTCATAATGAGAGGAACGTCATCACGTCTCGCAATCAACAATCTCGGCGCATCGCCACCCCTAATCTTAGGGTTTCATCCAAGTAAGCGCCATGCTGCCCTGATCGCTTCAAGCGATCTGGGTAGCGTTATTCTTACTTTTACCTTCGTATTACTCGTACTGAAGCGTTTTTGATGGCGAGTAGTACTAGTTTTTGTTCGGAGCATGGCTTTTAGTAGATCTGTCGTGCTTTGTTGCTTATTGTCTACGAATATCATGTTGTCTTTACGCGATCATGTTATCATCTTATATTAGCTCTTGTTGCATAGAGTTAGCTGCGTAAAGGCAACACCCTGCTTCCTTTATGTTTAGTAGATCTGATCTGTTACGGTTTGCTCTTATTCTTGAGAGTTGGCGTAATATCTGCTAGGTTAGGCCTTGCAAACGGGTTGGACGATCCGGTGGCGTGTTAGATGCTCTGCTTTAGTCTTAATAGGGAATTGATCCAGGAATCGGCTCTTACTAGTTCTTAGGCCTCTGTTTTGGTTATGGTTTAGTTATCTGTTACGTTTATTAGGCCCAATCACGTGTAGGATGTTCTGATCTAGCAGTGAAGCCTTTACCGTCGTGGATTAGATCAATTAGATTTAATTGAAGCAGCTTTACAGTTATTTGCTTTAATCATCAATATCCGGATGCAAACAGATCTTATCTGACACCGGGACTCGATCGGCTCTTTAAAGCCGATGCAAGAGTCGTCCCGGGGAGCCGACCACGGCTCGGACTTATATTTCCACGTGTTTGTGTATGCAGGAAAATCATTGCAAGCACGTCCGCACCTTCCTGATCGGGTATAGGTCAGGTGGCACGCCCTGCATCTTCACAAGCCGCGGCGTGTGCTGGAATTGCGGGCCGTCGACGAGGGAGCAGTGCCTGCCAGCGCCCCAGCAACCTCCCGGCTCTTCGTGTTGCTTGTCGCTGCTCGCCGGTGGGTTTCGACCGACAACACATTCTGGCACACCCAGTGGGACCTTCATCAACAACAACACCCACTGCAGAGATGGCAGGAGCTCAGGATCAAGAACCCGCTCCCAAGCCCATCACGTATGAAGAGCTGACTCTTGAACACAAGCTAAAATATGATGAGATCAAAGCTCAGTTCGAAGCCGATCTCATCGGCTCTTTTGAGAGGACCCGCAACCATGGCATCAGGTGGAAGGGGTTCTAACCAGAAGGCGCTCTCGACAACGTCGATCTGTCTGTGCCGTCAGAGGAGCGTACCAGGGCCCTACGCTAGGAGATGAACTACATGGTGGCTCACACGCTCCATCGACACTCAGAAAGCCTGGTGAATGAGCTTGAGCGCGTGGCACATCGCGTTGTCCAGGAGGTAATCAAGAACTAGTACTCCCCATCGGGACCAACTCTGGGGAGTCATAGGGGGGAAGCTGCATTGCAAACCAAGCCGCCAGTGTCCTACTCGCTCGCGGCAGCAATACAGCAGAATTCGCCGATCTACGTCGTCCACAAGATCGGCGGTGATCCTGGAGAAGGTCATTTCCTGACTGAGCCACCCAAGGAGATCCCGCACGGCTACACATGCGCCTACATCCCTGACAGTGTCAATCCAACACGCTTGGTGCAGTTGGTAAACCCAGGAGCTTCTGGAGCAGACGCGGAGAAACAAGCGTGGCTGGCAAAGTACGCTACTGGGCTGACTGCTGAGCCATCGGCCCCAGGAGTTCTTAGTGTGGAGCAGGTCAGTGCAATACTGAGAGACCAGTTCGGCATCCTGCCCAAGAAAAAAGCGATCGGCTATTCCAAGCTGTATCCAAATGAGCCCAAGTATCGGCTCCCTGAGTTCACCAAGTTCAACGGGTCAGAAGGAGCCAGCTCCATCGAGCATGTGAGCCCATACTTAACGCAGCTTGGGATGATCTCAGTATCGGATCCGCTGAGGGTCCAGTTCTTCGGCCAATCTCTTAAAGGCCCAGCTTTTGGATGGTACGCGTCATTGGCTCCAGATTCGATTCGAACTTGGAGGCAACTGGCAGACCAGTTCCATACCCAGTATCACTCAGAGGCTGCTGAAGCTGGGATTGCCGACCTCACCCAAGTTAGGCAGAAGCGAGGAGAGACCGTGTCGGAATACATATAGCGCTTCAGAGAAGTCAAGAACCGATGCTACTCGTCATGCATCACGGAGAAGGAGGCAGTCGATCTGGCTGTTCTGGGACTCGCTAAGCCGATCAAGGATCTGGCTTTTCAGTTGGAATTCACTTCCCTGGCACACATGGTGCAGAAGCTTACGGCATATAAATACTACCATCTTGAGCTGTACCAGGACAAGTTCAAGCACAATGTAAACATGGCCCAGGCGGATGAATCTGATGACTCTGGTGAGGAACAAGAAGTGGCCGTGGTAGAGTGGACTCGGAGGGCAAACCCTGTCCGTGCAAATGGATCAAACAGCAGGGGCTTGTGAAGGGCTTCGACTTCGACGTAGCCAAAGCAGAGCAGATATTCGATCTGCTGCTCAAAGAAAAACAGCTGAAGTTCCCAGAAAACCACAAGCTACCGACGGCACAAGAGCTGCAGGGAAGACAGTATTGCAAATGGCACCATTCGTTCACTCATGCCACGGTGAATGCAAGGAGCTCCGTCGTCAGATTCAATCGGCTATCGAGCAAGGCCGATTAATCCTGGCCCAACACACGATGAAGGTCGACACGAAGCCCTTCCCACAAGCCAACGTGGTAGAGTTGTCAGACTTCACTCCTACGGGCCAGAATTTTTCATTCCAGATCAACATGGCAGGGCCTGTACGTCGTCGTGGCGAGCAAAGGAGGGAGGCCATTTCCGGCAAACGGCCCCAGGATCAAAATGAGCCAGGGCGACAGCATATTACTGAAGAGCAAGTGTGTCACATCCGTAATCAGCTTCCTGCTTCCGATCGGCTTCTGGAAAAGTATGAATATCAGCACAAGCTGCGTCGCCGATATCAATTGGAAGAAGAGGAGTACGAGTACCGCACAGGGCGGACGCTGGGAAGGCATCAGGCTGTACGCGACCACTGGCATTGCCCGTTCTTCAGGTACTGTTGGAATTCTGGCATGAGCCGATTGCCCACTATAGATGATTGTCTGGAGTGCAGGCCTCGGACCCGCCAGTCAGGCGATACTTCGGTGTTTCGACGCTTGGGGCCCAAAGTGCGTCATGACGATTACGCCGAGCGGTCGACCGGGAGTGATTCCGAGCCAGAAGAAGAAGATAGGTACCATCATCCACGGTGGTGTCCTGATGGGCTTAATCGCTCGCAGAAGCGCAGAGTGCAGCGCTTGCGCAATCTAGAAGAAGCAGAAGCAAAGTACCTTGACGTGCTGAGGAAGGCGCGTCCGGATCTCGCGGAACAAGTCAAGCACCCGCAAAGGGTGGAAAGGCGCCCTCCAAGAAAACAGTGGCACCCCAAGCAGGCAAAAGCCGATGAGAAGCCATCGGCTGATGTGAACATGGTGTTCGTGCTCCCATCAGAGTTCCGGGCACCCCAACCGGAGGATTTACCTGTTGCACAGTTGGATCTTGGCCCCCAGCCAATTATCTTTGAGAAGCCAAAGGAAAAAAGCTACAAACATCTGAAGGGGCTGTATCTCAAAGGCTTCATCAACGGTAAACCCGTCAACAGGATGCTGGTTGACACCGGTGCTGCAGTCAACCTGATGCCATATTCAGTGCTGTGCCGGTTGGGGCGTTCTTCTGCCAACCTAATTAAGACCAATGTGATGCTCAATGACTTCAACGGACAACCATCAGAGGCAATGGGGGTTCTTAATGTGGAGCTGACAGTGGGTCGCAAGACGATCCCGACTTCGTTCTTCATCGTCAACAGCAAGAGTACATACACGGTACTGCTTGGGAGGGATTGGATTCACGCCAACTGTTGTATCCCTTCCACAATGCATCAGTATCTTGTCCAATGGGATGGCGATGAAGTGGAAGTGGTCCCTGCAGACGATTCCAGCGAAGTCTCGCTTGCAGATATGAATGCCTGGGACGCAGATGGACAAGAGCCGATCCCTGGAAATTGTGATCGGATCGAAGCGACAAAAAACGGACTGAGGCTGGTCTTATCCACTGGCCTCACAGAGTAAACACATCCTGGCATGCTACGGGGTGTAATAGAGATAGAGAGGCCGGTCCCAGCGACCGGCCCCGAAAAATAGAAAAATCCTATTTAGGGTCGGAATTGTTACATCATGTACATACGATGGCCTGCTCCAGCAGTTGGCCACACATTGATTGTTTGGTTTCGAATGATAATGGAAGAATAGAAACAGCCAGCCCATGCGGTTGGCCAAACAAATTTTCTTGTCATCTCCCTGTGTTTGCCGCTGATATTGTGGATAATGAGGACCCACCTGCGTTCACAGCTGGTTTTTCAGACGACGGCAAGCTAGGATACGGGTTCACGTCAGCTGATGATTTGGAAGAGATTGACGTCGGTCCTGGGGATAAGCCACGGCCGACATTTATCAGCAAGAAGTTGGATCCGGTCTTGCGTGAGGAGATGATTGCACTACTGAAAGAGTACCGGGATTGTTTTGCATGGGACTACACCGAGATGCCCGGTCTAGACAGAAGCATCATCGAGCATCGGCTCCCGCTCAAGAAAGAGTTTTGGCCGTTTCAGCAACGAGCACGTCAGATGAAGGCCGAAGTCCTAGAAGAAGTCAAGAAAGAGGTGGAGAAGATGTTGGATGCTGGGTTCATCAGGCCGTGCCGGTATGCAGAATGGATCTCCAGCATGGTACCGGTATAAAAGAAGGATGGCCGATGGCGTGTCTGCGTCGATTTTAGAGATCTCAACAGAACAACGCCGAAGGACGAATACCCGATGTCTATTCCAGAGACATTGATCAACGCAGCTGCCGGCCACAAAATGATGAGTTTTATGGACGGTAATGCCAGCTACAACCAGATCTTCATGGCCCCAGAAGATGTGAACAAGACCGTGTTCAGAGTACCAGGCGCGGTCGGCTTGTTCGAATATTTGGTTATGACCTTTGGACTAAAAAATGCCGGTGCAACGTACCAACGTGCCATGAATTACATTTTTCATGATCTCATCGGCAAACTGGTAGAAATTTATATTGATGATGTCGTGGTCAAATCCAAATCAGCTGGGGGGCACCTAGAAGATCTACGTCAAGTTTTGGAGCGGACTCGAAGGTTTGGGCTCAAAATGGACCCAAAGAAGTGCGCCTTTGGCATGTCGGCCGGTCAATTTTTGGGATTCCTGGTGCATGAACGGGGAATCGAGATCGGCCTGAAGAGTCAAGAAGCTGTGAAGACGATGAAGCCACCTACTACAAAGAAAGAGTTGCAGAAGCTCATTGGTAAAATTAATTTTGTCAGACGATTTATTTCTAATCTGTCTGGGCGCATCGAACCATTTATGGGTTTAGTGAAGATCAAATCCGATGATGAGTTTCACTGGGGGGCAGAACAGCAGCAAGCTTTCGATGAAATTAAAGAATATTTATCAAAGCCTCCAGTGTTGGTTCCTCCTCAGCAAGATAGGCCGTTCTATGTGTACCTATCCGTGGGTAACACTTCCATTGCTTCGGTGTTAATCCAGAAGCACGATGGCCAGGAGAGGGTGGTTTTCTACCTCAGTAGGCGCATGTTAGATGCCGAAACCAGGTACCCTAAAATCTAGAAGCTTTGCCTTTACTTATTCTTTACATGTACAAAGCTTCATCGTATTTTGCTCTCGGCGGAAACAATTGTCATATGCAAATCGGATGTCATAAAGCATATGCTGTCGGCTCCTGTCCTGAAAGGCCGGCTTGGAAAATGGATGTTTGCACTGTCAGAGTTCGATATTTGATGCCAGCCTGCAAGAGCAGTCAAAGGACAGGCACTGGCGGATCTTGTCGCGGACAGGGTCAGCACTGATATTGCTGCACTATTTATTCGTGCTTGGGCTATGTTTTTTGACGGATCGGCTTGTGATGATGGGTGTGGTGTGGGAATTCTTTTGGTGTCACCTCGAGGGGCGACTTACTCTTTTTCCATCAGGATGACTGCCCCATGCACCAATAATTTGGTGGAGTATGAAGCCATTCGCAAAGGGATGGAACTGCTCCTCGAAGCTGGTGCAGAAGCGGTGGAAATTTTTGGAGATTCAAAGCTGGTGATTTCTCAGCTCACAGAAGAATATAGATGTGAGAGCGAGGCTCTTTTCCGATATGGGTGCAGTGCCGTGAGTTGATGTCACGATTCAGGTACATCAATTTCCACTGGATACGGAGAACTCTGAACAATGAAGCTAATGATTTAGCACAAATGGCTTCTGGGTACAAAGAAACAGCCAATGGAGTCGATGTAGAGGTTCAGTTTCTAGAACCTGGAGACTGGAGAGCCAATATCTTCAATTATTTGAAGGATTCGGCTCGGGGGGGCACCCAGAAGGATAAGACTCAAGGCCATGAAGTATGTTCTGATACGGGATGGTATGTTCTATAGGATCTTGGAAGGACTACTGCTTAAATGTCTGGGACCTTCAGAGTCAAATCGTCTCTTGCATGAGGTTCATGAAGGAGCCTGCGGTACTCATCAATCGGCTCATAAGATGAAGTGGCTGATTAGGCGATCGGGTTATTACTGGCCCACTATGCTTGAAGATTGCTTCGAGTATTACAAAGGATGTCAGGCATGTCAGAGGTTTGGCAAAATTCAGATAGTGCCAGCATCAGTAATGAATCCTATCATCAAATCGTGGCCATTCAGAGGTTGGACCATGGACATGATTGGACAGATAAACCCGTCGTCTAGCAAGGGTCACCAATGGGTCTTAGCTGCTACAGATTATTTCACAAAGTGGGTAGAAGCAGTGCCCATGAGATCAGTAGCGTCAAGAGATGTGATCGGCTTTGTCAAAGAACACATCATTCACAGATTTGGGATCCCTCAGACCATTACAACCGATGGAGGATCGGTCTTTATATCAGAGGAATTCAGGAAGTTTGCCGATGACATGGGGATTAAGCTAATCAGATCATCTCCGTATTATGCCCAAGCTAATGGACAGGCTGAAGCATCCAACCAGAGCTTCATCAAGCTCATAAAGAGAAAGATCGATGAATATCCTAGGCGCTGGCATGAGGTGTTGTCAGAAGCTTTGTGGGCATATCGTATTTCATGTCACGGGTCCACCAAGACATCGCCGTACCATTTAGTCTACGGCCAAGACGCTGTGTTACCTTGGGAAATCACGGCCAGGTCAAGGCGTGTCGAGTTTCAGAATGATCTATCTGCTGAACAGTATGCGGCCCTGATGAACGATAATGTGGAGGATCTGACAGAGCTAAGGCTTTGGTCGCTGGAGAAGATCAAGGAGAATAAGGCTAAAGTTGCTCGTGCGTACAACAAGAAGGTCAAGCCAAAGAATTTTTAGGTTGGAGACTTGGTTTGGGAGGCAGTATTGCCATTGGGAACTAAAGATAGAAAATATGGCAAGTGGTCTCCAACTTGGCACGGACCGTACAAGATTGATCAAGTCTTGTCTGGGAATGCATACATGCTTGAGGAGCTGGATGGTGTCAAGTTTCCTGTTGCTGTCAATGGTCAACACCTCAAGAAGTATTTCCCGAGCATGTGGGAAGGCGAGTGACAAGAGCCGATGAGACCCATCCGGCTGTACTGAGATAGGCCAACACGTTGAGTTGGCCAAGAAAAAAAATTATGAAGGGCCAACACGTTGAGTTGGCCAGCAAAAAAAAAAGAAAGGCCAACACGTTGAGTTGGCTGGTAAAAGAAAAAAATGAATGAGAAGGCCAACACGTGGAGTTGGCTAGTAAAAAAATACATATGAGAAGCAAGATAGCCGATGTGCAACCATCGACTTAAGATGTTTTAAACAGTTACAAGTTCCAGGTTAACAGGCACTACTAATTGTTTCTGGAGCCAATCTATTGGTTCAGGAATTCTTCTATGGCGTGGATGGCTTCTGTGCGGACGGCGTTTGCTCTTGCTATGATTGCTTCGTCATCCTTGTCATCGCCTGTAACTATCTGCCGGCTCAAGGTGCTTATCTCTACAAACTCTGCTTGTATCTGCTCAGCTATTTCCTGGGTTTCTTGTTCAGAGTTTGCGATGGAAGTTTCCTCGGCCTGGATGAGTTTCTTGGTGGTGCGAACCTTTTCTTCGAGTTCTGCCAGTTCTTTCTTCAGGAGGTTGAGTCGTTTCTTGTTGGCTGACACGTCAGCTTTGGTGTCTAGAGTTCCCTTCTTCTGGTTGAGGGCCTTGCACTTTTGAGCAATGTCAGCTTTCAGAGAAGCTTGAGAGCGACGTTCTTCTATTCTTTGTTGTGCTTTATTCACCTCTACCCGGAAGAATGGAAGATTGCTAGCTGGCCAAAGCTTGATTTGCAATGGCTCCGAGAGTTGGGATTCTATTTGCTCGAAGATGTTCTTTATTTCACTGGAATCGCCAACTAGAGCAGTGAGTGGAGCAGATAGTAGATCCTTGATGAGATGAAGCTGATGTGCCAAATTAGCTGATTGCTGCAAAGATGGTGTTTTTGCTCCAGGGGCAGTCAGACCCATTGATACCGGGTCAAAGGAAAGCAAACTTGAAATGTCGAACCCATGTGGACATATCTGAAGTTAATAGCAAGATACATTTATGGAACTATCGGCTGGTTCAGAATTGGTTCTTGTAATATTACCTATTCTAAACAGGAAGTGATGATCGGCTCTGGTGTAGCTGATCCGGATGGATTGGAGGTGACAACAGAGGCTTTGCTGTGTTAGCCTGCTCGTCATGTACATCCGTCAGAGCATTTGAAGTGTCAGTTTCAAGGATGTCTTCAGTTGCGTCCTAAAAATAGAATCACAGTCAACCAGAGTATATGTGTATGCAATAAAGAAGAAGTTTTTTAAAAAAAGAGATGAATTACCTGGTTGGTGTTGGACTCTGATGGACTCGGGGAAGCTGGTGCTGGTTTCTTGATAACGCGCCTCGTGATCATCTTCCTTTTCTTGGTTAAGACTCGGGGGGCAACAATTGCAGAAGCTTGTCTTCGTTTGGAAGCCGACTGAAGTAAGTCTGGCTGAATGGTCATTATCACTTTCTTCATCGATGGCGATCCTTTGCAGAAGAGTACATCAGGGGCAGTTGGAAGAAAGTGGAATGGCTCCCCGTTGCTGGTCATAGGTTCTGGACCATCTTGTTGCTGCAAACAGGGTGAGTAAGATTAGTCAAGTGAAGGATAGAGTACTCAGAAAAAGGATGTATGTATAAATTCAGTACCTCTTCCTCGGGATTACATATTCAGGATCAATTTGCTGCAGTCGAGGACCTAGAGCTTTCTTGAATATATGTGTTTTCCACATTCCCCACCATGTGCTAAAATCAATTGATGAAGGATTAAAGGATAGATCGGCTGGTATTGGAATGTGGAGATCATCGAACATGCTGTAGCATCTTGAACTGGTGAGGCCATCAGGCAGATCGGATCTTCTCTCCACCAAGTGGTGAATATGGAAGTGGGGAGGGACCTGTCCTAGGCCAAATTGCCGAGCTGCTATGACTGGTTGATAAGATTCGTAACCTGGCTTGATGATTCTATTAGAGGTGCTAATGCCAACAGGAAGGAAACCAGGTCGGATCATTAAAGAGTATAGATGCCGAGTGCTGTCGTCATCGGCAAAATTATCTAGTCTAAAGGCAGTTGGGTTTTCAAAGGATTCAGATTCGGTGAATGGGAAATTGAGTGGATTATCTAGTCCCTTGTAGAAGATTCTGAACCAGTTTGCTGCATCTACTGAATTCAGTTTACTGCCAGGAAGACTAAATAAAGCTTGGCCATAGCTAGTACATCTAATTGGTTTGCCACTCTCATCAGGAAAAGAGTTCTTGGTTAGGCCTTGGAAGTTCGGAATCTGGTGCTGAAAGTATAGTTGTGCCCACAACTGAATAAACCATCAAGGGCCTCCAGTTCTCAGTTTCTTCTAGTTAAGCAAGTTAGATGTCATCAAATGGAGATATCTGTAGGTTTCTCCAAGAAAAAGTTTGCCTAGGCCAATGTGATTGCCATGGGCCAGGTGGTAGGCCAAGGGAAGATAGTTCTTAGTTGGAGCTAAAGAAGGGCCACAGAAGATGAAGTGCTCTAGCCAAAGATTTAAGAAGGCTGTGTGTTCCTTCTCAGTCACAAGACCTTTTGTTTTCATGTGCTGATTCATGTAAGTGCCCCAGTTTGTGCAGTTAACCTTGGAAGAAAGTTTGAAGGGGACTTCTGCCATTTTATGGGCAGCTGGATTATTAGATCCAATGTCTAGGCCAGTGATCATGGTGATATCTAGCAGAGTAGGAGTCATGGGTCCATGACCAAAGAGAAAACAGTTCAGAACATCAGACCAGAAATAGCCGATGGTTTTCAGAAGATTCTCATCTTTGTCAAGAGGAGATAATGATAAGCTAAGTGCATCGGCTATGTTCAAATCCTGCCACAAGGGCATATAAGCTTTTGCTACTCTATTGTACCATGTAATCCAGCTTTCAGGAGGGTTGGGCCAGGCTCTTAAGCAGTCGGCCCAGAGGTTCAAATCGATGTTTTGACTCACGAAATGGATACTATTTGCTTCACAAGAGATCATATCTATGGGATTTTCATAGGTTTGTGGGCCAAGACATAAAGATTTTGGATTGGAGGGATGCGGCAGAAGGATGTCTGACACCTGAAGTTCAGAAATTCAGAAGTATGCATATGGTGTCATGTTTCAGAGTTTAGTGTTTCAGAGGCTTGATAAGCTGAAGGAAACTAAAGGATTAGGCCGAATATTACCTTCAGGCCGCAGATTGCCGCATCACCGGTCGCATCAACAACAGTAGGATTTGTTGTCTGAGCTGCCATGGCTCCGATCCGTTGACTTGGGGTTTGGTTGCTGTGGGCTCTGATTCGAATTCCGGATGCTTGAAGAGTTCTTGTTCGAATTTGTAGAGCTGAGTTTTCGAATTACACTCGGATTTGTGAGCTTGTTTCGAGTTCGGTTCAAGGTGGGAGTGATACTCTACTCTTATGCGGGTTGCTTCTAGTTTGAATTTCGTCGGCTCTTGGATATTTATAGAAGCCTGATGCATTGTCATCGGCTTTTTGGAAAGAAAATCAGACACACAGTAATGAAAGGAAATTGATTTCATTAATACAAGGTCATTACAAGGAAAGCCGATTGTTACAAAGGAATTAATCCTTCGGCTTTGTGATCCTACCCCTACGATGCTACAGTACTACTTCTACTGCTCGTAGGAACCTAGTACCTACGGCGCTTGGGGCTTCGGGCCGGCGCGTCCCCGCTATCGTCATCGTCGTCGTCATCGTCGTTGCTGTCGAAGGCGCTGCTGCCGCCCTCAGACCCGAAGTCGCTCCAGCCATCGCCGCCGCCGCTGTTCTCTTCCTCGCTGTCCTCCTCGGAGGACCCGAGGAACCGGAAGGGCTTTCCGCCCATCGGCTCGTCGTCATCGGAGGAGGGGTCGATCTCCTATTCCGAGGAGGAGTCGACTCCCTCCGAGGAGTCTTCTTCGTCGCTCTCCAACTCCTCCTGGAACAGGAGTTGGAGGTCTTCTCCTTCAGTTTTGGGCTCGTCCTCCTCGGAGACAACTCCGAATTCGAACTCCTCTGCATCCCAGTGCAAAGGAGCCAGTGCCTCATAGGCTGCTGTCGGGTCCCATTCGGGAGTCGGCTCCCGACTCTCCGGGATGGAGTCGTTGGAGGAGGCGGAAAGAGAAGAAGAAGAAGAAGGAGAAGAGGAGGAAGAAGAATCTCCGAATGAGTTGGAGCCAGAGGAAGAAGAGATCGCCATGGCTAGCAGAGGAGTGGAGCAGATAGTAGATCCTTGATGAGATGAAGCTGATGTGCCAAATTAGCCGATTGCTGCAAAGATGGTGTTTTTGCTCCAGGGGCAGTCAGACCCATTGATACTGGGTCAAAGGAAAGCAAACTTGAAATGTCGAACCCATGTGGACATATCTGAAGTTAATAGCAAGATACATTTATGGAACTATCGGCTGGTTCAGAATTGGTTCTTGTAATATTACCTATTCTAAACAGGAAGTGATGATCGGCTCTGGTGTAGCTGATCCGGATGGATTGGAGGTGACAACAGAGGCTTTGCTGTGTTAGCCTGCTCGTCATGTACATCCGTCAGAGCATTTGAAGTGTCAGTTTCAAGGATGTCTTCAGTTGCGTCCTGAAAATAGAATCACAGTCAACCAGAGTATATGTGTATGCAATAAAGAAGAAGTTTTTTAAAAAAAGAGATGAATTACCTGGTTGGTGTTGGACTCTGATGGACTCGGGGAAGCTGGTGCTGGTTTCTTGATAACGCGCCTCGTGATCATCTTCCTTTTCTTGGTTAAGACTCGGGGGGCAACAATTGCAGAAGCTTGTCTTCGTTTGGAAGCCGACTGAAGTAAGTCTGGCTGAATGGTCATTATCACTTTCTTCATCGATGGCGATCCTTTGCAGAAGAGTACATCAGGGGCAGTTGGAAGAAAGTGGAATGGCTCCCCATTGCTGGTCATAGGTTCTGGACCATCTTGTTGCTGCAAACAGGGTGAGTAAGATTAGTCAAGTGAAGGATAGAGTACTCAGAAAAAGGATGTATGTATAAATTCAGTACCTCTTCCTCGGGATTACATATTCAGGATCAATTTGCTGCAGTCGAGGACCTAGAGCTTTCTTGAATATATGTGTTTTCCACATTCCCCACCATGTGCTAAAATCAATTGATGAAGGATTAAAGGATAGATCGGCTGGTATTGGAATGTGGAGATCATCGAACATGTTGTAGCATCTTGAACTGGTGAGGCCATCAGGCAGATCGGATCTTCTCTCCACCAAGTGGTGAATATGGAAGTGGGGAGGGACCTGTCCTAGGCCAAATTGCCGAGCTGCTATGACTGGTTGATAAGATTCGTAACCTGGCTTGATGATTCTATTAGAGGTGCTAATGCCAACAGGAAGGAAACCAGGTCGGATCATTAAAGAGTATAGATGCCGAGTGCTGTCGTCATCGGCAAAATTATCTAGTCTAAAGGCAGTTGGGTTTTCAAAGGATTCAGATTCGGTGAATGGGAAATTGAGTGGATTATCTAGTCCCTTGTAGAAGATTCTGAACCAGTTTGCTGCATCTACTGAATTCAGTTTACTGCCAGGAAGACTAAATAAAGCTTGGCCATAGCTAGTACATCTAATTGGTTTGCCACTCTCATCAGGAAAAGAGTTCTTGGTTAGGCCTTGGAAGTTCGGAATCTGGTGCTGAAAGTATAGTTGTGCCCACAACTGAATAAACCATCAAGGGCCTCCAGTTCTCAGTTTCTTCTGGTTAAGCAAGTTAGATGTCATCAAATGGAGATATCTGCACGTTTCTCCAAGAAAAAGTTTGCCTAGGCCAATGTGATTGCCATGGGCCAGGTGGTAGGCCAAGGGAAGATAGTTCTTAGTTGGAGCTAAAGAAGGGCCACAGAAGATGAAGTGCTCTAGCCAAAGATTTAAGAAGGCTGTGTGTTCCTTCTCAGTCACTGGACCTTTTGTTTTCATGTGCTGATTCATGTAAGTGCCCCAGTTTGTGCAGTTAACCTTGGAAGAAAGTTTGAAGGGGACTTCTGCCATTTTATGGGCAGCTGGATTATTAGATCCAATGTCTAGGCCAGTGATCATGGTGACATCTAGCAGAGTAGGAGTCATGGGTCCATGACCAAAGAGAAAACAGTTCAGAACATCAGACCAGAAATAGCCGATGGTTTTCAGAAGATTCTCATCTTTGTCAAGAGGAGATAATGATAAGCTAAGTGCATCGGCTATGTTCAAATCCTGCCACAAGGGCATATAAGCTTTTGCTACTCTATTGTACCATGTAATCCAGCTTTCAGGAGGGTTGGGCCAGGCTCTTAAGCAGTCGGCCCAGAGGTTCAAATCGATGTTTTGACTCACGAAATGGATACTATTTGCTTCACAAGAGATCATATCTATGGGATTTTCATAGGTTCGTGGGCCAAGACATAAAGATTTTGGATTGGAGGGATGCGGCAGAAGGATGTCTGACACCTGAAGTTCAGAAATTCAGAAGTATGCATATGGTGTCATGTTTCAGAGTTTAGTGTTTCAGAGGCTTGATAAGCTGAAGGAAACTAAAGGATTAGGCCGAATATTACCTTCAGGCCGCAGATTGCCGCATCACCGGTCGCATCAACAACAGTAGGATTTGTTGTCTGAGCTGCCATGGCTCAGATCCGTTGACTTGGGGTTTGGTTGCTGTGGGCTCTGATTCGAATTCCGGATGATTGAAGAGTTCTTGTTCGAATTTGTAGAGCTGAGTTTTCGAATTACGCTCGGATTTGAGAGCTTGTTTCGAGTTCGGTTCAAGGTGGGAGTGATACTCTACTCTTATGCGGGTTGCCTCTAGTTTGAATTTCGTCGGCTCTTGGATATTTATAGAAGCTTGATGCATTGCCATCGGCTTTTTGGAAAGAAAATCAGACACACAGTAATGAAAGGAAATTGATTTCATTAATACAAGGTCATTACAAGGAAAGCCGATTGTTACAAAGGAATTAATCCTTCGGCTTTGTGATCCTACCCCTACGATGCTACAGTACTACTTCTACTACTCGTAGGAACCTAGTACCTATGGCGCTTGGAGCTTCGGGCCGGCGCGTCCCCGCTGTCGTCGTCGTCATCATCGTCGTCGCTGTCGAAGGCGCTGCTGCCGCCCTCAGACCCGAAGTCGCTCCAGCCATCGCCACCGCCGCTGTTCTCTTCCTCGCTGTCCTCCTCGAAGGACCCGAGGAACCGGAAGGGCTTTCCTCCCATCGGCTCGTCGTCATCAGAGGAGGGGTCGATCTCCTATTCCGAGGAGGAGTCGACTCCCTCCGAGGAGTCTTCTTCGTCGCTCTCCAACTCCTCCTGGAACAGGAGTTGGAGGTCTTCTCCTTCAGTTTTGGGCTCGTCCTCCTCGGAGACAACTCTGAATTCGAACTCCTCTGCATCCCAGTGCAGAGGAGCCAGTGCCTCGTAGGCTGGTGTCGGGTCCCATTCGGGAGTCGGCTCCCGACTCTCCGGGATGGAGTCGTTGGAGGAGGCGGAAAGAGAAGAAGAAGAAGAAGAAGGAGAAGAGGAGGAAGAAGAATCTCCGAATGAGTTGGAGCCAGAGGAAGAAGAGATCGCCATGGCTAGCAGAGGAGTGGAGCAGATAGTAGATCCTTGATGAGATGAAGCTGATGTGCCAAATTAGCCGATTGCTGCAAAGATGGTGTTTTTGCTCCAGGGGCAGTCAGACCCATTGATACCGGGTCAAAGGAAAGCAAACTTGAAATGTCGAACCCATGTGGACATATCTGAAGTTAATAGCAAGATACATTTATGGAACTATCGGCTGGTTCAGAATTGGTTCTTGTAATATTACCTATTCTAAACAGGAAGTGATGATCGGCTCTGGTGTAGCTGATCCGGATGGATTGGAGGTGACAACAGAGGCTTTGCTGTGTTAGCCTGCTCGTCATGTACATCCGTCAGAGCATTTGAAGTGTCAGTTTCAAGGATGTCTTCAGTTGCGTCCTGAAAATAGAATCACAGTCAACCAGAGTATATGTGTATGCAATAAAGAAGAAGTTTTCTAAAAAAAGAGATGAATTACCTGGTTGGTGTTGGACTCTGATGGACTCGGGGAAGCTGGTGCTGGTTTCTTGATAACGCGCCTCGTGATCATCTTCTTTTTCTTGGTTAAGACTCGGGGGGCAACAATTGCAGAAGCTTGTCTTCGTTTGGAAGCCGACTGAAGTAAGTCTGGCTGAATGGTCATTATCACTTTCTTCATCGATGGCGATCCTTTGCAGAAGAGTACATCAGGGGCAGTTGGAAGAAAGTGGAATGGCTCCCCGTTGCTGGTCATAGGTTCTGGACCATCTTGTTGCTGCAAACAGGGTGAGTAAGATTAGTCAAGTGAAGGATAGAGTACTCAGAAAAAGGATGTATGTATAAATTCAGTACCTCTTCCTCGGGATTACATATTCAGGATCAATTTGCTGCAGTCGAGGACCTAGAGCTTTCTTGAATATATGTGTTTTCCACATTCCCCACCATGTGCTAAAATCAATTGATGAAGGATTAAAGGATAGATCGGCTGGTATTGGAATGTGGAGATCATCGAACATGCTGTAGCATCTTGAACTGGTGAGGCCATCAGGCAGATCGGATCTTCTCTCCACCAAGTGGTGAATATGGAAGTGGGGAGGGACCTGTCCTAGGCCAAATTGCCGAGCTGCTATGACTGGTTGATAAGATTCGTAACCTGGCTTGATGATTCTATTAGAGGTGCTAATGCCAACAGGAAGGAAACCAGGTCGGATCATTAAAGAGTATAGATGCCGAGTGCTGTCGTCGTCGGCAAAATTATCTAGTCTAAAGGCAGTTGGGTTTTCAAAGGATTCAGATTCGGTGAATGGGAAATAGAGTGGATTATCTAGTCCCTTGTAGAAGATTCTGAACCAGTTTGCTGCATCTACTGAATTCAGTTTACTGCCAGGAAGACTAAATAAAGCTTGGCCATAGCTAGTACATCTAATTGGTTTGCCACTCTCATCAGGAAAAGAGTTCTTGGTTAGGCCTTGGAAGTTCGGAATCTGGTGCTGAAAGAATAGTTGTGCCCACAACTGAATAAACCATCAAGGGCCTCCAGTTCTCAGTTTCTTCTGGTTAAGCAAGTTAGATGTCATCAAATGGAGATATCTGTAGGTTTCTCCAAGAAAAAGTTTGCCTAGGCCAATGTGATTGCCATGGGCCAGGTGGTAGGCCAAGGGAAGATAGTTCTTAGTTGGAGCTAAAGAAGGGCCACAGAAGATGAAGTGCTCTAGCCAAAGATTTAAGAAGGCTGTGTGTTCCTTCTCAGTCACTGGACCTTTTGTTTTCATGTGCTGATTCATGTAAGTGCCCCAGTTTGTGCAGTTAACCTTGGAAGAAAGTTTGAAGGGGACTTCTGCCATTTTATGGGCAGCTGGATTATTAGATCCAATGTCTAGGCCAGTGATCATGGTGACATCTAGCAGAGTAGGAGTCATGGGTCCATGACCAAAGAGAAAACAGTTCAGAACATCAGACCAGAAATAGCCGATGGTTTTCAGAAGATTCTCATCTTTGTCAAGAGGAGATAATGATAAGCTAAGTGCATCGGCTATGTTCAAATCCTGCCACAAGGGCATATAAGCTTTTGCTACTCTATTGTACCATGTAATCCAGCTTTCAGGAGGGTTGGGCCAGGCTCTTAAGCAGTCGGCCCAGAGGTTCAAATCGATATTTTGACTCACGAAATGGATCCTATTTGCTTCACAAGAGATCATATCTATGGGATTTTCATAGGTTCGTGGGCCAAGACATAAAGATTTTGGATTGGAGGGATGCGGCAGAAGGATGTCTGACACCTGAAGTTCAGAAATTCAGAAGTATGCATATGGTGTCATGTTTCAGAGTTTAGTGTTTCAGAGGCTTGATAAGCTGAAGGAAACTAAAGGATTAGGCCGAATATTACCTTCAGGCCGCAGATTGCCGCATCACCGGTCGCATCAACAACAGTAGGATTTGTTGTCTGAGCTGCCATGGCTCAGATCCATTGACTTGGGGTTTGGTTGCTGTGGGCTCTGATTCGAATTCCGGATGCTTGAAGAGTTCTTGTTCGAATTTGTAGAGCTGAGTTTTCGAATTACGCTCGGATTTGAGAGCTTGTTTCGAGTTCGGCTCAAGGTGGGAGTGATACTCTACTCTTATGCGGGTTGCTTCTAGTTTGAATTTCGTCGGCTCTTGGATATTTATAGAAGCCTGATGCATTGCCATCGGCTTTTTGGAAAGAAAATCAGACACACAGTAATGAAAGGAAATTGATTTCATTAATACAAGGTCATTACAAGGAAAGCCGATTGTTACAAAGGAATTAATCCTTCGGCTTTGTGATCCTACCCCTACGATGCTACAGTACTACTTCTACTGCTCGTAGGAACCTAGTACCTACGGCGCTTGGGGCTTCGGGCCGGCGCGTCCCCGCTGTCGTCGTCGTCGTCATCGTCGTCGCTGTCGAAGGCGCTGCTGCCGCCCTTAGACCCGAAGTCGCTCCAGCCATCGCCGCCGCCGCTGTTCTCTTCCTCGCTGTCCTCCTCGGAGGACCCGAGGAACCGGAAGGGCTTTCCGCCCATCGGCCCGTCGTCATCGGAGGAGGGGTCAATCTCCTATTCCGAGGAGGAGTCGACTCCCTCCGAGGAGTCTTCTTCGTCGCTCTCCAACTCCTCCTGGAACAGGAGTTGGAGGTCTTCTCCTTCAATTTTGGGCTCGTCCTCCTCAGAGAAAACTCCGAATTCGAACTCCTCTGCATCCCAGTGCAGAGGAGCCAGTGCCTCGTAGGCTGCTGTCGGGTCCCATTCGGGAGTCGGCTCCCGACTCTCCGGGATGGAGTCGTTGGAGGAGGCGGAAAGAGAAGAAGAAGAAGAAGGAGAAGAGGAGGAAGAAGAATCTCCGAATGAGTTGGAGCCAGAGGAAGAAGAGATCGCCATGGCTAGCAGAGGAGTGGGGTTTTCTGTGCTATTTGGCTCTGGGAGGAAGAAGGAGTTTGCTATGAAGAAGAGCCAATTCAGGGTAAGATTAAATAGTGAAAAGATGGAAGACGGATCGATAGTTTCACATTCTACGAGGAGCCAGTTGCAGAGACGTTGCATCTTCCTTGGTGGTTGCAGTATGTTTAATGAGCATTAACGGGAAGATGAAGCAACGGAGTGGTTTTGGAACTATTATTGCCAAAACCAGAGGGGCATGTGTTATCGCCATAAATTAACAGGATTAATTTATGTGCCGAAAGCAAGATGTGCTTGAAGCAGGAGATTGAAGAAGGCTTGTAAATCGGCTCTTGCGTGAGCGTTTGGGCCACAAGGGCCATGTATCTTTAGATTTAATTTAAGATTAGAGATAGAGTCCGATCGGGACAAGATTAGTTTAGATTGTTTCCCAAGTCTCCGGACTATAAATATGTACCCTATGTTATTCATAATGAGAGGAACGTCATCACGTCTCGCAATCAACAATCTCGGTGCATCGCCACCCCTAATCTTAGGGTTTCATCCAAGTAAGCGCCATGCTGCCCTGATCGCTTCTCGCGATTAGGGCAACGTTATTCTTACTTTTACCTTGGTATTTCTCGTACTGAAGCGTTTTTTATGGCGAGTAGTACTAGTTATCCTGATGTTCATAGCATGGCTTTTAGTAGATCTGTCGTGCTTTGTTGCTTATTGTCTAGGAATATCATGTTGTCTTTATGCGATCATGTTATCATCTTATATTAGCTCTTGTTGCATAGAGTTAGCTGCGTAAAGGCAACACCCTGCTTCCTTTATGTTTAGTAGATCTGATCTGTTATGGTTTGCTCTTATTCTTGAGAGTTGGCGTAATATCTGCTAGGTTAGGCCTTGCAAACGGGTTGGACGATCCGGTGGCGTGTTAGATGCTCTGCTTTAGTCTTAACAGGGAATTGATCCGGGAATCGGCTCTTGCTAGTTCTTAGGCCTCTGTTTTGGTTATGGTTTAGTTATCTATTACGTTTATTAGGCCCAATCACGTGTAGGATGTTCCGATCTAGCAGTGAAGCCTTTACCGTCGTGGATTAGATCAATTAGATTTGATTGAAGCAGCTTTACAGTTATTCGCTTTAATCATCAATATCCGGATGCAAACAGATCTCATCTGACACCAGGACTCGATCGGCTCTTTAAAGCCGATGCAAGAGTCGTCCCGGGGAGCCGACCACGGCACAGACTTATATTTCCACGTGTCTGTGTATGCAGGCAAATCATTGCAAGCACGTCCGCACCTTCCTGATTGGGTATAGGTCAGGTGGCACGCCCTGCGTCTTCACAAGCCACGGCGTGTGCTGGAATTGCGGGCCGTCGACGAGGGAGCAGTGCCTGCCAGCGCCCCAACAACCTCCCGGCTGTTCGTGTTGCCTGTCGCTGCTCGCCGGTGGGTTTCGACCGACAACACATTTCCACCCCGAGATCTCCTTCTCGGGGAGAAGTATGCACTCCACTAGGTCCTGGATGTTCTCCTCTCGAAGGTTGCTCAGTGTCCATGCCTCCGAGGGCGGCAGCACATCGGCGGAGCCTCCCGACACAGAGGAAGAAGACTTCGGTGACTCGTTGGCCATTTCGGATGGCGGCGGGCGAATCGGATCTATGGGGAGGCGGAGAGGGCGACTGGCGGTGAGAAGGCGAAGAGGCAACAGCAAGAAGGCCAGGGAACGGGTGGCCCTCCGTGTGCCGGGACCTTTCCCTTTTAAAGAGGATCAGCCTCGTGTGCAACGGCAGTCCCGAAGATCGCGCGGGATTTGAATCGACTTTCCAGAAACTGCCTGAGTCGTACTCGGCAAGGAGCAGGCTCCCAACGGTAACTTTATGTCCATTGCAGTAAAAGACCAAATGGTGAAAATACAAACTACCCGGCGTGTCTTCGTGACTCCGCCATGCTCGGGGGCTGGGTGCTGCTACCACTCGGCATGTCTCCGCGACTCCGCCAGCGACCCTGCTCGGGGGCTAGGCGCCGCTACCACTCGGCGTGTATCCGTGACTCCGCCAGCGACCCTGATCGGGGGCTGGGCGCCGCTACCACTCGGCATGTCTCTGAGACTCCGCCAGCGATCCTGCTCGGGGGCTGGGCGCCGCTACCACTCGATGTGTCTCCGCGACTGTGACACCCTAGGTGTCTGCACAATAGTTGTGTATCTATTGTGTGCATCATGTGCTTGATTGCTGGAAAAAGGATCTTTTTGTAAATATAAAGGTTATATGTGTAATTATGATTTTATGCCAGGTCCTTTCTGCAGTTATATATGAATAGGTTGGGTAATTATAGCTTTTGTGGAGGGTGTTTCTGCAAAATTCAGTGCATTTATTGCATGGCAGCAAATTTTGCTTTTAAGTCTAAATTTAAAGTGAAATTACCTTGAAAAAGACAAAATTCCTGGAATTCAAAATCCCTCTTATGTTTTCAAAATAACTCTTGAATCTTTGAACAAATAAATTTTTGCACAACATCAAAGTTGTAGATCTTGAAAAATGGAACAACTTTCATGTTGGGCACTTTTTCATTTGAGCTTTAGTTTAAAAGTTATCTTTGATTTACATCCGGGTCCCTGAAATTTTCAGAAATTACAAAATAGCCCATTTTCCCCTTCCCCTGTCTGCCTCTCTGCTTGCTCGCCGCTGGCGCATCGCCACGCCTCCCGCCACTCTTTGCCGGCCGCATGCCAACTCCAGTTTTGCCACCGCTCCACGCGTCACCCCTCTGGACCCCTGGACCCACTGCCCCCTCGCGCTGGTGCCCCCTCCGCTCTGCCACGCGCCCCAGTGAGACCGCCGGTCGCCACCTCGACGCCGCCGTGGCCCGGCCAGGACAGAGCCCGCCGCTCTTTTCTCTCGCGCGCATCAGAACCAAGGGGCTCTCCTTGATCTTTTCCCCTCACTCTCTCGCTCTTTCCCTGCCCAGATGCCCCAGAACAGCGCCGCCGTAGCCGAGCTCCAGTGAACGCGACCTCACCGTCGAACCGCGCCTTTTATGCTGTTGATCATGATGCCTTGTGTAGTTAGAATTTTTAGTTAACTACTTTATAAACGATTGCCAATGAGATACGATTGTTTGCTATTTGTTAAGTTATAGCTTTTTAAATGAAATGTGTGTGATTGTGATTCCATCTCTTGCATCACATATAGATACGACTGCTTTATCGGTCGGGATGTACGAGCTGATCCCAGAATCTGACGGAGGTGATCTCGAAGCTCAAGTGAACACCGCCGTACTAACTGAAGCCCCGGACCAAAGTTCGGAAGAGCCTAGGGCTGAAATAGTTAGCGACTACCGAGAAGGCAAGCCCCGGACATAACCTATATTTCAAAGTATTATCATTTACAGTTATTATTTACTTGTGCATTTACAGTTCTTAGGATTTGAATTGAAACCCTAGATGCATGATCCTAGGTTCCTATGTACTGAACACTAGACCTGAGTTCGACTACTTGCGAAGCTTATAGGACCGGTAAAAGTCGAGTGATTGCCAGTCACTCGCGTGCTTTATAGGAATTGCTTGTTTACTTTCTGTTATCAATATAAGGACGACGGACGGGGTCGTGTTCGATATCATGACCTTTGGTGAGACCCCGTCTATATTAATGAACTTGCTAAGGTCGCGGTGTGTGGTAGTGCTAGTTAAGTTTTTGAAAGTACTAGCCACATGCCGTAAATATGGTACGCGGCAAGCCTAGTAACTTCTCGGCCCGGCAAGTGGACATACCTCCCACTCTCTTTTAGGGATAAGATGAATAACATGATAAAGGATATGGAAACTCATAGTGGTACTTTACGACTATGAGGGACGAGGTATAGAGTGCCCTATGGGACGAGAGAAAGTGCCCTGTGGGACGAGGGGGAGCCCTATAGTCGGGGAGGGTGGCACTGATCCATGAACCGGAAAGAAAAGCCAAAGGTTGCTTGGAGGTGACTCGACGGTGCTTCAAGCGTGTGTGCTAGGTTAACCCTTGCAAGGTTGAATTTCGATTCAGAATCGTCCGCCTCTCACGATGAAATGAGACTGCTTAATCTCTTTGCCACACAGAGTAATAAGAGCAACATTACTATGATTAATCTTGATGTTTGCTTAATGTTCTACCATGGTTGAATAGTAGTTGCTCACCTAGAATGGTTAATCAACTAGAATCTTGAAAGCTAAAACTTGAAAGTAAGGACTTACTCTTTATTGCTTTTCAGCAAAAGGAAAACCAGAGCCTCACAAACCCTGCATAGTCTAGCTAAAGTGGGTTAAGTATACCCGTTGACGGTTAAGTCTTGCTGAGTATTAGAATACTCAGCCTTGCTATTGGAAATCTTTTCAGGTTTGAGTTTTGAGGAGCAAATCGCTAGCTTGACCTATCCTTGCTCGTTGCCTCCTGGCTGGCTTGTCAAGTGGGATACGTCCTCGGCCGGCAATGACTTTGACGAGTGATACCATGTTTGGGCTAGCCTAGTGTCCTTTTGCGACGTGTTGTAGCCGTCATGTTTTATCTTCTGCTATCTAAACTCTGAACTTATAGTTGTGGCTTGTATAACTGCTTTACTTAAGTTGGTTTTGTAATAATGGTTTGAACTGGTTTGTAATCATTACTATGTCTGTGTTGTAAAATGGTGATTGTAATATCTCTGGACTCGCCTTCGTGCGGGGTATGCTTGTTCGATCCGAGAACTGGTGGTTGTATTGGGACGTTACCCGACAGACCAAGAATTGTTCCGTTTGAAGTGCGTTTGAGCTAGTGTTGCCTTTATGGTGATGCCCTGCGCACTTGAGCCGGGATAATTCAGGTGGTTCTGCCACAGCTGGTATCAGAGCCGCAAGCGTACACCAGAGGTGTTGGAACCTTAAAAATCGTTTTCCGTATAAAATTGGACCAACAAAGAATTTCGGAAAACTACGTTGGATTCGTTAAGGGTTGTGCATAGAACGTAATGTCCTAGGGAATTTACGGGAATTACTAGGTGGTTATTTATGTATGGTTTATGTCATATGACTTCCAACACTTTACATTTTGTTAAACAATACTCACAAGCAAGTCTTAATTCCTATAACGACGCACCTACGTTGAGGTAAGAAGGTAAGGATCCTCAGTCAGCTAAGGGAGTCTGACCTTCCCGTCGGTGATGCGAGCCGAATGCTGCCCTCAAGCAGTGGCTTACTTGAGGTGCTCCCAATATACCAACTATTAGTTGACTATATTGGAAGTAAAGTGTACTCAGTCAGCTGAGGGAGTCTGACCTTCCCGTCGGCGATGCGAACCGAACTCTGCGCTCAAGCAGTGACCTACTTGAGCTGCTGCCAATATATCGATCTCGGTTGACTATATTGGGAGTAAAGGAACTTGTGAATATGCCACTAAGTAGCGTATGTTAACGTTGGCCATACGGCGGAAATTGTATGGCTGCCGCTTCTATAGTGAGCGGTAATGTTTGGGGACGCTTTCATGTGTGCTGGCATGAAAGGTTCAATGGATATATATATATATATATTCTGTCAATCTTCTGCAGGTACACTAACCGCGATTCGATAAGTTAAGAACGGTTAGAATGTATCGACTAGCTATATAGGGAGAGCCGTATCTATGTTATACCACCGTGCTAACCACGTAAGCCCAACGATATTTGGCAATTGTTTATCTTGTGAGGACGGTCAGGACGTGCATGCATATTTGGTTGATGTTCGAATTAATTCCTAGTATTTGAAGTTGTTACATGAGCTTTTTAAGGAATTTCTAGTATGAATCCACATAGATAAGTGTTAGTGTGCTTAAACCATGAGTGAGTTAAATTTTGATTTTAGGAGCATGCTTGTTAAAATGCTTAGATTTTCTTGGATGAAAAAGATGGTTTTGAGTCTAGATTTCATCCTAAGCCCCATCTTGTTGTTATAAGGATCTTTTCATTCCTTTGAATCTCAAATGATGAACCAGTACCAATTGTGGTTTATTATTTTTTGAGTTTGGAACCATATCATCCTTTGAGTTAGAATCACATTTTCTCCACATTCTTCTTAAAAAGCTTTATTTGACAAGGTCTTTTGTAAGTTAGTGGCTTTGGATCTTATATGAATCTTACCATTGATCTTAGTTTGTTAATCAATCCAACCCTTGATCAATGCTTTGAATCTATTCCTATCAAAACCATTATTCCTTTTCCTTCATGGCTCCTTGGCTAAGTCATGATGTTTGTTAACAAAACCCCATCAATAGTCATTCTATTCCTCTTGGAGTTATGCCGGATCTTACTGGCTATTTTGATATCTAAAATCCTATATTTTCATTCTTGCTCAGTTAATTTTGGATAAATTTGAAAGTTTCATGATAATACAATGCATAGTGTTGACTTTTGAATCTATAGTAAACTTTTGAACTACAGTCCTTGATGCAATGATCATGCATCACATCATTTCATGTCATTCGTCAATGCATAGTGTTGCTTCATGATCGGGAATCTGTAGACTGACTAAGGGCTATGCATTTGAGTACCACTTCGTGGGTTGTCTTCGGTTCCTATCTTATCGTTGCTGGCGCTATTGGGTTGCCACTCTTGTTTTCTCTTGTGGTGGAGTTTAGTCATATAACCTTGATGCCGCGACGAAACCTAGACTCTCGTGTGCGCTGCAGCCACATGATTGAGTTACTAGGAGCGCGCTGGTGTCTAGTATATGTGACGTAATTCACTGCAATCTCCTTCTATACAACCTTACTAGTGTCCCAACTAGTAATACTTACTAAAGGGTATAGGGTTAACGCGAGGTTAGTCACGAGGGAACGGTCATAAGGCGTGTGTTGCATTGTGTACCTCATAAACTCATGTGTGTATGAATCATACTTTATGCATCTCACACGTGTGTCAAACACGAGCATCGCCATTCTTGCATCATGGTGTATGCATCATTAGATCAGCATCATGACAATTGCATTGCATCATATGCACCATTTCAGTTGCGCAGGGAACCTTCCATCATTGCATTGCACCACCATTGCAATCGTACATCTTATGGGTGCATCATTATCATGGTTTCGAGCATTTGCACTTGGAGTTGGAAGATTTTGTCATTACCCCTTGATGGCATTGGCATACATAAGCATATTTTGCCACTAGCATCCTGCAACTCAGTCTGATAATAAAATCCTGAGCAAGGATGTTCCAAAAATCTTCTCCTAAACCATTCTTTGTGTATCCTCACTTGTTCTCACAAATCTTGTGCTGAATCTCACCGACATCCGTTTTCTTCATGTGGTGATCTCAGCATTGTGAGAACTGGCCACCTTGCATCATTGCCGTTCCTTGTTCCTTCTGACGTTCTCTTTTTGGATCTGAAAATCTTACATGGCTTACCTATCCGATCGCGTGGAAAAGCCGTGCAAGAATTAAGTTCGGGCGTTTGCTTAAAAGCATCATCGTCATCAGGAGACATCCCTAGCTGCATACAAAGAGGAAGTTCCTTTCACCTTAGTAGGAAATTTTGGTTTTGGACTGCATGTGTAACCTTGAGTTCCCTAAACCACCTTGCTTATATTGGGCTAGAAACTCTTGTATGCAATGCTGTTTACAGCTATTTGTGTGTATGAGGTTTATGTGGGTCCTCCTGAAATAGAAGTTGTCATACTGCTAAAGATGTCTCCACTTTATTCTGTTTCTTAGGTGAATAATGGAGTATGCAGTGGGAAGTAGTAGGAAGGACCCTGGTCAGGGGCACATCAACCTTCTACCCTCCGATGTCGTGATAACCGAAGCACCAATGAAGCAATTTGTGCCTTGCCACTGTTGTAAGACGTACGACCGCCCTTGTCTACGAAGCAGCTCCAGCAAAAAGAAAAGTGATCACAGCGAAGTATCCGAAGGATATGCTAACCCCAGACCGGAAATAAATGGGAAGAAAGAGAAGGTACCGACTGGACCCTCCGGTGTGCAGCCACCGAGATATCGTTTGATGCCAAACACAGCTCCTAAGGCCCCACCGAGAAATGCTCCAGCAGGCAAATGGATTCTTAGGCCACCCCAGCAGCAAGGAGCAACTAGATTCTCAACACCACAGCAACAGCAACAGTCTGGTCCAAGGACAAATGATCGACCGTTCAGTCGCAAGAATAGTTACAACCGTTGTTTCAATTGCGGGAGTACCTTCCACTTTGCTAAAAATTGTCCAGAACCCAAGAAATCTTATTCAAGTCAAAACTTCAACCAGAACACTAACCAGAACAATCAAGGCAAGGGCAAGAAGCAAGACATGCAAGGGAAGATCAACTTTATTACTCTTGCTAAACTTTCGGAGCAACAAAATTCTCCCTACTTCCTTAATCCAGGTACTTAGCATCCCGGTCCTTTCCTATTCTCGAATCTCGGGGCGAGATTCCTTTTTAGGGGGGAAGGCTGTGACACCCTAGGTGTCTGCACAGTAGTTGTGTATCTATTGTGTGCATCATGTGCTTGATTGCTGGAAAAAGGATCTTTTTGTAAATATAAAGGTTATATGTGTAATTATGATTTTATGCAAGGTCCTTTCTGCAGTTATATTTGAATAGGTTGGGTAATTATAGCTTTTGTGGGGGTCTTTTTTCAAAATTCAGTGCATTTATTGCATGGCAGCAAATTTTGCTTTTAAGTCTAAATTTAAAGTGAAATTACCTTGAAAAAGACAAAATTCTTGGAATTCAAAATCCCTCTTATGTTTTCAAAATAACTCTTGAATCTTTGAACAAATAAATTTTTGCACAACATCAAAGTTGTAGATCTTGAAAAATGAAACAACTTTCATGTTGGGCACTTTTTCATTTGAGCTTTAGTTTAAAAGCTATCTTTGATTTACATCCGGGTCCCTGAAATTTTCAGAAATTACAAAATAGCCCGTTTTCCCCTTCCTCTGTCTGCCTCTCTGCTTGATTGCCGCCGGCGCATCGCCGCGCCTCCCGCCGCTCTTTGCCGGCCGCAGGCCAACTCCAGTTTCGCCGCCGCTCCACGCGTCACCCCTCTGGACCCCTGGACCCACTGCCCCCTCGCGCTGGTGCCCTCACCGCTCTGCCACGCGCCCTAATGAGCCCGCCGGTCGCCACCTCGACGCCGCCGTGGCCCGGCCAAGACAGAGCCCGCCGCTCTTTTCTCTCGCGCGCATCAGAACCAAGGGGCTCTCCTTGATCTTTTCCCCTCACTCTCTCGCTCTTTCCCTGCCCAGATGCCCCAGAACAGCGTCGCCGTAGCCGAGCTCCGGTGAACGCGACCTCACCGTCGAACCGTGCCTCCACAGCCGCTCCGCCCGCGCTGACCTCGCAATTAGCACCGCTCGAGCCTCACACAGCTCCCTGGCCTCTTCTCGTCGTCTATCGTCCACCAAAACCCCTTGTCGTCGAGCTCCGCCGCCACCTGCTCACCGTGGAGCTCATAGCTCAGGCCCTCCTCAGCCCAAATTAACCCTCCCACGAGCATCCCACACTCCTACCGGTGCTCACCGACTCGACCATAGCCGCCCAGTGCCACCGGAGTACCCCGCCGACGAGCGCCTTCGCCGCCGTCTCGCTGTCCACCACCGCCCGCCCTCCTCCGACTCTCTCCCGACGTGCCACGGGCACCCAAGAGTGCGGTTCGGCCTCCTCTTCTTTTTCCCCAAGGTCTCCCTCGCCGCCGACGACCCCCTCGCCGATTTTGGCCGGTCAACGCCGTGACCCCCCCTCTGACCCAGCCAGGGACCTCGGGTTTGAAAGATACAAAAGCCCAGGGGGCTGTCTGCAAACCCCGTGACTCGGATGAATAGTGCCTTTAGGGACTCCTTTGTAATTTTTGCTGTGAACTTTGAAATTCCATTGAAAATCGTAGGAAATTCAGAAAAATGTAAACTTAGATGTTTTGGAATCCTTGAGGGTAGCTCTTTGCAGTAGAATCATAATAAGCTAGGTGTTTGTTGCAAGGTTTTGCTGTATAAATGGTTTTGTGTCACTAGGTAAATAAATACTAGTTGTTTTATCTTTTTCTTAATTATTGCTTGAAGTCATGTATTGAAGTGAAATTTTTATGGTGATTTACTCATGTGACACTAGTATTACTATAAATATTTTGTGGTCATTTATCATGTGTAGATATTTCTTTGTTTTAATCCTTGTTTAGTAGACTTTAATTATGATAAATAGTTTGTGCTTATTATAAATCATGAAAATATTTCTGAGTGATCTTTTTGGATAGTGTAGCTTGTACATGAAACTTGAACCCCAGTTCCTAACTATAACAGGAGATAAAAATGAATCTTGCTAATCTAATGTTTGTATTGTTTATTTTCTCATAATTATTTCTGTGTAGATAAAATCATGAGAAATTCTCAGTAGCTAATTAATCCCTGTGTAGGTCTGCTGTTAAATTTTGAGCTTCTGTTTTGCTTTAGCTTAACCTGTGTAATTCAATCTTGTTCTAGGTGTGATCTGAATGATTGATTTGTTATGAATAAATGGCTTCATGTTTTGGCATGATTTTTGCAGGATAGCTTCTTATGTTTACCTTCTGTTCAAAGTAATTTTTGCTGATTTTATTACTGAATGTGCACTGAGTGACTAATTTATTAGCAAACCCTGAATTACTTGCTATAGGAAACCACTCCAAATTGTTATGAAGTTAGTATATTTCTTTTATGCCATTGATCATGATGCCTTGTGTAGTTAGAATTGTTAGTTAACTACTTTATAAATGATTGCCCATGTGATACGATTGTTTGCTATTTGTTAAGTTATAGCTTTTTAAATGAAATGTGTGTGATTGTGATTCCATCTCTTGCATCACATATAGATACGACTGCTTTATCGGTTGGGACGTACGAGCGGATCCCAGAATCTGACGGAGGTGATCTCGAAGCTCAAGTGAACACCGCCGTACTAACTGAAGCCCCGGACCAAAGTTCGGAAGAGCCTAGGGCTGAAATAGTTAGCGACTACCGAGAAGGCAAGCCCCGGACATAACCTATATTTCAAAGTATTATCATTTACTGTTATTATTTACTTGTGCATTTACAGTTCTTAGGATTTGAATTGAAACACTAGATGCATGATCCTAGGAACCTATGTACTGAACACTAGACCTGAGTTCGACTACTTGCGAAGCTTATAGGACCGGTAAAAGTCGAGTGATTGCCCGTCACTCGCGAGCTTTATAGGAATTGTTTGTTTACTTTCTGTTATCAATATAAGGACGACGGACGGGGTCGTGTTCGATATCATGACCTTTGGTGAGACCCCGTCTGTGTTAATGAACTTGCTAAGGTCGCGGTGTGTGGTAGTGCTGGTTAAGTTTTTGAAAGTACTAGCCACATGCCGTAAATATGGTACGCGGCAAGCCTAGTAACTTCTCGGCCCGGCAAGTGGACATACCTCCCACTCTCTTTTAGGGATAAGATGAATAACATGATAAAGGATATGGAAACTCATAGTGGTACTTTACGACTATGAGGGACGAGGTATAGAGTGCCCTATGGGACGAGAGAAAGTGCCCTGTGGGACGAGGGGGAGCCCTATAGTCGGGGAGAGTGGCACTGATCCATGAACCGGAAAGAAAAGCCAAAGGTTGCTTGGAGGTGACTCGACAGTGCTTCAAGCGTGTGTGCTAGGTTTACCCTTGCAAGGTTGAATTTCGATTCAGAATTGTCCGCCTCTCACGATGAAATGAGACTGCTTAATCTCTTTGCCACACAGAGTAATAAGAGCAACATTACTATGATTAATCTTGATGTTTGCTTAAAGTTCTACCATGGTTGAATATTAGTTGCTCACCTAGAATGGTTAATCAACTAGAATCTTGAAAGCTAAAACTTGAAAGTAAGGACTTCCTCTTTATTTCTTTTCAGCAAAAGGAAAACCAGAGCCTCACAAACCCTGCATAGTCTAGCTAAAGTGGGTTAAGTATACCCGTTGACGGTTAAGTCTTGCTGAGTATTAGAATACTTAGCCTTGCTGTTGGAAATCTTTTCAGGTTTGAGTTTTGAGGAGCAAATCGCTAGCTTGACCTATCCTTGCTCATTGTCTCATGGCTGGTCCGTCGAGTGGGATACGTCCTCGGACGGCAATGACTTTGATGAGTGATACCATGCTTGGGCTAGCCTGGTGTCCTTTTGCGACGTGTTGTAGCCGTCGTGTTTTATCTTCCGCTGTCTAAACTCTGAACTTATAGTTGTGGCTTGTATAACTGCTTTACTTAAGTTGGTTTTGTAATAATGGTTTGAACTGGTTTGTAATCATTACTATGTCTGTGTTGTAAAATGGTGGTTGTAATATCTCTGGACTCGCCTTCGTGCGGGGTATGCTTGTTCGATCCGAGAACCGGTGTATCGGGACGTTACCCGACAGACCAAGAATTGTTCCGTTTGAAGTGCGTTTGAGCTAGTGTTGCCTTTATGGTGATGCCCTGCGCACTAGAGCCGGGATAATTTAGGTGGTTCTGCCACAGCAACTCCGCCAGCCACCCTGCTTGGGGGCTGGGCGCCGCTACCACTTGGCGTGTCTCTATGACTCCGCCAGTGACCCTGCTCGGGGGCTGGGCGCCGCTACCACTCGGCGTGTCCCCACGACTCCGCCAGCGACCCTGCTCGGGTGCTGGGCGCCGCTACCACTCAGCGTGTCTCCGCGACTCTGCCAGTGACCCTGCTTGGGGGCTGGTTGCCGCTACCACTCGGCGTGTCCCCGCGACTCCGCCAGCGACCCTACTCGGGGGCTGGGTGCCGCTACCACTCGGCATGTCTTCATCACTCCACCAGCGACCCTGCTCGGGGGCTGGGGTGCCGCTACCACTCGGCGTGTCTCTGTGACTCCGCCAGCGACCCTGCTCGGGGGCTGGACGCCGCTACCACTCGGCGTGTCTCCGCGACTCCGCCAGCGACCCTGCTCGGGGGCTGGGCGCCGCTACCACTCGGTGTGTCTCCGCGACTCCGCTAGCGACCCTGCTCGGGGGCTGGGCACCACTACCACTCGGCCTGTCTCCGCGACTCTGCCAACGACCCTGCTCGGGGGCTGGGCGCCGCTACCACTCGGCGTGTCTCCGCGACTCTGTCGGCAACCCTGCTCGAGGGCTGGGCGCCACTAGCACTCGGCGTGTCTCTGTGACTCTGCCAGTGACCTTGCTCGGGGGCTGGGCGCCGCTACCACTCGGTGTGTCTCCGCGACTCCGCCAGCGACCCTGCTTGGGAGCTAGGCGCCATGACTTCAGAGTTGGGTGGATTTGATCGGACAAACGATCGGGGAACAACAAGATGGCATGACATACTGGGTGTTCAGGCTACCTGGGAATTCAAGCGAATAAGGCTTCTGTATTGACCCTCGAAAAGTTTCTTCGAAACCTTTCGAGGCTCGAGGGCGGCACCCAATGGGTGCGCCTAGGGGCGCATCCCGTTGGAGATTGAGGGGAGTCAGACATCATTATGAGTCCCGAAGAACTTTGCACAAGTCAACCATCAAGATTCAGGCTCAAGCTCATCAGAGCTCGGGGGCTTGACGGAGGTACATCCGGGTACCTCCCAGCCGAGTAGTTATCTCCCGACTGGGTACCTACTCAGCCAGGACTACTCCGCACGACTACCCGGCGGACAGGCACTCGACTGGACGTCGGAAGGTTCCTCCGAGGATCAGGATCAAGGCGCGGATATGTATTCCGAATATCTAGAGATCTCAACCGACCTGATTCCATGTAACAACCCGAGTAGATATTTTCCCTTACTTGTAACCCACGGCACCTGGCCTATAAAGGCACCGTGAGGGGACCCATAGAACGCATACCTCATCCCATCCACATCTTTCATCATCAAGCTCATACAATACACACAACACAGGACGTAAGGTATTACGCTCCTGAGCGGCCCGAACCTGTCTAAACCCTAGCGTCATCTCGCAACCATCTGGTTCTTGGCTTCGGAATCCCCCTTCACCTACAAATCTACCACCGGGCATACCCCTGGTGGACTTTCCGGATAAGCAATCCGACAATTATCCTTTGCTGGTTTGCTTGCAAACCTCACCATCTTTCACCATGTAAGTGTGATAGTGTTGTCGGTCAAAACCCACCGGCGAGTAGTGACAGGCAACACGAAGAGCCAGGAGGTCGCCGGGGCGCTGGCAGGCACTATTCCCTCGTCAACGGCCCGCAATCCTGGCACACGCCGCGGCTTTCTAAGATGCAGGGCATGCCACCTGACCTATACCTGTTTAGGAAGGTGCGAACGTGCTTGCGACGATTTGCCTACATACACAAACACGTGCAAATGTAAGTCCGAGCCGTGGTCGACTCCCCAGGATGACTCTTGCATCGGTTTTAGAGAGCCGATCGAGTCCCGATGTCAGATCAGATCTGTATATATCCGGATATTAATAAATAAAGCAAATGACTGTAAAACTGCTTCAATTAAATCCAGCTAATCTAATCCACGACGGTAAAAGCTTCACCACTAGATCGGAACATCCTACACGTAGTTAGGCCTAACGAGTGTAAAAGATAACCGAACCTTAACCAGAAAAGAGGCCTAAGAACAAGCGAAAGCCGATTCCCGAATCAATCCCTATTAAGATCAAAGCAAAGCATCTAATACATCGCCGGATCGTCCAACCCATTTGCAAGGCCTAAACTAGCAGATATTACGCCAATTCTAAAGTATAAGAACAAACCGTAACAGATTAGATCTACTAGATAGAAAAGAAGCAGGGTGTTGTCTCTGCACAACTAATTTTATGCAACGAGAATTAGCATAAGATTAAAGCATGATTGCACGGAAACAACATGATATTCATAGATGATAAACAACCAAAGCATGATAGATCTACTAAAAGTAATGCTACAAAAATTAGGATAACTAGCACTACTCACCATCAAAAACGCTTCAGTACGAGTAATGCCAAGGTAAAAGCAAGAACAACGCTGCTCCGATCGCAAGAAGTTGTTTTTTGCAAAACGTGATGACGTCTCTCCTTTACAAATATCATAAAGTACATATTTATAGTCCGGAGACTTGGAAAACAATCTAAACTAATGTGTCCATATCCGACTCTATCTCTAACTCACTCTAAACTAAATCTAAGGATACATGGCCCACACGGCCCAAATGCTCACGCAGGAGCCGATTCACAAGCCTTCTTTAATTCCTGCCTTAAGCCCAACTCGCTTTCGGCCCATTAATTAACCCTGTTAATTTATGGCGATAACACATGCCCCCTTGGTTTTGGCAATGATAATTCCAAAACCAATCCATTGCTTCACCTTCCCATTGATGCTTCATTAAAACGCACAACAACCACCATGGAAGACATAACGTCTCTGTAACTGGCTTCTCGTAGAATGTGAAACTGCCGATCCATCTTCCACTTTTTTACTATTTAATCTCACCCCAAATCGAACCCTTTCACCACAAACTCATCTTCTTCCCGAAGCCAAACAGCGCAGAAAACCCCAAACCTTCTATAGCCATGGCGATCTTTTCCTCATCCGGCTCCAACTCCATCGACTATCCTTCTTCCCCTTCTTCTTCAAGCTCCTCCGCCTCCTCCCTTGACCCTATTTCTGAGAGCCGGGAGCCAACGCCGGAGTACGACCCGACAGCGGCGTACGAGGCGCTCGCTCCTCTGCACTGGGATGCAGAGGAGTTCGACTTCGGGATCGTCTCCGAAGACGACGAGCCCAAAACCGATGGCGAAGACCTCCGACTCCTGTTCCAGGAGGAGCCGGATAGTGGCAGTGACGAAGGTTTCTCCTGGGATGGAGCCGATTCCTCCTCGGAAGAGGAGATCGGCTCCTCCTCCAGCGGCGACGACCCGACGGATGGGAACAATTTCCTGTTCCTCGGGTCCTCCGAAGAGGACAGTGAAGAAGAACGCAGCGGCGGTGGCGGTCGGAGCAGCGACGCCGAGACCGGTGGTGGTAGTAGCGCCAACAACGACGACGACGACAGCGACGGCGACAACAACAGCGACGGCGGAGATGCACCGGTGCGAAGCCCGAAGCGCCATAGGTACTAGGTACCTACGAGCGGTAGATGTAGGTAGTACTGTAGGAATAGCCGAAGGATTCATCCTTTGTAAGATCGGCTCTTGTAAAAATCCAACTTTTAAATGAAGTCTTTTATCTTTCAACTCTTTTGCTCGGATTTCCCCCAAAAAAGCCGATGGCATCGCACCAGGCTTTACTAATACCCAAGAGCCGACGAAATTTAAAATTGGAAGCAACCCTTATAAGAACAGAACACCACTTCCACTTCTGAATCCAACTCGAAATAGACACTCCAAATCCGAGCGTAATTCAAGAATCCCGCTCCATAAATTCGAGCAAAGACTCGCAAAGCATCCAGAATTCGAACCAGAGCCCGCAAAGCGACCAAACCCTAAGTCAGCAGATCTGAACCATGGCAGACTCTGCAGCTTAAACAGCAAATTCTTCAATCGACGATGCGGCAATCTGTGGCCTAAAGGTAATATTCAGCCTACCCTTTTAACTTTCTTCAACTCATTAAGCCTTCAACAAATTAAACTTTGAAATATGACACCATATGTAAATTTCTAAATCTCTGAACTCCAGGTGTCAGACATCCTTCTGCCGCATCCTTCCAATCCCAAATCCTTTTGTCTTGGCCCACGAACTTATGAAAATAACACAGATTTAATCTCCTGTGAAGCGAACAGAATCCCTTTCACGAGTCACGACATTAATTTAAATTCCTGGGCCGACTGCTTAAGAGCCTGGCCTAATCCACCCGAAAGCTGGACTACATGGTATAGCAGAGTAGCAAAAGCTCATATGCCCTTGTGGCAGGAATTGAACATAGCTGATGCACTTAGTTTATCGCTATCACCCCTTGATAAAGATTAAAACCTTCTGAAGACCATCGGCTATTTTTGGTCCGACGCGCTGAACTGCTTCCTCTTTGGTCACAGACCCATGACCCCTAAACTGCTAGATGTTACCATGATCACTGGCCTTGACATCGGATCCCCTGATCCTGCAGCTCACAGAATGGTAGAAGTCCCTTTCAAACTTTCATCCAAAATAGACTGCACAAACTGGAGCACTTACATGAACCAACACATGAAAATGAAAGGTCCAGTAAGTAAAAAGGAACACACAGCCTTTCTAAATCTTTGGTTAGAACATTTCATCTTCTGTGGTCCTTCCTTAGCCCCAACCAAGAATTATCTTCCTTTGGGTTACCATCTGGCCCATGGCAACCGCACCAGCCTAGGCAAGCTTTTCCTTGGAGAAACATACAGATGCCTCCATTTGATGACAACTAGCTTGCTCAGCCAAAGGAAACTCAGAACTGGAGGCCCTTGGTGGTTCATTCAGTTATGGGTACAACTCTACTTCCAGCATCAGATTCCAAACTTTCAAAGCTTAGCCAAGAATTCCTTCCCCGACGAGAATGGCAAACCAATTAGATGCACTAGCTATGGCCAAGCCCTATTCAGCCTTCCTGGCAGTAAACTGAACTCAACAGACGCAGCAAAATGGTTTAGAGTTTTCTACAAAGGCCTAGAGAATCCTCTCTTCTTTCCATTCACTGAATCTGAAGCCTTTGAAAATCTATCTACCTTCAGGCTAGATAGCTTTGCCGATGACAACAACACTCGGCATCTATATTCTCTAATGATCCGACCAGGCTTCCTTCCTGTCGGCATAAACACTTCCAACAGAATCATCAAACCAGGTCATGAAACCTATCAACCAGTCATAGCAGCTCGGCAATTCGGCCTAGGACAAGTCCCTCCCCACTTCCATATTCACCACTTGGTGGAGAGTAGAGCCGATCTACCTGACGGTCTCACCAGTTCAAGATGCTACAATATGTTTGACAATCTCCACATTCCAATACCAGCCGATCTATCATTTACTCCTTCGTCAATTGATTTTACACTTGGTGGGAAATGTGAAAAACTCATGTATTCAGAAGAGCTTTAGGCCCTCTACTGCAGCAAATTGATCCTAAATATGCAATCCCCGAGGAAGAGGTAATAAACCCGTGCTCTTACTCTTTCTAAGCCCTCTCCCATTTCTCTTGGCTAACCTTGCTCACCTTGCTTGCAGCAACAAGATGGTCCAGAACCCATGACAAATAACGTGGAGCCATTGCACTTTCTCCCAACCACCCCTGATGTTCTCTTTTGCAAGGGATCACCGCCAATGAAGAAAGTGATAATGACTGTTCAGCCAGACTCACCCCAGTCGGCCTCTAAGCGGAGACAAATCTCTGAAAGTGCTGCCCCCCGAGTCCCAACTAAGAAAAGGAAGATCTTCACAAGACGGCTCATCAAGAAGTCAGCACAACATTCTCCAAGTCCATCAGACTCCAACACCAACCAGATAATTCATCTCTCTGAAATTTCTTGAATGTTTTTTTTATATATGCACATGTACTCTGGTTGATTGTAACCCTTTCTCCAGGACGCAGCTGAAGACATCCTTAGCACTGGAAGCCCATCACAGCAGGGAACCGCCGTTCGTGAAGTCAATATTGGAACAACTGAAATCCCTGAACAGCAAGAACCAACCATCGTCCAAGCAGAAATTCACAGTGCAGAAACTGCAACGGCCTATGTCGCTGTTGTTGCCCCAACTGAGCCGATCATACTCGGACCGACCATCGTTTCCTCCTCACAACAGGTAACACCGCATGAGCCGATTCTAAATCAGCCGATAACTCTATTGATATACCTTGCTCCCAAAACTAACTCTGATATCCCCATAGGGCTTCAACATTTCAGATTTGCTCTCCTTTGACCCGGCATCAATGGGTCTGATCACCCCTGGAGCGAAGTTACCACCACCACAACAGCCGATTGACCTCGCGGATCAGCTTCAACACATCAAAAATCTGCTATCTGCTCCAATCAGTACCCTGGTCGATGACTCCAGCAAAATACAGAAAGTCCTCAAGCAGATAGAATCCCAACTCCCAGAGTCACTTTGGGTCAAGCTCTGGCCAGCCGACCATCTTCCCTTCTTTCGGGCAGAGGTGAAAGCAGCGCAACAGAGGATAGAACTAAGGCATTCTCAAATTCCTTTGAAACCGACATCGCTAAAAGGTGCAAGATGCTAAACTAGAAGAAGGCAACTCAGGATGCCAAAGCCGATATCTCAGCGAGTACAAGGCGACTCAGCCTCCTGGAGAAAGAACTGGCAGAACTCGAAGAAAAAGTCCGCACCACACAGAGACTGATCCAAGAGGAGAAAGCCTCGATTGCAAACTCCAAACAAGAAGCCCAAGAAATAACCGAGCAAATACGAGCAGAGTTTGCAGAAATCAACACCTTGAGTCAACAGATAGTAACAGGCGATGACAAAGACGACGAAGCAGCCATAGCAAGAGCCGACGCCATACGCGCAGAAGCCATCCATGCCATAGAAGGATTCCTGAACTAGTATAACAATTCAGAAAACATTTAGTGTTGCCTGTTAAATTGAAACTCGTATTTATTAAAAACATCTTAAGTTGATGGTTACACATCGGCTGCCTTGCTTCTCATATAATTTTTTCTTGCTGGCCAACTCAACGTGTTGGCCTCTCTCACTTCTTTTTTTTACTGGCCAACTCAACGTGTTGGCCTTTTATAATGCAGCCAGATGGATCTCATTGGCTCTTGTTAGTCACCTTCCCACATGCTCAGAAAATATTTCTTGAGGTGTTGGCCATTAATGGCTATAGGAAACTTGACACCATCTAATTCTTCAAGCATGTACGCATTACCAGGCAGGACCTGATCAACCTTGTACGGTACATGCCAAGTAGGAGACCACTTACCATACTTCCTGTCTTTAGTTCCTAATGGTAGCACTGCCTCCCAAACTAGGTCTCCAACCTAGAATTCTTTCGGCTTGACCTTTTTGTTGTATGCACGAACAACTTTAGCCTTGTTTTCCTTAGTCTTCTCAAGTGACCAAAGTCTTAGCTCTGTAAGATCCTCCACATTATCGCTCATCAAGGCTGCATACTCTTCAGCCGATAGATCATTTTGAAACTCAACACGCCTTGATCCGGCCGTGACCTCCCATGGCAAACAACGTCTTGACCGTAGACCAGATGGTATGGTGACGTCTTGATGGATCCGTGACACGAAATACGATATGCCCACAAAGCCTCTGACAACACCTCATGCCAGAGCCTAGGATATTCATCGATCTTTCTTTTGATCAGCTTGATAAGGCTCTGGTTGGATGCTTCAGCCTGTCCATTAGCCTGGGCATAATATGAGGATGATCTGATCAGCTTGAACCCTGTGTCATCGGCAAACTTTCTAAATTCCTCCGATATAAAGACCTATCCTCCATCGGTCGTAATTGTCTAAGGAATCCCAAACCTATAAATGATGTGCTCTTTGACGAAACTGATCACATCTTTCGATGCCACTGACCTCATGGGTGCCGCCTCCACCCATTTTGTGAAATAATCCATGACAGCTAACACCCATTGGTGACCTTTGCTAGATGGCGGGTTAATCTGGCCAATCATATCCATGGCCCAACCCCTGAACGGCCATGGCTTAATAATAGGATTCATTACTGATGCCGGCACCATCTGAATCTTGCCGAATCTCTGACATGCCTGACATCCCTTGTAGTATTTAAAGCAATCCTCACGCATGGTAGGCCAGTAATATCCCGATCGCCTAATCAGTCATTTCATCTTATGAGCCGATGAGTACCGCAGGCCCCTTCATGAACCTCATGCAAGAGCCGATTTGACTCCGAAGGCCCCAAACATTTAAGCAGCAGTCATTCCAAAGTCCTGTAGAACATGTCGTCCCCTATCAGAACATACTTCATAGCTTTGAGTCTTATCCTTCTGGGTGCCCCCCGAGCCGAGTCCTTCAAATAATTGAAGATATCGGCTCTCCAGTCTCCAGGTTCTAGAAACTGAACCTCTACATCGACCCCATCGGCTGTTTCCTTGTATCCGGAAGCCATCTATGCCAAGTCATTGGCTTCACTATTCAAAGTCCTTCGTATCCAGTGGAAATTAATGTACCTGAATTGTGACATCAACTCACGGCACTGCATCCACATCGGAAAAAGAGCCTCGCTCTCACATTTATATTCTTCCGTGAGCTGAGAAATCACCAGTTTTGAATCCCCAAATATTTCCACTGCTTCTGCACCAACTTCCAGGAGTAATTCCATTCCCTTGCGAACGGCCTCATACTCTACTAAATTATTGGTGCATGGAGTAGTCATCCTGATGGAAAAAGAATAAGTCGCCCCACGAGCCGACACCAAAAGAATTCCCACGCCGCATCCATCATCACAAGCCGACCCGTCAAAAAACATGTCCCAGGCACGTACAAAAAGTGCGGACACGTCAGTGTTGACCCTGTCTGCAATGAGATCCGCCAGAGCCTGTCCCTTAACTGCCTTTGCAGGTTGATATCGGATATCAAATTATGACATCGCAAACATCCATTTTCCTAGTCAGCCTTTTAGAATAGGAGCCGGCAACATATGCTTGATGACATCCGATTTACATATGACGATCGTTTCCGCCGAGAGCAAAATATGTCGAAGCTTTGTACATGTGAAGAATAAACAAAGGTAAAGCTTTTCGATCTCAGGATACCTGGTCTCGGCGTCCAACGTGTGCCTGCTGAGGTAGAAGACAACCCCCTCTTGTCCTGTTGAGGCGGAACCAACACTGGAGGCTTCGACAAATATTCCTTGATTTCATCAAGAGCCCGCTGCTGCTCTGCCCCCCAGTGAAACTCATCCTCGGACTTGATCTTCACCAGACCCATGAACGACTCGATACGCCCAGACAGATTGGAGATAAATCGTCTGACGAAGATGATTTTGCCGATGAGCTTCTGTAACTCCTTCTTCGTTGTAGGCGGCTTCATTGCCTTTACCACTTCTTGACTCTTCAAGCTGATCTCGATTCCTCGCTCATGTACCAGGAATCCTAAGAACTAACCGGCCGATACGCCAAAGGCACATTTCTTCGGGTTCATTTTGAGCCCAAACTTCCGAGTCCGCTCCAAAACCTTACGCAAATCTTCCAGATGCCCCCCAGCAGATGTGGACTTGACCACGACATCATCAATGTAAATTTCTACCAGCTTGTCGATGAGATCATGAAAAATGTAATTCATGGCGCGTTGATACGTTGCACCGGCATTTTTCAATCCAAAGGTCATAACCAATTACTCGAACAAGCCGACCGCGCCTGGTACTCTGAACGCGGTCTTGCTTATGTCTTCTAGGGCCATGAAGATTTGGTTGTAGCCGGCGTTACCATCCATAAAGCTCAGCATTTTGTGACCGGCAGTGGCGTTGATCAACATTTCTGCCACGGGCATCGGATATTCGTCCTTTGGTGTCGCTCTGTTGAGGTCTCTGAAATCCATGCAGACTCTCCACCGGCCATCCTTCTTCTGTACAGGGACCACACTGGAGATCCATTCTGCATACCTGCATGGCCTGATGAACCCTGCGTACATCTTTTGCACCTCTTTCTTGACCTCCTCCAGGACTTCAGCCTTCATCTTCCTTGCTCGTTGTTGAAACGGCCGATATCCTTTCTTGAGCGGGAGCCGATGTTCGACGATGCTTCTATCCAGACCAGGCATTTCAGTATAATCCCACGCAAAACTATCTCGGTATTCCTTCAACAGTGCTATCATCGGCTCACGCAGACTCGGGTCTAGCTTCTTGCTGATAAATGTTGGTCGCGGCTTATCCCCGGGACAGATATCAACTTCCTCCAAATTGTCAGCTGATGTAAACCCGTACCCCAATTTGTCGTCGCTTGTAAAATCGACTGCAGGCGACTCGTCATCATCTGCCACGTCGACAGCAAACACAGGGAGATGACAAAAGAAAATTTTCGGCCGACCGCACGGGCCGGCCGTCTCTATATTACCCCTTGAAACTGAATGCTCATTAAACAACCAACTGCCAGAGCAGGCTAAAGTCTGTCCACAATGTAACAGTTTCAACTCTGAACAAGAATTGTCTATTTTTTGGGGCCGATCGTTGGGACCAGCCTCTCTAAACCTGCTAGGCTCTGTAGCATGCCAGGATGTATTTATTCTATGAGGCCAGTGGATAAGACCAGCTTCAATCCATTTTTTGTCACTTCGATCTGATCACAGTCCTCCAGCGCGATCCCTGAAATCGGCTCTTACCCTTCTGCGTCCCAGGCGTTCATGTCTGCGAGCGAAACCTCGGTTGAGTCATCTGCACGGACCACCTCCACTTCATCGCCATCCCATTGGACCAAACACTGGTGCATCGTGGAAGGAACACAACAATTGGCGTGAATCCAATCCCTCCCAAGTAGCACTGTGTACATACTCTTACTGTTGACGATGAAGAACGAGGTTGGGACAGTCTTGCGGCCAACTGTCAACTCCACATTGAGGATGCCTTGCGCCTCCGACGGCTGGCCGTTGAAATCATTGAGCATCACGTTGGTCTTGATAAGATCAGCAGTAGAACGACCCAATCGGCGCAGTACTGAGTATGGCATTAGATTGACCGCGGCGCCAGTGTCGACCAACATCCTGTTCACAGGCTTGCCATCGATGAGGCCCTTGAGATACAATCCCTTCAGGTGCTTGTAGCTTTTCTCCTTGGGCTTCTCGAACATGATCGGCTGTGGGCCAAGATCCAGCTGCGCGACGGCCAATTCCTCCAGTTGGGGCCCCCGAAACTCCGACGGGAGCACGAACACCATATTCACATCAACCGATGGCTTTTCATCGGCTCTTGGCTGCTTGGGGCGCCACTCCTTCCGTGGAGGGCGCCTTTCCATCCTTCGCGGGTGCCTGACTTGCTTTTGCGATATCCGGATGCGCTTTCCTCAGCACGTCGAGGTACCTTGCTTCTGCCTCTTCGAGATTGCGTAGGCGCTGCACTCTGCGCTTCTGTGAATGGCTGAGCCAATCAGGACACCATCGTGGACGATGATACTTATCTTCCCCTTCTAGCTCAAGATCGTCATTGGATGTCCGCTCAATATAGTCGTCGTGACGTGCTTTGGGCCCCAAGCACTGGAACACCAACGTCTCGCCTGGCTGGCGTCCCTGTAACACCCTAATTTAAATTTCAGCATTTATTAATAAATTTAAATGGCTTTATTCAAATTTCTAAGGTTTATTGTGTTTAGTTGGCATTTAATCTAATTTTTGTTCCTTAAGTAATTAAAAATTTATCATAGGTTTAATTTTTGGTGTTGCATTCATGCTGGAGCATCTCTTTTAATTGTTTGAGTGTTAGAGTGGAATTCAAATTCAAGTTTGAATTCAACTAGTTTTGGTTGAGTTTAAATAGGAATTAGAATTAGAAAAGAGAAGGAAAATAGAAAACCCCAACCCAACTTGAAACCCGGCCCAAAGCCAACCACCAACCCAGCCCAGCTCCTCTCCCTTCCGTGCGTGGCCCAAACTCCCCGCGCGGCCCAGCCCGCCTATGTAACACCCGGTTTATAACAGAACATAAACCGAGCAATCATATACGTGCCAGGATCAAGTCACACGTATATACAACAGAATGAACAGTATATCATAGCACATATCACGAATAAGACATAATAAAGCGTATACGAATGTTATTTATTACATTAATGACAAAATGTCTGATACAGCGGAAGCGAAGTACAAAATATGATAAAAGCTCTCCGAAGCTGAAGCAGGGCGCCACAGGGACGTCGACTGGGAGACGAACACCTAGAAGTCCTCGTAGTCCTGGTAGCGCTGGACGAACTCCCTCGTGTCGGCAGGAACTGAGCAGCAGTAGCGTAGCCAAGAGGAAAAAAAGTAGAGAAGAGGCAAGAGTGAGTACACAACTTGTACTCAACAAGTATAACACAAACTATGAGGCTCTAGGCTGGCTGACTCAACTGCATTAGCTTTTAAGTGTTGGCAAAATTTTATTAAAGCTATTTACTACGAGTTGATGAATTACCATTGACCCAGTTACATAGTAATTAATCAGAATTAATTATACTACTACTGAGAACCAAACCAAAACCAAGCCACCAAGGTAACCCCGAGAAGCACCTCCCTCGTCGGAAGGAGATAACTTCACTAATCAAAAGGAGGATCTGGGCCGCTCATAACCGTGAGCACGGCTAGTATACCAGTTTTACACTCTGCAGAGGTTGCACATCTTTACCCACAAGTCGTGAGCTACGCCAGTTGTTCATCACACTTCCTTAGGTGAGATGGCCAGCGACTCACTACGAGGCCTTTAAAAAAAAAATCTCGTTGGTAAGGCGTAACCGCGAGAGTTAGGTCGGCGACGATGGGGCCCACCTCCGGGGGTACAAGCACAGGAGCGCAATCCAAGCACAGACCAAGCCGGAGGAGCAGGGACCATTGAAGCTTACTACTCTTGCCCCGCAGGTAAGTTACTCCAAACCAAAAAGATCTAATTATTACGCCAAGTCTATCCCATTCTAGCCTTGTGGTAGCGCTGTTGTCCCAGGTTGTCGCTCTATGAACCGGTCCTTATGGAGAGTGGCCAACCAGGCAGTAAGCACCGTGCTGGCCCCCTAAACCATGTTTCTACAAAAACATCTTTTAACGAGACGTGAGCCACTCATCCACACAGAGGGCCACTCTCAGAATTAAGTTCAAGTAAACCATTAATCAAATTAATTAAAAAGGACCAGAGTGTGTTGTAGCGCAGCAACCTAGCACAACTAACCAAAATGCAACCCAAAGGTATATATAAAGGATATAAAGTGGCTAGGAATGTCCTTATAGGCATACAGTATTAAAATGCAGTATGAAATTGTAATTAAAAGTGATAGGTTGTTCATGTTATACTTGCCTTCCTCGTACTGCTCCTGCTGCTGCTCAAAGTGCTCGGAAGACGGCTGCTCCTGGTACTGGTACTGAGGCTCCTCAGATGGATCAACGTCTACTCACGAACACATGGCCGAAACAATGCACAACAATAAGCATACAAGCAAATACTAACAAAAACTAAGAAACAGTACATCAATACATAAAAACAGTGCACAAAACTACTCTAGAACTATTCTACGCGTTACAACGATCGCGTGGATATAAAGAACGCTAAAAACGGAGCTAAAACGCATAATCTAGGCCAAAAACAAGTTCTAGGGGCTTAATTGTAAGAAAACTGAAGTTCCAGGGGCTTTTCTACAAAAACCAGGGACTGAAACGTAATTAAACTAAAGCTTCAGGGTCTAACTCGCAAAAACGTCAAGCGTGGACTGCGGGTACTAAATCTAGAAAGGTCAAGGGGCTGCGTGTTAAAATTTGGACCAAACTGCAATTTCTTTTAACTAAGGGTGGACTGCGGGTTGATTAGCAAAGAGATCAGGGACTCTTTAACAAAATTGCCACAGCGAAACGGTATTTCTGGATCCAAGCCGTTGGATCTAGATCTCGCGGCCCAGGGCGAGGCGGTGCCCCGATCTAATCGCGGTCGTGCGCGACGGATCGGACGGTCCAGGGCGGTTGGGCGCGCGGGGCGCGGCGGCGCCGTCGCCGGAGCTCTGCTCCGCGGCGGGGACTTCGCCGGAGCTGGCGAAACAGGCGCTACAGAGCTTGGTTTGGACCGCGGTTTGGTGCAAAAGAGAGAGCGCGGTACGTGTAATCTACTGGGGCTCAGATCAGGGCTCGACCGGGGTTCGGGCGGCGTGCGCGACGGTGATGGCGGGACTGGGCGGCGGGGAACGCCGGAGTACGGGGTTCGGGCCGCTAGAGGGGCTACAGACTGCACTAACAGGCCAAAAGGAAGCGCGGCCGGAGGTATTCTTACCGAGTCTTGGAACAGCGGGGCGTCGTGGAAGAGGGGGGTCGCCGGCGAGGTCGAGCGGAGCCGGCCAGTCGGGGGTGGTGACGCGGTCGCGGACGGGCGGTTTCCTGCGTCCTGGTCCCACAGGCTGACTCCGGGGGATGCTGCAAAGGTGCCACGGGTCAGGGGAGATTCAGGAGTCGCCGGCGGAGAGGAATCGGGCTGCGGGCCACTCACCTGCGGAGATGGCTTCGAGTGAAATCCCGGCGAGGTGGGGCCTGGGCTCCGGGGCAGAGAGCTTGGGAAGCTCCCCTGGGCTACGGCGAATCTACTTCGGGGCTTGCGGAGGTTCGCGGTGCAGCGGAGCGGTGGGCTCACGGCGGAGCAGGGGCGCGGTGAGACAGAGCAGCGCGGAGGCGGCGGCGCTAGGGTTTGTGGGGAGGCGGCTGCGGATGGGGGAGCAGGGGGGTGCGGCGCGGGCTACTTATAGGGCGGCGGCGGCCTTGGCGTGCGTGCCCGCGGTTGGGAAGCCGGCGTGAACTTCGCCGGAGATCACGGGCGGGCGCTGCGGGAGGAAGGAGGCGGCTCTGACGTGTGGGCCAGACGGGGCAGCGAGGGGGAGCGGGCGCACGCTGGCGGGCAGGCCCGTGCGGGGTGACGCGGGGTGACGGGCTGCTGCGCGAGTGGGGGAGATGGCCTGCTGCGCTGGGCCTTGGGTCTCGCGGGCCGAGCGCGGGAGGAGGGAAGCTGGGCCGCGCGAGGTTCGCCTGGGCCGAGCGGGGTGCTTGGGCCACAGGGGAGAGAGGGAGGAGTGGGCTTGGGCTGGTGGGTTCTTGGGCCGGGTTAGAGTGGGGTTTGGGTTTGGTTGAGGGTTTTGTTTTCTATTTCTATTTCTAAACCAATCAAAGTTTGAATTCAAATAAAATTTGAATTCACCCACACTCAAATAATTAAAAACTATGCACCGGCATGAATGCAACACAAAATTTAAACCTATGATAAATTTTAATTAATTAAGGAACAAAAATTAGATTAAATGCCAACTAAACACAATAAACCTTAGAAAATTTAACTAAAGCCAATGAATTTATTAAAAAAAATACTGAAGTTTAAAAATAGGGTGTTACATACCCTACCCCCTTAAAGAAATCTCGTCCCGAGATTTAGCTGGGCTGGCTAGCAAAGAGATCCGGATATGTCTTCTTCAACTCATCTTCTCGCTCCCAAGTAGCCTCAGCTTCACTGTGATGACTCCACTGAACTCTGCACATCTTGATGCGCTTGTTCCGAGTAACCCTCTCTGACGTCTCCAGAATCTTCACCGGATGCTCAGTATAAGTCAGATCCTCCTGGACATCTACTCCATCCAGGGGTGCCTGCTCCTTGGGTACTCGCAAACACCTCTTCAGCTGAGATATATGGAAGACATCATGAACTCCCGAGAGACTGAGAGGTAACTCCAGGCGATAAGCAACTTCGCCTTTCCGCTCTAGCACCTTGAATGGCCCCACATAACGAGGTGCTAACTTCCCTTTGACATTAAATCTGCGGATTCCTCTCATCGGAGACACCTTCAGATACACATAATCACCGACACTGAAAGTCAGGTCTCTCCGTTTGCCATCAGCATAGCTCTTCTGTCTGCTCTGTGCAATCCTCAGATTTTCTCGCACAGCCTGAACCATCTGCTCTGCATCATCTATGATCTCAGGGCCAAAGAGCTGCTTTTCACCAATCTGATCCCAATAGAGAGGAGTCCTGCATTTTCTGCCATACAATGCCTCGAAGGGTGACTTCTTTAGACTGGCCTGATAGCTGTTGTTATATGAGAACTCAGCAAATGACAGGCACTTATCCCAACTAGTACCATACTGAATAGCACAAGCTCTCAGCATATCCTCCAACACTTGGTTGGTTCTCTCTGTCTGCCCATCTGTCTGAGGGTGATAAGCCGTACTGAAACGCAGCTTCGTATCCAACGAATCATGGAGCTGCTCCCAGAACCGAGAAGTGAACTGAGACCCTCTGTCAGATATGATCTTCTTCGGCACACCATGCAAGCAGACAATCCGAGAGATGTACAACTCTGCAAGTCTAGCACCGGAGTAAGTAGTGTTCACTGGAATGAAGTGAGCAACCTTCGTCAATCGATCCACTACTACCCAAATAGAGTTGTACCCTTTCTGAGTACGAGGCAATCCAACAATGAAGTCCATAGTGATTTCCTCCCATTTCCACTCTGGAATCTTCAAAGGCTGTAACAGACCTGCTGGCCTCTGATGCTCAGCCTTGACACGCTGACAGGTGTCACAAATAGCCACGTACTCTGCCACTGAACGCTTCATCCCATACCACCAGAAACGTTCCTTCAGATCATAGTACATCTTCGTGCTGCCCGGATGAATAGAATAAGCTGTATCATGGGCCTCACTCAGAATCAACTTCCGAAGATCATGCACTTCAGGCACGCAGATCCGGTTCTTGTACCACAAGGTACCCTGATCATCCTCTCTGAAATGTGGGGCCTTGCCCTTCTTGAGCAACTCACGAATCTCCTGCAGCTTCTCATCATCTTTCTGATGCTGCCTGATCTCTGACTCTAGAGTCGGTACTGCCTCAAATGCTGCATTGGAGGTATGATGCAAGAAGCCCAGACTCAACTGCTCGAACTCCTCGCATAACTCTGGAGGCATCTGGAAAGCCACGGCCATGTTGACATAACTTCTTCTGCTCAGAGCATCTGCTACAACATTGGCCTTGCCCGGATGATAGTGAATCTCCAGATCATAGTCCTTGACCAACTCTAACCATCTTCTCTGCCGCATGTTCAGCTCATTCTGCGTGAAAATGTACTTGAGGCTCTTGTGATCAGTGTAGATATCACACTGCTGCACATACAAGTAATGCCTCCAAATCTTCAGAGCATGCACAACTGCGGCTAACTCAAGATCATGAGTAGGATAATTCAGCTCATGCCGGCGTAGCTGCCGTGAAGCATAAGCTATCACTCTGCCCTCCTGCATCAGAACACACCCAAGACCATCCTTCGAAGCATCACAATATACCGTGAACCTCTTCGTCTGGTCTGGCAGAGTCAGGACTGGCGCCGTAGTCAACCTCTTCTTCAGCTCATCAAAGGCCATCTGACGCTCATCAGTCCATACAAAAGCCACATTCTTCTCTAGCAAAGAAGTCAAAGGCTTCGCGATCTTGGAGAAATTCTCAATGAACCTCCGATAATATCCAGCTAAGCCCAAGAAAGATCTGACTTCCTTCACTGTCTGCGGTGTCTCCCACTCGAGCACATCCTTCACCTTACTCGGATCAACAGCAATGCCTCCCTGAGAGATAACATGACCGAGGAATGGAACCTCGTCAATCCAGAACTCGCACTTGCTGAACTTGGCATACAGCTGATGCTCTCTCAATCTCTGCAACACGAGCCTCAAATGCTCCTCATGCTCTTCTTCTGTCTTGGAGAAGATCAGAATATCATCAATGAAAATCACCACGAAGACATCCAGATAATCCATGAAGACCATGTTCATCATATGCATGAAGAAAGCCGGGGCATTAGTCAAGCCGAAGGACATGACTGTATACTCATATAGCCCGTACTTGCAGGTGAATGCCGTCTTCGGAATGTCCCCAGGACGGATCCTCAGCTGAAAATAACCCGAACGAAGATCAATCTTCGAGAATATACGAGCACCTCGAAGCAGATCGAAGAGATCCTCAATACGGGGCAGTGGATGCTTGTTCTTGATGGTGACTGCATTCAGCTCCCGATAATCCACACACATCCTCTTCGAGCCATCCTTCTTATCTACCAGCAACAACGGAAAAGCCCAAGGAGAGAAGCTGCGACGGATATAGCCCTTGGCTAGCAACTCATCAATAGTCTTCTTAACTTCTTCGTGCTCTATAGGTGCCATACGGTAGGGCCTCTTTGCAATAGGGGCTGTGCCAGGCAAGAGATCAATACAAAACTCAATGGCGCGTTCAGGCGGCATACCTGGCAGATCATCCGGAAAGACATCCGGGAATTCAGACACCACGCGAATACCGTCCGTGGGTCTAGCCTCCATCTGATGAAGAAATCCAGAAGGCTCTACTGCACTGATAACAACCTCTTGGCCACTGGAAGCTGATAACAAGACTGTCCTCTGAGCACAATCTATACGAACTCCCCATTTGGCCAGAGTCTCCATTCCCAGAATGACATCAATGCCCTTGGTGTCTAGCACCATCAGATCAGTACAGAACTCTACTCCCCTCAAAGAAACACTGACTCTCGGGCAGTAAGTGTGAGACCTCAACTGTCCTCCCGGTGAAGATACTAACAGGCACCTCTTTAATGTGCTAGTATGAATACCATGATGCTCGACAAAAGACTGAGTAATGAAGGAATGCGTAGCACCAGTATCAAAAAGCACTGTAGCTGGATATGAATTAACCATGAACGTACCAATAACCACGTTGGGAGCCTCGGCCGCTGACTCGGCCGTCACGTGGTTCACTCTGCCCTGTGCTGGCGCCCTGGGCTGAGCTGGGCGCCCCTGCTGTCCCGCCTGCGCCTTCCGGGGGCAAGCGTTGGCGTAGTGCCCCGGCTGGCCGCAGTGAAAGCAGGTGCGAGGAGGTCCCTGAGCCTGCTGTCCGGTAGGAGCTGCCGGACGTGGAGCCTGCGGTGCCGGTGGAGCTGGTGGAGCACGAGCCGGAGGTGCTGGTAACCTCGGGCCCTGACCTGCCTGCTGCTGTCGAGGCGGGTACTGCTGCGGTGGCCTCTGCTGGTACTGCTGAGGAGGCCGGTACTGCTGCTGGTACTGCTGGGGCTGCTGGAGTCGAGGACGAGTGTTGCTGCCGGAAGCAACGGGGACAACCTTCCTCTTCTTGTCCTCCATCTCCAAGTGCTTACGCTCAGTGTTGAGCGCACTGTCAACCAGATGGTTGAAGTCGTCGAAGCGGAGGTTGAGCAGCGCGTACTGGAGGTAGTCCTCAAGACCCTCCATGAAGTGCTCCTGCTTCTTGCGGTCATCCGCAACCTCGGCAGGGGCGTAGCGAGCCAGCTGAAGAAAGCGATCATGATACTCCGTGACCGACATAGTCCCCTGAATTCACAAAGACAGATAGATATCGGAAGATTAACTCAAGATTCATAAGGATAGGGCAAGGAGCATTAGCTCAAAAGAAAACGCTGAATGATTATACTTAAGGTTACCTGCTTCAGTGCAAGGAACTCCTTCTGCTTCATCTTCATAACGCCCGCGGGGACGTTGTGGCTACGGAAACGCTCCCTGAACTGGAGCCAGGTAAGAGACTCACGGTCGTGAACTGGGTGGGACTCCCACCAGTCCAAAGCTGCCCCTCGCAGCTGTCCTGCTGTGTACAAGACGCGCTCACGATCATCGCACTGGGCGATGTCCAGCTGACGCTCCACTGCACGGAGCCAGTCGTCGGCCTGAAGAGGGTCGGACGTGTGAGAGAACGTCGGCGGGTGACCCCTCAGGAACTCAGCACGCCTGTCGCGAGGCTGCGGCGGTGGAGGAGGCGGAGGCTGAGTGTGAGCGTGCTGAAGAGCCTGAACCGTGTTGTTCAGGGTAGCCATCATCTGCATCTGGAGCTGGAGTACTGCTCCGGAGTCAAAGGCGGCGGCATCGGGATCCCAGTACCCTGGTTGTTCTGACCCTGCTGCTGGCCAGAACCTGAACCGGTGCTCCTGGTGTTCACCATCTGATTTGAACAAAAGATTTCACGAGTAAGGATATTGCAGGAATAAACTCAGATGGATATGATAACTCTTTGCGGAAAAAGACTCAGCCATGATAAAGTAGACAGGATAGAGTGGACTGTTTTACCCCCAACGATCTAACTCATTTTATTAATTAGTTAACTTTAACATCTGAGTGATTTTCTTTATACAAATTTAAACTGCTAAGCTATGCAATCAGTCAAAGATCCAAATCAAACATGTAGCATAATAACAAGCAGACAATTTTCACGACTTAGCCGAGTTTAGCAAAAGACTCGACTAACACAACGCGTCGCGGAACGTGCTATTGTTTTATTATAAAAAGGTCACCTAGCTAACTCATGGTGGTCAGATGACTGATTCAGGCAAAAATCAAAAATCTACGAAACTATTCTTCAGAGAGAGAAATCAAGGCAAGAAGGGTAAAAAGTCAAAGAAGTCAAGGGGTATAATAGTAAAATAGTTTCAGCAGTCAAGGATTGGAGAGAAGAAGTCCTAAAACTCGACCAGTTCTATCTAGGCTTCGTCCTACAGTCGATACGGCTCTGATACCACTCTGTAACACCCGGTTTATAACAGAACATAAACCGAGCAATCATATACGTGCCAGGATCAAGTCACACGTATATACAACAGAATGAACAGTATATCATAGCACATATCACGAATAAGACATAATAAAGCGTATACGAATGTTATTTATTACATTAATGACAAAATGTCTGATACAGCGGAAGCGAAGTACAAAATACGATAAAAGCTCTCCGAAGCTGAAGCAGGGCGCCACAGGGACGTCGACTGGGAGACGAACACCTAGAAGTCCTCGTAGTCCTGGTAGCGCTGGACGAACTCCCTCGTGTCGGCAGGAACTGAGCAGCAGTAGCGTAGCCAAGAGGAAAAAAAGTAGAGAAGAGGCAAGAGTGAGTACACAACTTGTACTCAACAAGTATAACACAAACTATGAGGCTCTAGGCTGGCTGACTCAACTGCATTAGCTTTTAAGTGTTGGCAAAATTTTATTAAAGCTATTTACTACGAGTTGATGAATTACCATTGACCCAGTTACATAGTAATTAATCAGAATTAATTATACTACTACTGAGAACCAAACCAAAACCAAGCCACCAAGGTAACCCCGAGAAGCACCTCCCTCGTCGGAAGGAGATAACTTCACTAATCAAAAGGAGGATCTGGGCCGCTCATAACCGTGAGCACGGCTAGTATACCAGTTTTACACTCTGCAGAGGTTGCACATCTTTACCCACAAGTCGTGAGCTACGCCAGTTGTTCATCACACTTCCTTAGGTGAGATGGCCAGCGACTCACTACGAGGCCTTTAAAAAAAAATCTCGTTGGTAAGGCGTAACCGCGAGAGTTAGGTCGGCGACGATGGGGCCCACCTCCGGGGGTACAAGCACAGGAGCGCAATCCAAGCACAGACCAAGCCGGAGGAGCAGGGACCATTGAAGCTTACTACTCTTGCCCCGCAGGTAAGTTACTCCAAACCAAAAAGATCTAATTATTACGCCAAGTCTATCCCATTCTAGCCTTGTGGTAGCGCTGTTGTCCCAGGTTGTCGCTCTATGAACCGGTCCTTATGGAGAGTGGCCAACCAGGCAGTAAGCACCGTGCTGGCCCCCTAAACCATGTTTCTACAAAAACATCTTTTAACGAGACGTGAGCCACTCATCCACACAGAGGGCCACTCTCAGAATTAAGTTCAAGTAAACCATTAATCAAATTAATTAAAAAGGACCAGAGTGTGTTGTAGCGCAGCAACCTAGCACAACTAACCAAAATGCAACCCAAAGGTATATATAAAGGATATAAAGTGGCTAGGAATGTCCTTATAGGCATACAGTATTAAAATGCAGTATGAAATTGTAATTAAAAGTGATAGGTTGTTCATGTTATACTTGCCTTCCTCGTACTGCTCCTGCTGCTGCTCAAAGTGCTCGGAAGACGGCTGCTCCTGGTACTGGTACTGAGGCTCCTCAGATGGATCAACGTCTACTCACGAACACATGGCCGAAACAATGCACAACAATAAGCATACAAGCAAATACTAACAAAAACTAAGAAACAGTACATCAATACATAAAAACAGTGCACAAAACTACTCTAGAACTATTCTACGCGTTACAACGATCGCGTGGATATAAAGAACGCTAAAAACGGAGCTAAAACGCATAATCTAGGCCAAAAACAAGTTCTAGGGGCTTAATTGTAAGAAAACTGAAGTTCCAGGGGCTTTTCTACAAAAACCAGGGACTGAAACGTAATTAAACTAAAGCTTCAGGGTCTAACTCGCAAAAACGTCAAGCGTGGACTGCGGGTACTAAATCTAGAAAGGTCAAGGGGCTGCGTGTTAAAATTTGGACCAAACTGCAATTTCTTTTAACTAAGGGTGGACTGCGGGTTGATTAGCAAAGAGATCAGGGACTCTTTAACAAAATTGCCACAGCGAAACGGTATTTCTGGATCCAAGCCGTTGGATCTAGATCTCGCGGCCCAGGGCGAGGCGGTGCCCCGATCAAATCGCGGTCGTGCGCGACGGATCGGACGGTCCAGGGCGGTTGGGCGCGCGGGGCGCGGCGGCGCCGTCGCCGGAGCTCTGCTCCACGGCGGGGACTTCGCCGGAGCTGGCGAAACAGGCGCTACAGAGCTTGGTTTGGACCGCGGTTTGGTGCAAAAGAGAGAGCGCGGTACGTGTAATCTACTGGGGCTCAGATCAGGGCTCGACCGGGGTTCGGGCGGCGTGCGCGACGGTGATGGCGGGACTGGGCGGCGGGGAACGCCGGAGTACGGGGTTCGGGCCGCTAGAGGGGCTACAGACTGCACTAACAGGCCAAAAGGAAGCGCGGCCGGAGGTATTCTTACCGAGTCTTGGAACAGCGGGGCGTCGTGGAAGAGGGGGGTCGCCGGCGAGGTCGAGCGGAGCCGGCCGGTCGGGGGTGGTGACGCGGTCGCGGACGGGCGGTTTCCTGCGTCCTGGTCCCACAGGCTGACTCCGGGGGATGCTGCAAAGGTGCCACGGGTCAGGGGAGGTTCAGGAGTCGCCGGCGGAGAGGAATCGGGCTGCGGGCCACTCACCTGCGGAGATGGCTTCGAGTGAAATCCCGGCGAGGTGGGGCCTGGGCTCCGGGGCAGAGAGCTTGGGAAGCTCCCCTGGGCTACGGCGAATCTACTTCGGGGCTTGCGGAGGTTCGCGGTGCAGCGGAGCGGTGGGCTCACGGCGGAGCAGGGGCGAGGTGAGACAGAGCAGCGCGGAGGCGGCGGCGCTAGGGTTTGTGGGGAGGCGGCTGCGGATGGGGGAGCAGGGGGGTGCGGCGCGGGCTACTTATAGGGCGGCGGCGGCCTTGGCGTGCGTGCCCGCGGTTGGGAAGCCGGCGTGAACTTCGCCGGAGATCACGGGCGGGCGCTGCGGGAGGAAGGAGGCGGCTCTGACGTGTGGGCCAGACGGGGCAGCGAGGGGGAGCGGGCGCACGCTGGCGGGCGGGCCCGTGCGGGGTGACGCGGGGTGACGGGCTGCTGCGCGAGCGGGGGAGATGGCCTGCTGCGCTGGGCCTTGGGTCTCGCGGGCCGAGCGCGGGAGGAGGGAAGCTGGGCCGCGCGAGGTTCGCCTGGGCCGAGCGGGGTGCTTGGGCCACAGGGGAGAGAGGGAGGAGTGGGCTTGGGCTGGTGGGTTCTTGGGCCGGGTTAGAGTGGGGTTTGGGTTTGGTTGAGGGTTTTGTTTTCTATTTCTATTTCTAAACCAATCAAAGTTTGAATTCAAATAAAATTTGAATTCACCCACACTCAAATAATTAAAAACTATGCACCGGCATGAATGCAACACAAAATTTAAACCTATGATAAATTTTAATTAATTAAGGAACAAAAATTAGATTAAATGCCAACTAAACACAATAAACCTTAGAAAATTTAACTAAAGCCAATGAATTTATTAAAAAAAATACTGAAGTTTAAAAATAGGGTGTTACAGCCTACGCCCCGCGCTCCTCCCTCTCACCCCGCGCTCACCCGGGACCACCTGCTAGTCACCCAGCGCGGCCCGCTCGCCCGCACCCCGCTCGGCCTGCTCCGTTTCCCCCGGCTCAGCTCACCGCGCGCGCCGCTGTGTCTCTGCCAACCCGGGCCCTCTGTTCAGTCTCGTCCTCTTCCTCCGGATCCCCGCTCGCGCAACGTCCGCGCCGCAAGTTTCGGCGCAGCGGCAGGGGATCTCCTTCCCCAAACTATACCCCGCGATCCCCGGCACTCGCCCTTTAATTGGCCCCCCCTCTGACCCTCATCCATCGCACAGCGCCGCGTAACCATAGCCATCGCCTCCCCCATCGTTCCGCCGGCGCAGAAGCTCTGCTCCCCCCCGGCCACGCCACACCGCCGCGCCCCTACACCTGCAAACCACCGCAGCAGTTCCGCTGCGCGCCCAGGATCCTCGCCAGGCCCTTCTTCCCCGACCTCGGCCCGTGCAGCGCCGGAATTGCCCCGGCACTGCGCACGCGCACGCACCATCTCGCACCCGGATTCGAGCCTTGACTCGGTCCGAACGTGAACTCCGACGAGGTCAGTGGCCGCCGACCCGCCCTCGCCGGTGAGAACCCCTCTCCCTGTCCCGCACTGCCTCTCCGAGTGTTCCAGTGCATCACGCATGCCGTTCTCGAGCATTTGGGCTAAATCCCAGGCCAAACCATGCACAGGGGCGCCTTTTTGGCCTTCTCCGGTGAGATCGCCGCCGCGGAACTCTGTTCCGGCGAGTCGCGCCGCCCCCCACACGTCCATCTTCCCCGGACCGTCCGATCTGAAACCCACGCTCTAGATTAGATCAGGATCTCGTTAGATCTGAACCATCCGATCCAAAACCGTCGGCCCAGATTAGAAGATACCCCTTCGCCCTGGTCATTTTTCTAAAGAACCCCCCAGTTTTCGCGAAATCAACCCGCAGTCCGTCCAGTTCAAAATTAATTCCTGTTAGGTCCCTATTTTAACACTTTAGCCCCTGAGCTTCTTTAAAATAGAACCCGCCGTCCTTTGCTGCTGATTTTGCGAGTTAGACCCTGGAGTTAACGTTTAATTACGTTTTAGCCCTCGGTTTTTGCAGAAAACCCCCTGGAACTTAGTTTTTCTAACAAATAAGCCCATGAACCTTGTTTTAGGCCTAGTTTATGCGTTTTAGCTCCGTTTTTAGCGTTCTTTATATCCACGCGATCGTTGTAACGAGTAGAACAGTTTAGGCTTAGTTATTCTTGCTGTTTTTGTGTATTGATGTACTGTTTCCTAGTTTTTGTTAGTGTTTGCTGGTATGCTTATTATCGTGCATTGTTTTGGCCATGTGTTCGTGAGTAGACGTTGATCCATCTGAGGAGCCCCAGTACCAGTACCCGGAGCAGCCGTCTTCGGAGCAGTTTGAGCAGTAGCCAGAGAAGTATGAGGAAGGCAAGTATAACATGAACACCACCTATCGCCTTTAATTATAATTTCATACTGCATTTTAATACTGTATGCCTATAAGGACATTCCTAGCCACTTTATATCCTTTATATTTACCTTTGGGTTGCATTTTGGTTAGTTGTGCTAGGTGCCGCGCTATAACACATAATGGTCCTTTTTAATTAATTTGATTAATGGTTTACTTGAACTTAATTCTGAGAGTGGCCCTCTGTGCTTTGTGCTTGAGTGGCTCACATCTCGTTAAAATCTGGTTTTTGTAGAAACATGGTTTAGGGGGCCAGCACGGTGCTTAGTGCTTGGTTGGCCACTCTCCATAAGGACCGGTTCATAGAGCGACAACCTGGGACAACAGCGCTACCACAAGGCTAGAATGGGATAGACTTGGCGTAAAAATTAGATCTTTTTGGTTTGGAGTAACTTACCTGCGGGGCAGGGGCGGTAAGCTTCTATGGCCCTCGTGCTGAGTGGCCTCGTCTGTGCTTCGTGTCTTGACGCCCACTAGACCTGCTCCATAGTCGCCGATCCACCGTCGCGGTTACTCCCTACCAACGAGATTCTTTGTAAAGGCCTCGTAGTGAGTCGCTAGTCATCTCACCTAAGGAAGTGTGATGAACCTCTAGCGTAGCTCACGACTTGTGGGTAAAGTTGTGCAACCTCTGCAGAGTGTAAAACTGGTATACTAGCTGTGCTCACGGTTATGAGCGGCCCAGATCCTCCTTTTGATTAGTGGGGTTGTCTCCTTCCGACGAGGGAGGTGCCTCTCGGGGTTGCCTTGGTGGTTTCGGTTTGGTTCTCAGTAGTAACTTGTTTAATTCTGATTAATTACTATGTAACTGGGTTAATGGTAATTCATCAACTCGTAGTAAATAGATTTAATAAAATTTTGCCAAGACTTAAAAGCTAATGCAGTCAGTCAGCCAACCTTAGAGCCTCATAGTTTGTGTTATACTTGTTGAGTACAAGTTGAGTACTCACTCTTGCCTCTTCTCTACTTTTTCCTCTTGGCTACGCTACTGCTGCTCAGTTCCTGCCGACACGAGGGAGTTCGTCCAGCGCTACCAGGACTACGAGGACTTCTAGGTGTTCGTCTCCCAGTCGACGTCCCTGTGGCGCCCTGCTCAGCTTCGGAGAGCTTTTATCGTACTTGTACTTCGCTTCCGCTGTATCAGACATTTATGTCATTAATGTAATAAATAACATTCGTTTTCGCTTTATTATGTCTTTTACGTGATATGTGCTATGATATGCTATTCATTCTGTTGTATATACGTGTGACTTGATCCTGGCACGTATATGATTGCTTGGTTTATGTTCTTTTATAAACCGGGTGTTACAGAGTGGTATCAAAGCCGTATCGACTGTAGGACGAAGCCTAGATAGAACTGGTCGAGTTTTAGGACTTCTTCTCTCCAATCTTTGCCTGCTGAAATGATTTTACTATTATACCCTTGAAATTCTATGACTTTTACCCGTCTTGCCTTGATTTCTCTCTCTGAAGAATAGTTTTCGTAGATTTTGGCCTGAATCAGTCATCTGACCACCATGAGTAAACTAGGTGACCTTTTTATAATAATACGATAGCACGTTCTGCGACGCGTTGTGTTAGTCGAGTCGTATGTTAAACTCGGCTAAGTTGTGAAAATTGTCTGCTTGTTATTATGCAAATGTTTGATTTGGATTTTTGAATGATTGCATAGCTTAGTGGTTTAAATTTGTTTAAAGAAAATCACTCTTATATTAAAGTTAACTAATTAATAAAATGAGTTAGATTGTTGGGGGTAAAACAGTCCATTCTATCCTGTCTACTTTATCATGGCTGAGTCTTTTTCCGCAAAGAGTTATCATATCCATCTGAATTTATTCCTGCAATATCCTTACTCGTGAGATCTTTTGTCCAAAATCAGATGGTGAACACCAGGCGTGGTTCTGACCAGCAGGGGCAGAACAACCAGGGTCAGAACACCCAGGGAACCGGGATCCTGATGCCGCCGCCTTTGACTCCGGAGCAGTACTTCCAGCTCCAGATG